>NW_024429187.1:14884684-15392184 GCF_017639785.1 Mesocricetus auratus
CTGTAACTCCAGCTCCAGGGACCATCGGAGACCCTCTTCAGGCCTCTGTGGGCACCTTCACTCACGTGTGTGCACAGACACACACAGGCGCACACACTCAGACACCCACACAGGCACACACACACAGACACACACACACAGGCACACACACACAGACACACACACAGACACACACACAGACACACACACAGGCACACACACACAGACACACAGACACACACACACAGGCACAGGCACACACAGACACACACACGGGCACACACAGGCACACACACAGACACACACACACAGGCACACACACAGACACACACACAGGCACACACAGGCACACACACAGACACACACACAGGCACACACACAGACACACACACACAGGCACACACACAGACACACACACAGGCACAGGCACACACAGACACACACACGGGCACACACAGGCACACACACAGACACACACACACAGGCACACACACAGACACACACACACACACCCGGGCACACACAGGCACATACACCTGCTTCCTAACCACCTCTAGCCCTATGTCACACTGGCTCATTGGAAATTCTCCTCCGTGGACAAGCAAGACTCCTGGTGTCACCAAGTGAGATCCCTGGAAATCCTCAAGTTACCACAGGCCGTTTCCCACCGCTGCTGACACTGGGACCTTAAAGTTTCCGCTGTTCAAATTAAAAAGGATTTTTCCCCCATGAGAAAAGCATTGCTTTCGGCTTCACTTAGGTACTTGCATCATATGCAAAGAGACTTCTAGCCCTGGACCTGAAGATTCAGAGCCACAGGTGCAACCCTTATCTACTTTATTGATGGCTAAGACCTACGCTGTGGGTCACAATGACTAATTACTGTGCTTTCTTGCTAAATCACTCTGCCCTATTATCCCAAGAAGGAAATTCCCACGCCTTGTCAACAGTCTCCTCCTTTCCATTTTCAGTGGAACGAATGAATCACAGTATTAAAAAAACTTTAAATACCTCATGTTCAACTATTGGTGATTTGTTGGTGTCAGAGGTGGCGCATTGACTCCCTCACAATGGATGATAAAGTGTCCGGCTTTCCCGCTGTCTCCCCGCATTTCTCCCCTTTCACGGGATGACATCACCGTTTGAGTTCCTTGTTTGTCTCCTCAAAATTAACTACAAAACCACAGCTCTAAGTGCTGCAAGGCAGTGAGACCGAAACCAGAGGATGAGACCAGAGCATTAGCGTCACCTGCAGAGTGTACTTAGGATTCCGTTGCCATTGCCACCAGCTTTGAGCTACACCCTTCTCTCTCTGAAGCTGTCCCTCAAGGGAAACTTCAAGCACACAGCGCTTCTGATTGTGCTGCTGAAGGGAAAGTAGGTGACATTATAAATGAGGGCAGGTGGAGGGAGACGGGCGCTCTAAGGAAAAGAAGAGCTTGCTGGTGAGGGATAGGGAGGGGGCCTAGGTTAAAAACCAGACAAGGGGCTGCAGAGATGGCTCAGCAGTAAATCTTGCTGCAATCTGCCGGGTGCACTTGAGAAGCACCCAGGTTTGGTTAGGATGGCTCACGACCACACACACACACACACACACACACACACACACACACACACACACACACACGCATATATTTTTAAAGCCTCAAAAAGAATTAAATAAATATATTTTTCCTCTCTCTCTCTCTCTCCCTCCTCTTCCTCCTCTCCTTTCCTTTCCTTTCCTTTCCTTTTATTTTTTGAGACAGGGTTTCTCTGTGTAACAGTCCTGGCTGTACTGAACTCTCTCTGTAGACCAGGCTGACCTCAAACTCACTGAGATCTGCCTGCCTCTGCTCCCCAAGTGCTGAGATTAAAGGCCTAGGCCACCACTGCCTGGCCCATAATAAATACATTTTTTAAACGTGGTAGACAAAGAGATAAACACTGAAGCCAGCCTGAGTAAGTCAGCAAAACCCTATCTCAAAACCAAACCAAAACGGCAACTGAAAACTCAACAACAAAGGGGGTTGGAGAGATGGTTCCGTAATTAAATGTGTCTCCTTCTCTACCAGGACCAGAATTCGGCTCCTAGCTTCCACCTAAGGCAGCTCATGGTCACCTATAACTCCAGCTCCAGGACATCCTCTGTCCTCTTCTGGTCTTCGAGGGGATATCCATCCATATGCCTTACACTCACCAGACACACATGTATACATAAATAAAACTAATAAAAAACAAAGAAATTAAATAATGGCAAACAAAAAAGCAAAATCCGTGCCGGGCGGTGGTGGCGCACGCCTTTAATACCAGCACTCGGGAGGCAGAGGCAGGCGGATCTCCGTGAGTTGGAGGCCAGGCTGGACCGACAGCCTCCAAAACAATACAGAGAAACCCTGTCTCGTAAAACAAAAACAAACAAACAAACAAACAAAAAGCAAAATCCAAATTAAAAGCAATAGCAAAACAAAATGAGGACAAGACAAATCAAAACACCCAGAAGCCCTAAAGGCAGAAGCAGAGGCTGCCGTACCCTCGGCTCAACTTTGAGCGAGAACGTCCGTATCGTTGGTCGTGGCAGCGGATCTCATCCTATGGAAAGTATGATAGCCGTTTGCCTAGCAAACAAAAGTGCTGGGCTCTCCACTAAATGTGCACGCCAAATAAACCACGAACACTTCCGATATCAGCACGCCTGTGAAGCATGCTGTCTGGTGTCCCTGAAACATATAGTCACCCCACATCCTTACAGACGGGGATAATCAAGGATGTGGTGGTTTGGATGAGAATGTTGGCTAACTCCCAGTTTATGGACTATTTGGGAGGATTAGCAGGCGTGGCCTTGTCAGGGGAGATGTGTCAGCCGGAGGTGGGCTTCGAGGTGTCCAAGGCCCACAACAGTTGCATCATCAAAGTCCACCCCAGCAGAGTGACAGCTTACAAAAGCTGGGAATCCGGAGCACCCTGCATAGCCTGTAGGCAGCTCAATAGGTTGGAGAGTGCCCTTTCCAAGGGACTCATTTGGTCCAAACCTCTTCCTGACTGGTTTCTGTTTCTTCCAGATCTGTCCTCCAAGTCTTCTTTGCAAGGCGGCTTGTCTGAGTTTTCTTTAGAGCTTAGCTGTCTAAACCTGACTCCTACCAGCTTTATTACTTACTTTGGGAGGGAGGGGTCTAAATCTCATCAGTTTCAGGGATTTCCTGAAACTTTTTGAGTTGCTCACTTTCTGATTAAGGAGCTTCCTGCAGGATGGAATGTTTCCATCTCAATGGAAACTGTTGCACAGCGGTGACTAAGACAGTAGAGCCTTCTGGTATTGTCTTGGGAAGCTGTCTCCCCAGGCAGACACCCGCAAGTCGTTTTCTCTTCACACTTCTGTCTGCCTGGCGTGCTAACATGGTGTGGCTGTCTGGTGATCCTGGGACGACCTTGTGAGCAGACCCTGTGCGGTGGGCAGGACCGCAGGCAGACTGGAGGCTAGTGACTACCACTGGCCTCACCGTGCAACTGTGCTGCCTAGACTTATCTTACTTGAGAGGAAACACATCTCTAATTTGTGGAAGCCAGCGATTTGGGCTAGTATTCTAAGTCTTTGCAACCCAAATAGTCCAAGTGTCACTAGAAAATGACAGAACCCCTCCCTTGTCAAAATCTACCATCTTCATTTGAATGGTGTCGGACAAGCGATGGCTATTCTGCTCGACTTGATTGCATCTGGAATTAACTAAAACCCAAGTGTCTAGGCACATCTGTAAGGGTTTTTTTTTTCCTTCTTAATTAAATCCTTTGAATCAGGGAGACCCACATTTAACCCGGATCTTCTGAGGTGGGAAATGTAACTTCAACCCTTATCTTTTGAGGCGGAAAGAGCTTCCTTTAACCGGGGCTGCATCTTCTGCTGGCACCCTGTGTGAGGAGATGACGGATGGACGCTTGTTGATCTCGTCACGTCCCTTCCTTCAACTGGCGTCAGAGCCTACGCTCTAGGGATTCCAGCACACGCTGAAGACCAGCTGAGACATCCGGGCTTGTAGAATGAACGACCACTGGATTCTTGGACCTTCTGTTGTTAGACCGCTGTGGTTGGGGTAGCTGACCACAGTCTGCCACCCTTTGACACAGTTCCTCGTGTGGTAGAAATCATTTTCCTTGCTATTTCATGACTGTAATTTTGCCACTGTTATGAATCTTTTTTTCCAAAGATTTATTTATTATGTATACAGTATTCTGTCTGCATGTGTGTCCACGGGCCAGCAGAGGGCACCAGATCTCAGTACAGATGGTTGTGAGCCACCATGTGGTTGCTGGGAATTGAACTCAGGACCTCTGGAAGAGCAGTCAGTGCTCTTAACCTCTGAGCCATCTCTCCAGCCGCCACTGTTATGAATCTTATCATAAATACCTATGTTTTCTGATGGTCTTAGGTGACCCCTGTGAAACGGCCATTCTACCCCCAAAGGGGTCCATGACCCGCAAGGTCTACCGATGTAAGCTTTATTCCCCTAGAGAACTCTGATGCAGCAGACACTCAGCAGAGGGCACGGTGGCAGACAACCAGCCATAGACTGCACAGAGGTCTAGAAACAGAGGCTGCTCAGGGGGTCCTGTGGAAAACGGGCACTGAACAATCTTGAGTAACACGCTTGGATCTGCTGTCGTATGTGGACCGGGCCTGGCTTGAGAAAGGGGCTTATCTGTTTCTAACCCTGAACTGTGCTGCCTCATTGCTAACAGCTGGTCACAAACTTGGATAGCACTGGGACAAAAATTTCACATCTACAGTGAAATAAGACAAAAAAAAAACTAGCCTAGAAAACCTCCAGGATATAGTCAAGGTGTCAGTCACTTTTCTTTTCGTTAGGATCAAGTATCTGGCAGGGAACAGCTTGAGGGAGGTAGTATTTATTTTGTATTATGGTTTGAGGAGTTACTGTCCACCTCGGGGAGGGCACGGTGGTCCCTGTCATCATGGGGAGGACGTGGGCTCCATGTCATCATGGGGACGGCATAGTGGTCCATGTCCATCACGGGGAGAGTGAGGTGTCTATGAGGTGACTAAGGTTACTGCACTGGCCAGAAACAGAACAAGCTAGAACGCTTGAAAGACCTGAAGTAATCAGGCTTCAGGCTGAATAACCTGGTGATGTCCCAAGCTCAATAACCAGACAGTTGGATGCAATCTGCAAGAGGTTTATTGTTTACACAGGCGCCTGCGGGCACTCCAGCAGCTTGGCTAACTGAATGTGCCAGGCCCTAGGACAGTTTTCTTTTTATGTACATAATTTTGGCAAGCAAAGCAATAGGGGTATTGTTAAAAGTGGAGCCACTGCAGATCTGGACAAGCAATAGGGGATTGTCAGAAACGCGGGCATAACTCATCCTCCCTGGAGAAACCACAAGGTCAGAATTACACTCATCTCTACAGCCTGCCGGTTTCCTTCGTTAGCACTCTGGACCAGATGTTCTTTCTAAGCAGACCTTGTTCCCTGTCTAGGGGAAGGGATCTTGGGGAATTTTCCACTGAGGCAACCTTCTGAGTCTCAAAAAAGGGGGGGTGTATTGAGGTTTTTCAGCTCAGGAAATCACAGCCCACTGCGGGTACCGAATGTGAAGAGAGACATTTGCCCCTGAGCCAAAAGAGAAGTTAAGTGAGTTACTGCTGAGTGGGCCTAAATGTTTTGGGGCAGGTAGTTGGGTTGTTTTCTTTCTTTTTTCTCGTGTTTTTCCTCTTCTTTCTTCTTCCTCCACGTTTATTTCATTTCAACATTCCAAGACAGGTATTTTTTGTTTTAAGACAGGGTTTGTCTGTCCTAGAGCTCACTCTGTAGACCAGGCTGGCCTTGAGCCCTGAGATCTGCCTGCCTCTGCCCCTCAAATGCTGGGAAGAAGATGTGCATCACTACTGCCTGGCCCAAGGCACACCCTAATGTCCCACAAGGATCCATCCATTGCTTTGTTGATGACAACTCTTCAGTCCCCCCATCCCCAGACTTTCCATAATCTATTCTCTCCCTTTGATTCTTAGTTTAAAAAAAAACACTGGATGTTATCCTGCTTCCAACACCCCCTCCCCCCATGGCCAAGGTTTTCTCCCTTCACACTTGCTTTCCTCTAGAAGATTCCACAGTGGCTCTTGGCTTTGGTTCTTCTACTTCCAACCAACCCACTCAGTGGAATTAGTCAGCCAGCAACCCCTGGGCATAAATCAGACACAAAAACCCACCTGGAAAACACACCAGGGACGCAGTGCTGGTAAGCCTAGAGTTCCCCCACGAGTCTCCTTGTATATGTGGAGAGACTGACATTAGTCTGTCTCATTTCAGCATCTGCAACTGTTTTGAATCCAAGCTAAACAGAGGCTCAGCCTGGGGACTTTTGATACTCGTAGTCACCGTGCAGGTCTGGAAGCAGAGACTGAGGCTGAGCTGGTGTTTGATATCAAGAGGAGGCAGAGAAACCAGGAGAGGTGGGTGCCGCCCGCCCTTTCCAAGGGAGCCAGGACAATGCCTGACCAAACCAGTACATTTAACTGGAGCCGTTTATAGGATCACGGGCAACTAACTGACAGGCAGTTATCCCACCCAGGAGAGCCTCCCCAACAGCTACTGACTGGCTGGGGAGCAGAGGGGTCTCGTGCACCTGTCTGCCTTCTAGGAGAAACGATCAGAGGACGGTGTGAGTGTCTCTTTTCAAATTATTTACTATTCACGGTATGTGCTTATGTCCAGAGGGCGGCTTCCTGTAGTCTCACCTTCCACCTTGTTGAGGTGGGATCGCTTGGGTCTGCCCAGTGTTGCCAAGTACCCCAGGCTACCCCTACTTCTTGAGTACCCCAGGCTATCCCTACCCCTACCCCTACCCCTTGAGCTCCTGGATGACTCTCCTGTCTCCACCTCTCATCTCAGGGTAGATGTGCTCCTACATCTAGCTTTTTACCTGATCCCGGGGATCAAATTCAAGAGTCGGGCCTGCCCAGCTATCACCCCTTACCTGCTGAGTCAAGTCTCGGCCGTTTGAGGGCCTCTTGCAGGAGACCGCCTGGGTTTGCTCTGCGGATGACGAAGCAAAACCGATGAGTTCCACAGCAGCGTGAGTGTCTTGCGGAGAAGGCTTTGTGTTGATGGGGACGATGGCTTTTTTTTTTTTTTTTTTTTGGTTTTACGAGACAGGGTTTCTCTGTTTTGGAGGCTGTCGGTCCAGCCCGGCCTCAAACTCACAGAGATCCGCCTGCCTCTGCCTCCCGAGTGCTGGTATTAAAGGCGTGCGCCACCACCGCCCGGCGGGACGATGGCTTTAAGGTGATCAGGCATCAGTGTGACTCAGCGTCAGCCAACTGAAAGAGAGGTCAGGGGTTATGGTATAAGTAAAAGTGCTGAGTCGGAGTTTTGCTTTTTTTTTTTTTCCTTCCGAAGTTTGCATTTCTCTAGAAGCCCCTGGCGTCATTGAGGTTTGCTTTGGTGTGTGAAGATTTGGCTCACTGATTCCTAGATACTAAACTTGGGAGAGAACAACGATGCAACCCGTTCTCCTGAGGCTGGATAACGGAGAGAGAAGCTCTGTGGCTGATGCAAGACTCAGCTGGCATTCTCCCGGGAAGTCTGGAACACAGGGAGCTTTCACCCCAGGGCTCCCGCGAGTTCGCCACCCTGTTTCTGCTCGTCCACAGCTGACGGCTCCTGTAGGGGCAATACTACCAGTGCTCTGGAGAAAAGCTCCCTGGTCTTGCAACAGGGAAATCCAGTCAGTCTCCGTAGACACGGTCAAAAGCAGTGAAGACCAAAGCTGACAGGCTGGCTGTCTCTGTCGTTAGGAAAGTGAGAGATGCCTGGCAGCCGGCTGGGTCTCTGACCCCGTGCTCAGAGCAGGGAGTTGACTGGTTAATTCCAAGTCAGTCAAGTGCATGTAAACGACGTTTAAAAATAGGAAATGCCTAGGCTGGTTTCAAACTTGCTATGTAGTAGGGCAGTGGTTCTCAAGCTTCCTAGTGCTGTGATCCTTTAATACAGTTCCTCACGTTGTGGCAACCCCCGGCCGTAAAATTGTTTTCATTGCTACTTCATAACTGTTCATCTTGCTGTTGCTATGATTCGTAATGTAAATGCCTGATGTGCAGGGATCTGCTAGACTAACCCTGTGACGGGGTCAGTCAACTCCCAAGGGTTGAGAACCATGGCAGTAGAGGATGACCTCAAACCTTCGCCACTGGACCGTCACCTACCAAGACGTCTCACTCTGTCAGCCCACAAGCTGATATTTTTAGACACGCTAACGATATTCCAGCTAAATATCTTCTATGTAAAACAGTTTTCTCGACTGATAAACACCTTAGATTCCACAGTCATATTTTTCCCCCTGTGGCTCTGATAAAACACCCCAACAGAAGCAGTGAAGGGAAAGGTTAATTTGGGCACATGGTTTCAGGGCACAGCCCACCATGACGGTGCACTGGGAATGGCTGTTCACGTTGCTTCCAGAGGAAGGAGAGAGGGATGAACTCTGGGCTCGCCTCACCTCCTCTCTCTTCAGTCCAGGACCCCAGCTCACCGGAGTGTTGATGTCTATCCTTGAGCTGAATCTGCCCTTATTTAACCGAGACACTCCTAGGTGATTCCAGACCCTGTCAGGTTGACCCCAGAGGGCTTTTATCTGGGACGGGTGCAGGGCTGACGAATCCAGTGCCTGGCGGTGGCAGGAAGACACTCAATCGTTAAGTCACACCCGCATCCTTTAAGGTTGGTAAAGACAGCTTTGCCAACTATAGACTGAGTGGTTTTTGCAGCTTCCCCATGCAAACACACCTGGTAAGTGGTGCAGGCTGGTCCCTTTCTCTATAAAGTGAAGCTTGAAAGCCCTAAAAGCATTCCTCTTCACCCCACCCAACACAGACTATCCATGGAGCAGAAACCCTCTTCTTGCAGTGGGGCGAATCCCAACTGGAACACACGTTCTTTCTGATCCAACGAGGAGGCTGCCCTATGAAAGCCAGGCAGCCAGGGGCCCGTGGAGTGATGCCAGGTCTCCCAGGGAACCCCCCCAAAACCAGTCGAACCTGCCCCTCTGTGAGCCATTTCCTGCCTGTGCAAACAGCCTCACCCAAGCCCCGAATCTATCTTGGTTCTGAGACATCCTTTGGGATTCGAGTTCACTGTGTGGCCAGAAGGTCTGGGACAAAAATGTATGACTCCATGGCAGTCCCAGAAAGAGCATGGGTTATTTTAATCTGGTAATAAATAGTCCAGGTCTGTGCCAAGCATGAAACAGTCTATTCTGTCTAAGTGTATGAGCACAGTCTATCCTGTCTAAGTGTGTGAGCACAGTCTATCCTGTCTAAGTGTGTGTGAGCACAGTCTATGCTGTCTAAGTGTGTGTGAACACAGTCTATCCTGTCTAAGTGTGTGTGAGCACAGTCTATCCTGTCTAAGTGTGTGAGCACAGTCTATCCTGTCTAAGTGTGTGAGCACAGTCTATCCTGTCTAAATGTGTGTGAGCACAGTCTATCCTGTCTAAGTGTGTGAGCACAGTCTATCCTGTCTAAGTGTGTGAGCACAGTCTATCCTGTCTAAGTGTGTGAGCACAGTCTATCCTAAGTGTGTGTGAGCACAGTCTATCCTGTCTAAGTGTGTGTGAACACAGTCTATCCTGTCTAAGTGTGTGTGAGCACAGTCTATCCTGTCTAAGTGTGTGTGAACACAGTCTATCCTGTCTAAGTGTGTGTGAACACAGTCTATCCTGTCTAAGTGTGTGTGAACACAGTCTATCCTGTCTAAGTGTGTGTGAGCACAGTCTATCCTGTCTAAGTGTGTGTGAGCACAGTCTATCCTGTCTAAGTGTGTGTGAGCACAGTCTATGCTGTCTAAGTGTGTGTGAGCACAGTCTATCCTGTCTAAGTGTGTGAGCACAGTCTATCCTGTCTAAGTGTGTGTGAGCACAGTCTATCCTGTCTAAGTGTGTGTGAACACAGTCTATCCTGTCTAAGTGTGTGTGAACACAGTCTATCCTGTCTAAGTGTGTGTGAGCACAGTCTATCCTGTCTAAGTGTGTGTGAACACAGTCTATCCTGTCTAAGTGTGTGTGAGCACAGTCTATCCTGTCTAAGTGTGTGTGAACACAGTCTATCCTGTCTAAGTGTGTGTGAGCACAGTCTATCCTGTCTAAGTGTGTGTGAACACAGTCTATGCTGTCTAAGTGTGTGTGAGCAGAGTCTATCCTGTCTAAGTGTGTGTGAACACAGTCTATCCTGTCTAAGTGTGTGTGAGCACAGTCTATCCTGTCTAAGTGTGTGTGAACACAGTGTATCCTGTCTAAGTGTGTGTGAGCACAGTCTATGCTGTCTAAGTGTGTGTGAGCACAGTCTATCCTGTCTAAGTGTGTGTGAACACAGTGTATCCTGTCTAAGTGTGTGTGAGCACAGTCTATGCTGTCTAAGTGTGTGTGAGCACAGTCTATCCTGTCTAAGTGTGTGTGAACACAGTCTATGCTGTCTAAGTGTGTGTGAGCAGAGTCTATCCTGTCTAAGTGTGTGTGAACACAGTCTATCCTGTCTAAGTGTGTGTGAGCACAGTCTATCCTGTCTAAGTGTGTGTGAACACAGTGTATCCTGTCTAAGTGTGTGTGAGCACAGTCTATGCTGTCTAAGTGTGTGTGAGCACAGTCTATCCTGTCTAAGTGTGTGTGAACACAGTCTATCCTGTCTAAGTGTGTGTGAGCACAGTCTATCCTGTCTAAGTGTGTGTGAACACAGTCTATGCTGTCTAAGTGTGTGTGAGCAGAGTCTATCCTGTCTAAGTGTGTGTGAACACAGTCTATCCTGTCTAAGTGTGTGTGAGCACAGTCTATCCTGTCTAAGTGTGTGTGAACACAGTGTATCCTGTCTAAGTGTGTGTGAGCACAGTCTATGCTGTCTAAGTGTGTGTGAGCACAGTCTATCCTGTCTAAGTGTGTGTGAACACAGTCTATCCTGTCTAAGTGTGTGTGAGCACAGTCTATCCTGTCTAAGTGTGTGAGCACAGTCTATCCTGTCTAAGTGTGTGTGAGCACAGTCTATGCTGTCTAAGTGTGTGTGAGCACAGTCTATCCTGTCTAAGTGTGTGTGAACACAGTCTATGCTGTCTAAGTGTGTGTGAGCACAGTCTATCCTGTCTAAGTGTGTGTGAACACAGTCTATCCTGTCTAAGTGTGTGTGAGCACAGTCTATCCTGTCTAAGTGTGTGTGAACACAGTGTATCCTGTCTAAGTGTGTGTGAGCACAGTCTATGCTGTCTAAGTGTGTGTGAGCACAGTCTATCCTGTCTAAGTGTGTGAGCACAGTCTATGCTGTCTAAGTGTGTGTGAACACAGTCTATCCTGTCTAAGTGTGTGAGCACAGTCTATCCTAAGTGTGTGAGCACAGTCTATCCTGTCTAAGTGTGTGTGAACACAGTCTATGCTGTCTAAGTGTGTGTGAGCACAGTCTATCCTGTCTAAGTGTGTGTGAACACAGTCTATCCTGTCTAAGTGTGTGTGAGCACAGTCTATCCTGTCTAAGTGTGTGTGAACACAGTGTATCCTGTCTAAGTGTGTGTGAGCACAGTCTATCCTGTCTAAGTGTGTGTGAGCACAGTCTATCCTGTCTAAGTGTGTGTGAGCACAGTCTATGCTGTCTAAGTGTGTGTGAGCACAGTCTATGCTGTCTAAGTGTGTGTGAACACAGTCTATCCTGTCTAAGTGTGTGTGAGCACAGTCTATCCTGTCTAAGTGTGTGTGAACACAGTCTATCCTGTCTAAGTGTGTGTGAACACAGTCTATCCTGTCTAAGTGTGTGTGAGCACAGTCTATCCTGTCTAAGTGTGTGTGAACACAGTCTATCCTGTCTAAGTGTGTGTGAACACAGTCTATCCTGTCTAAGTGTGTGTGAACACAGTCTATCCTGTCTAAGTGTGTGTGAGCACAGTCTATCCTGTCTAAGTGTGTGAGCACAGTCTATGCTGTCTAAGTGTGTGTGAACACAGTCTATCCTGTCTAAGTGTGTGAGCACAGTCTATCCTGTCTAAGTGTGTGTGAGCACAGTCTATCCTGTCTAAGTGTGTGTGAACACAGTCTATCCTGTCTAAGTGTGTGTGAGCACAGTCTATCCTGTCTAAGTGTGTGAGCACAGTCTATCCTGTCTAAGTGTGTGTGAGCACAGTCTATGCTGTCTAAGTGTGTGTGAGCACAGTCTATGCTGTCTAAGTGTGTGTGAACACAGTCTATCCTGTCTAAGTGTGTGTGAGCACAGTCTATCCTGTCTAAGTGTGTGTGAACACAGTGTATCCTGTCTAAGTGTGTGTGAGCACAGTCTATCCTGTCTAAGTGTGTGTGAGCACAGTCTATCCTGTCTAAGTGTGTGTGAGCACAGTCTATCCTGTCTAAGTGTGTGTGAGCACAGTCTATGCTGTCTAAGTGTGTGTGAGCACAGTCTATCCTGTCTAAGTGTGTGTGAGCACAGTCTACGCTGTCTAAGTGTGTGTGAACACAGTCTATGCTGTCTAAGTGTGTGTGAACACAGTCTATCCTGTCTAAGTGTGTGTGAACACAGTCTATCCTGTCTAAGTGTGTGTGAACACAGTCTATCCTGTCTAAGTGTGTGTGAGCACAGTCTATGCTGTCTAAGTGTGTGTGAACACAGTCTATCCTGTCTAAGTGTGTGTGAACACAGTGTATCCTGTCTAAGTGTGTGTGAGCAGAGTCTATCCTGTCTAAGTGTGTGTGAACACAGTCTATCCTGTCTAAGTGTGTGTGAGCACAGTCTATCCTGTCTAAGTGTGTGAGCACAGTCTATCCTGTCTAAGTGTGTGTGAGCACAGTCTATCCTGTCTAAGTGTGTGAGCACAGTCTATCCTGTCTAAGTGTGTGTGAACACAGTCTATGCTGTCTAAGTGTGTGTGAGCACAGTCTATCCTGTCTAAGTGTGTGTGAACACAGTCTATCCTGTCTAAGTGTGTGTGAGCACAGTCTATCCTGTCTAAGTGTGTGTGAACACAGTCTATCCTGTCTAAGTGTGTGTGAGCACAGTCTATCCTGTCTAAGTGTGTGTGAGCACAGTCTATCCTGTCTAAGTGTGTGTGAGCACAGTCTATGCTGTCTAAGTGTGTGTGAGCACAGTCTATGCTGTCTAAGTGTGTGTGAACACAGTCTATCCTGTCTAAGTGTGTGTGAACACAGTCTATCCTGTCTAAGTGTGTGTGAGCACAGTCTATCCTGTCTAAGTGTGTGTGAACACAGTCTATCCTGTCTAAGTGTGTGTGAACACAGTCTATCCTGTCTAAGTGTGTGTGAGCACAGTCTATCCTGTCTAAGTGTGTGTGAGCACAGTCTATGCTGTCTAAGTGTGTGAGCACAGTCTATCCTGTCTAAGTGTGTGTGAGCACAGTCTATGCTGTCTAAGTGTGTGTGAACACAGTCTATCCTGTCTAAGTGTGTGTGAACACAGTCTATCCTGTCTAAGTGTGTGTGAGCACAGTCTATCCTGTCTAAGTGTGTGTGAACACAGTCTATCCTGTCTAAGTGTGTGTGAACACAGTCTATCCTGTCTAAGTGTGTGTGAGCACAGTCTATCCTGTCTAAGTGTGTGTGAACACAGTCTATCCTGTCTAAGTGTGTGTGAACACAGTCTATCCTGTCTAAGTGTGTGTGAACACAGTCTATCCTGTCTAAGTGTGTGTGAGCACAGTCTATCCTGTCTAAGTGTGTGTGAGCACAGTCTATCCTGTCTAAGTGTGTGTGAGCACAGTCTATCCTGTCTAAGTGTGTGAGCACAGTCTATCCTGTCTAAGTGTGTGTGAACACAGTCTATGCTGTCTAAGTGTGTGTGAGCACAGTCTATCCTGTCTAAGTGTGTGTGAACACAGTCTATCCTGTCTAAGTGTGTGTGAGCACAGTCTATCCTGTCTAAGTGTGTGTGAACACAGTCTATCCTGTCTAAGTGTGTGTGAGCACAGTCTATCCTGTCTAAGTGTGTGTGAGCACAGTCTATCCTGTCTAAGTGTGTGTGAGCACAGTCTATGCTGTCTAAGTGTGTGTGAGCACAGTCTATGCTGTCTAAGTGTGTGTGAACACAGTCTATCCTGTCTAAGTGTGTGTGAACACAGTGTATCCTGTCTAAGTGTGTGTGAGCACAGTCTATCCTGTCTAAGTGTGTGTGAACACAGTCTATCCTGTCTAAGTGTGTGTGAACACAGTCTATCCTGTCTAAGTGTGTGTGAGCACAGTCTATCCTGTCTAAGTGTGTGTGAGCACAGTCTATGCTGTCTAAGTGTGTGAGCACAGTCTATCCTGTCTAAGTGTGTGTGAGCACAGTCTATGCTGTCTAAGTGTGTGTGAACACAGTCTATCCTGTCTAAGTGTGTGTGAACACAGTGTATCCTGTCTAAGTGTGTGTGAGCACAGTCTATCCTGTCTAAGTGTGTGTGAGCACAGTCTATCCTGTCTAAGTGTGTGTGAACACAGTCTATCCTGTCTAAGTGTGTGTGAACACAGTCTATCCTGTCTAAGTGTGTGTGAACACAGTCTATCCTGTCTAAGTGTGTGTGAACACAGTCTATCCTGTCTAAGTGTGTGTGAACACAGTCTATCCTGTCTAAGTGTGTGTGAGCACAGTCTATCCTGTCTAAGTGTGTGTGAGCACAGTCTATCCTGTCTAAGTGTGTGTGAGCACAGTCTATGCTGTCTAAGTGTGTGAGCACAGTCTATCCTGTCTAAGTGTGTGTGAGCACAGTCTATGCTGTCTAAGTGTGTGTGAACACAGTCTATCCTGTCTAAGTGTGTGTGAACACAGTCTATCCTGTCTAAGTGTGTGTGAGCACAGTCTATGCTGTCTAAGTGTGTGTGAACACAGTCTATCCTGTCTAAGTGTGTGTGAACACAGTGTATCCTGTCTAAGTGTGTGTGAGCACAGTCTATGCTGTCTAAGTGTGTGTGAACACAGTCTATCCTGTCTAAGTGTGTGTGAACACAGTCTATCCTGTCTAAGTGTGTGTGAACACAGTCTATCCTGTCTAAGTGTGTGTGAGCACAGTCTATCCTGTCTAAGTGTGTGAGCACAGTCTATCCTGTCTAAGTGTGTGTGAGCACAGTCTATCCTGTCTAAGTGTGTGAGCACAGTCTATCCTGTCTAAGTGTGTGTGAACACAGTCTATGCTGTCTAAGTGTGTGTGAGCACAGTCTATCCTGTCTAAGTGTGTGTGAACACAGTCTATCCTGTCTAAGTGTGTGTGAGCACAGTCTATCCTGTCTAAGTGTGTGTGAACACAGTCTATCCTGTCTAAGTGTGTGTGAGCACAGTCTATCCTGTCTAAGTGTGTGTGAGCACAGTCTATCCTGTCTAAGTGTGTGTGAGCACAGTCTATGCTGTCTAAGTGTGTGTGAGCACAGTCTATGCTGTCTAAGTGTGTGTGAACACAGTCTATCCTGTCTAAGTGTGTGTGAACACAGTGTATCCTGTCTAAGTGTGTGTGAGCACAGTCTATCCTGTCTAAGTGTGTGTGAACACAGTCTATCCTGTCTAAGTGTGTGTGAGCACAGTCTATCCTGTCTAAGTGTGTGTGAGCACAGTCTATCCTGTCTAAGTGTGTGTGAGCACAGTCTATGCTGTCTAAGTGTGTGAGCACAGTCTATCCTGTCTAAGTGTGTGTGAACACAGTCTATCCTGTCTAAGTGTGTGTGAACACAGTCTATCCTGTCTAAGTGTGTGTGAACACAGTCTATCCTGTCTAAGTGTGTGTGAGCACAGTCTATCCTGTCTAAGTGTGTGTGAGCACAGTCTATCCTGTCTAAGTGTGTGTGAGCACAGTCTATCCTGTCTAAGTGTGTGTGAACACAGTCTATCCTGTCTAAGTGTGTGTGAGCACAGTCTATCCTGTCTAAGTGTGTGTGAGCACAGTCTATCCTGTCTAAGTGTGTGTGAACACAGTCTATCCTGTCTAAGTGTGTGTGAACACAGTCTATCCTGTCTAAGTGTGTGTGAGCACAGTCTATCCTGTCTAAGTGTGTGTGAACACAGTCTATCCTGTCTAAGTGTGTGTGAGCACAGTCTATCCTGTCTAAGTGTGTGTGAGCACAGTCTATCCTGTCTAAGTGTGTGTGAGCACAGTCTATCCTGTCTAAGTGTGTGTGAGCACAGTCTATCCTGTCTAAGTGTGTGTGAGCACAGTCTATCCTGTCTAAGTGTGTGTGAGCACAGTCTATCCTGTCTAAGTGTGTGTGAGCACAGTCTATCCTGTCTAAGTGTGTGTGAGCACAGTCTATCCTGTCTAAGTGTGTGTGAGCACAGTCTATGCTGTCTAAGTGTGTGTGAACACAGTCTATCCTGTCTAAGTGTGTGTGAACACAGTCTATCCTGTCTAAGTGTGTGTGAACACAGTCTATCCTGTCTAAGTGTGTGTGAACACAGTCTATCCTGTCTAAGTGTGTGTGAGCACAGTCTATCCTGTCTAAGTGTGTGTGAACACAGTCTATCCTGTCTAAGTGTGTGTGAACACAGTCTATCCTGTCTAAGTGTGTGTGAACACAGTCTATCCTGTCTAAGTGTGTGTGAGCACAGTCTATCCTGTCTAAGTGTGTGTGAGCACAGTCTATCCTGTCTAAGTGTGTGTGAGCACAGTCTATCCTGTCTAAGTGTGTGTGAGCACAGTCTATCCTGTCTAAGTGTGTGTGAGCACAGTCTATCCTGTCTAAGTGTGTGTGAGCACAGTCTATGCTGTCTAAGTGTGTGTGAACACAGTCTATCCTGTCTAAGTGTGTGTGAACACAGTCTATCCTGTCTAAGTGTGTGTGAACACAGTCTATCCTGTCTAAGTGTGTGTGAACACAGTCTATCCTGTCTAAGTGTGTGTGAGCACAGTCTATCCTGTCTAAGTGTGTGTGAGCACAGTCTATCCTGTCTAAGTGTGTGTGAACACAGTCTATCCTGTCTAAGTGTGTGTGAGCACAGTCTATCCTGTCTAAGTGTGTGTGAGCACAGTCTATCCTGTCTAAGTGTGTGTGAACACAGTCTATGCTGTCTAAGTGTGTGTGAGCACAGTCTATCCTGTCTAAGTGTGTGTGAACACAGTCTATCCTGTCTAAGTGTGTGTGAACACAGTCTATGCTGTCTAAGTGTGTGTGAACACAGTCTATCCTGTCTAAGTGTGTGTGAGCACAGTCTATCCTGTCTAAGTGTGTGTGAAATGTGTGAGCACAGTCTATCCTGTCTAAATGTGTGAGCATTTGCCAACTACGATCCAGTATGGAAAAAAAGATTTGGTTAATTGGAACAGGTTTGGAATAAATGAGAGCTGAAGTCATCCTGAGAAAGATGGTGATGAGAAAAAGTGTGGGACAAAAACATTTATGAAGCCAGAACAGTAACAGAAAATTTGGAGAAGAAAACACGTGCTGTTAAGGCAGAGGGTCGCCCTGGGTGAGCTCGCGCTCAGGGACAACGGACCCCTGATATCTGCAGCGGGTTGGTAGTTGGTGGGTGCGGAGTAGAGGGGGGGTCCTCAGCGTGGGAGCTGCTCACTAGCGCTCCGTGCTTCTGCAAGCTGCCCTAATTAACTCATCGGGTCACCGAGCTGGGTGAGCAGAGTCGTCTTTGGTCTGTTGCTGGCGTCCTGTCTCTGCCTCCTCAGGAGGAGTTTACACAATGCTTGCATATCTGAAAATAAACCTTTTCCTAATAGGTAGCAAACCTGGACACAGAATTCTAAGCTGTAACTCACTCCCCTCTGAGTGGTGACAGTCCTGTCCCTGAGGAGGACTCAGGAGCGCCTTTGATGGTGGCACACATGGTCACGCCCACACCTTTGTTTGCGTCCGTCTGTATGTGTGCGCGAGTGTGTGTGTGTGTGTGTGTATGTGTGTGTGTGGACACTTTGTGTGTGCATATTTTGTGTGTGTACATTTTGAGTGTGTGTGTACACTTTGTGTGCACGTATATGTGTACACAATGTGTATGTATACTTTGTGTGTATACACTTAGCGTGTGTACACTGTGTGTTTATCTACACCTTTGTGTGCACGTGTGTGTACACTTTGTGTGTGTGCATGTATATGTACACTGTGTGTGTGTGACACTCTGCATCCAGAAACTTTTTTACAGGCCTGTCTTTGTCTCCAGACTGTATCACTGCTCACAGTGACTCTGAGCACGCTGTTGATCTGTTGACGTGGATTGGTTTCATTTCGTTTTGTTTCTGTGGCGCTGGGGATTAAAGCGGGGGCCTTATGTCCAGTGCAGCTACTGATGCGTGCATTGTGTGTGTGTGTGTGTGTGTGTGTGTGTGTGTGTGTGTGCAATGCTGGTGTATAGAGGCCAGCAGTCAATGCCGAATGTCTTCTTGTGGAATAATATATATATATATATATATATATATTTTTTTTTTTTTGGTTTTTTTCGAGACAGGGTTTCTCTGTGGCTTTGGAGGCTGTCCTGGAACTAGCTCTTATAGACCAGGCTGGTCTCGAACTCACAGAGATCTGCCTGCCTCTGCCTCCCGAGTGCTGGGATTAAAGGCGTGTGCCACCAACGCCCAGCTGTGGAATAATATTTTAACTGGGCAAAGATGAGTTACATTTGTTTACGCTGCACTTGTTTAGCTATGCAAAAACGTGTTGCGTCTGTTTCACCATGCCTGCCTAAGGCACCTGATTGGTCTAATAAAGAGCTGAAAGGTCAATGGCTAGGCAGAGAAAGGATAGACAGAGCTGGTAGGCTTGAGAGAATAAATAGAAGGAGAAATCTAGGCTCAAAAAGAATGAGGGAAGGAGAGAATGAGACCAATGCCCTGGGCAAGAAGCCAGACAGATGCTGGACAGACAGACATGAGAAGCCCTGAAAGCAAGATACACACACACACACACACACACACACACACACACACACACACACACAACAAAAACAAAAATTCCCGAGGCAAAGCTATATGACGAAGAGAAGCAGGTTAATTTAAGTTCAAGGCCGAGCACTAATAGCTAGTAAGTCTCTGTGCCCTGGTCTGGGGCTGCTTTGTGGCCTCTGTTTTTGAGTCAGGGTCTCTTAGTGAACCCAAAGCTCGCTGGTTGGTTAGGTTGGCTAGACAGCAAGCTCCAGTGATGCAGATGCGTTTTACCCCAGCACTGGGGAGGCAGAGACAGTCAGATATTTGAGTTTCAGGCAATCCTGGACTATATAGAGTCCCAGAACACCCAGAGCTACATGGCGAGAATCTGTCTTCAAACAAAACCAAACAAAAGCTGTGCAGTCGGGTCTTTCAAAAGTTGAGAGCGCTGTCTGTCTGGCCCTGAGCAAGCACCTCATTCTCTCCTTCCCTCATTCTTCTTTCTCTAGATTTCTCCTCCTATTCATTCTCTCTGCCTGCCAGCCCCACCTATCCTTTCCCTGCCTAGCCGTTGGCCGTTGATCTCTTTACGAGATCAGTCAGGTGCCTTAGGCAGGCAAGGTGAAACAAGGGCAACAGGTCTTTGCATAATTAAACAAATGCAACATAAACAAATGTAACATACCTTTACACAGTTAGAGTAACATTCCACAGCACAAGCAAATGTAACACATCTTTCCCTAGTTAATTATTGCACAGAAGGCTGCCCTTCCAGAAGACCCAGGTTCAGATCTCAGCACCTTCGTGGTGGCTCACAACTGCCTTTAACTTCATTTGCAGGGGCATCTGGCGCCCTCTTCTGGCTTCCATGGGCACTGCATATACATGGTGCACATAAACTCACTCAGGTTCACACACATACACATTAACTTTTTAAAAATCCTAAAAATAAAATCAAAGACTTCACTGACAGATACTAAAGCTTTTTTCAGGGCAAAATTGGTGATAGTTGAGGTAGACTCAATGAGTACTGTTTATATTTATATTTAAACACTGGTGTAGGGCAGTTCACACTGACATCAGAGTGTTTGTTTAGTCACCTAAAACCTTTAGTGGCTGCCTATTGCTGGTACGTGTAGCTGAACTTTGACCTTCTCCAGAGGCCCTGTGGGGTCTAACCAAGAAGGAGAAACAGGAGGAAGAAGAGTTATTTTCAACTTGAAAGCCTTGTTTGGATTAGTTTGTCCAGAAAACCAAGTCAGCATAAAATGCAGAAGGCTACCCTTTGGAGGCAACTGTAGGAGAAACTGTGTGTGTGTGTGTGTGTGTGTGTGTGTGTGTGTGTGTGTGTGTGTGTGTGTGTATGTGTGTGTATCCTAGAACTGTCTGTGTAGACCAGGATGATCTTGAACTCACAGAGATCTGCCTGCCTCCCTAGTGTTGCGATTAAAGGTGTGTGCACCAGTACTCCTGGTTTAGCTTAAACTCTAATGATAGTTTCACTTGAAGTTTTGTTTTTCAAGATGGAATTGAAAGACTAGACGCTAGGCAGACTTCCTGGCAGGCAGACAGTAAGAGGAGGGGCTAAGTCTAGGTAATGTAGGTGGCAAATTTCCAAGGTGGCTCATTTCCTCTTCACCCTCCTGACTTGCCACCAGCAGGCCACCTGCTCATGTGCTTCATCAACAACTCCAAGGCCAGAGCAGGTTGTCACACAGCAGTTGTGGATCAATCCACCACCTGTCTTCAAACAGACCAGCCCTAAAACAGGGGAGGAAAATGCTTCAGAGGCTTAAGACCCCACCCCCAAGAAGAGGCAAATTTCAGCAGTTCCCCGCCCCACCCTGCCCCACTCCCCCACCCCACCTTTGCAGAGGGTCTTTTTCTCTCTATGCCTGCTGCATGTGTCTGTTTCCTCACCCTCCAAAAACACCTTTCTTCAGCTGCCCATTCTGTCTTGAGATTTCTCTGTTGCTACCTGCTGTGCTTCCGATTTTTCCTGCCTTTTAACTCTTTAACTGGCAGAGAAGATTAATCCCTTTCAAGACCCCTAGATTGCATCAGAATCCTTCTGCCAAAAAAAGCAAAAACAGCTTTCTTTAATGCTTACACGCAAATACTTGTCCTTCCTTATTGTAGGGAGAGGTCTCACTTGGACCTGCAGCACTGACCACGCCCTTCTGGGCGTAGTCACAGGTACAAGAGAGAAATCCAGGATAATAGAGGCAACATGAGGGGACCCCACTGACTGTCTTGGATTCCAGTCGAGGTTCCGAGACCACAGGGCGCTGACCCCGGTTCTCGGCTTCTCATTTAAGCTACTTCTCTGCATCTGAATAAACATCCAACTCCCTTTCGCCGGCATCCTTGGAGTGACTCGTTCCCATTCTCATTGTTGGATTCTCCACCTCTACACAGTAAGCCCGATGAGGTCAAAGTGAAAAGGAATAACAACAGGTTTGTCTGAGTAAAGCAACACCGGGGCAGGTTCTCCAGTCCCATGGTTGAAGGCAGAGAAGTCCCACCGCTGAGCTGAAGCAGGGAGACTTCAGAGGTTGTCAGCGCAGGGGTGACGACGTGTCTGTCCACAGGCTGGGTTTGTGCCAAGTGTGGTCAAGAGCTGAACACCTTCGGTGGGGACTTGGTTGCTGGTGGCAACAGGGGAGGAAGTTGCAGTGGTCGCCAAGGATGTGCAGCTGGGCTTTTTGGCGCCTCTTCTTTTGTTGGAGACTCTCTGAGTGGTGGGGTTTGGAGGGAGAGGCAGAAATGGGGGCTTTCTGGATCACGCAGGAGTGAGTTGCAGGTTCCGACCAAATGCTTCCAATATTTAATCGAGCCCTCCCCCACCCTCCATAACGATTATCCTCCCATAATGAGCACCTTCTGCATGTTCCCATGTGGGTGAACGCCTTATGGCTTAGAGAGTAGAAGAACCACACCTGTGTTAGTGGCTTTCACTGCTGTGTAGAATATCTGTCGGAGGGAGGAGGAAGGGCTTATGGGTCATGGAGAAAGTGTAGCCTGACAAGTTGGGGGAGGATTACAGAATGCATGGAGGCAGGAGGGTGATCTTGGCGGACAGCTTGGGCAATAAGCAGAGGTGGGTAGAAATTTCAAAGACTCATGTCCCCAGCTAAGGGACCCCGTCCTAAAGATTCCTCAGACTCCCCAGACAGCACCGCCAGCTCAGGGCTGAGGCTCATGTCTATCCTGCCCTCTGCCTCTAAGCAAAGATGCTGGAAAAACACTTCTGTTAGGTGTCCCCACACGGGACTTTCTCTTGAGGCCCAGGAGGCATCTGGGCTACTCCTGGGGTGTCAGTCAGAGACATTTAACTTCCTGCATGTGGGGTCAGGCTTGGTATCCGCAACCTTTACTTGATGAGCCATCTTGCCAGCCCCCCCAAGACGTTGTCCATCTGTGGTGATATATTATTTATGATTTTTTGAAGCTTGACTGAGGGTTCACAAAAGCAAAGTCAGCCTCAAGCTGTAGAGGTCAGGCAGTGGTGACACACACCTTTAATCCTAGGATTCAGGATTAAGAGGCAGAGGGATCTCTGAGAGTCCAAGGCCACCCAGGTCTACACAAGGGTGAATCGGTCTAAAAGAGAATTACAACTCACACCTTTAAACCCCGGCCTTAGAGGGGTATAAAAGACAGGAGCAAGGATTCAGCGTGAGACATTCGTTCTCCAGCCACACTGAGGAGAGGCAGCAGTTTGAGACTCGGTGAAGAGCTCATGCGTGGATCAGCCCTTTCAGCCTGAGCTAGAGGTGAGGGCTAGTGGCCAGCTGCTTTGCTTTTCTTATCTTCAGCTTGAAGCCTGAACCCTGGTATCAGAGTCTGAGTCTTTTATTATCCCTGCTGCCTCCATCTATCTTCATTCTACAGTCCCAAGAGTTTGATCAACTAGACAAGCAGTAAACACAGCCAAAGGGGTCAGGTCGTGCTTAGAGCCACTGAGTAGGATGGCTATAAGAACAGGAAAGAAGCCCCACCCACCTCTAGAGAGCTGATTTTAACGTTTCAGATAGCCTGAGGCTGAGTCACAGTCACTTACAAAAGTCAACTACTTTACACATTCTGTATTCATTTAGCATGACTTGGAGAAGAGGAAAAGAGCAAAGGAAATACGTAAAACCCATTGTTGAGGATGTTGCGGTGTGGGTTCACATAGGTCCATTGAAAGAAAACTCAGAGACACTTCTAAGAATGAACTTAGCCTCTCATGGCTACAGGAGCCCCTGTCTCGATGGACTGAAGCTCTTCCCCTACGCCCGGGGCATTCTTATTTTTCTCTGTACTTATACTTTAGTCAGTTGGTTACCATATGCTCAGAACAACTTGAACGAGGCTTCCAAAAATACAAATGCCAAGTGCAAAGTCTCCAGGTTTCCCAAACCAAGTTCTGCATAGGCTTTTGTGTCCCTCGGAAAACTCCCAAGCGAGGTTCACATAGGGGTGTGAAAGGTATCTGCTCGACCAAAGAAGGACTAGGCTAGTTGCTAGCTCTGAGGGGGGGGCCTAGACCAGGTGTGGTCCATTGTGGAAGGGCGTTTAGGGTTGCTTGCTATCACTGTGGCGCCAGGCCAGCAGGATACTGCTACAATCCATATTAAACTACCAGAAAATAAGGTTAGCCATGGCCACAACATATTATTTCTCACCTGGGGTTCTTAACCGAGATAGAATTTAAAATAATTTATTGTCTTACGGAGTAGCTCATGGCTTTAATCCCAGCACTTGGGAAACAGAGACAGGCAGATCTCTGTGTTTAAGGCCTGCCTGGTCTACAGAGTGAGTTCCAGCACTACCCGGGCTTCACAGAGAAACCCTGTCTCAAAAAAACAAAAACGAAACAATTTATTACTTCGCAGCTGTGTAGACTAGGACCTGGCATGGCTCAGCTGGCTGTCCTGCAACTGACTATGTAGACCAGGCTTGCCTTGAACTCACAGAGATCTGTCTGTCTCTGCCTCCCAAGCACTGGGACTAAAGGTGTGGCCACCAAAGCCAGGCTCTTGGTGGCTTCTAACTGGGCCATCTTTCTTGGTTCTTGGGGCTGTGACCCTCACTACACTGTAGGTCACAGTTGAGCAGCCAGTTTCTACCGAAGTGAGTGTCAACAAGGGATAATGACCGGAACGAAGTCTAGAGTCCTTTGTTACCCAAACATGGAAGTAACAAACCGTCACTCCCTGTTTTAGAACCGTTTGACAAGGTCCAGCCCACACTCAAGAAAAGGAAATTACACAACGCAAGAGAAATCATAAGGTAAGAACAATGGGGCATCATCTTAAGCGCTACCTACCTTATAGCAACGTCACAAATTTGCTTTTGTTAGCATTTTGATAGCGTATGCTGGCATAATTAAGTTTCTTTATAGATACTTTCCTTTTCCCTTCCTTCCTTCCTTCCTTCCTTCCTTCCTTCCTTCCTTTCTTTCTTTCTTTCTTTCTTTCTTTCTTTCTTTCTTTCTTCTTTCTTCCTTTCTCTCTCTTACTTTCTTCCTCTCTTTTTAGTTGTTTGTTTTCAAGACAGGTTCCTGGCTGTCCTGGAACTCTCTCTGTAGACCAGGATGGCTTCACACTCACAGTGACCCGCTGCCTCTGCCCCCTGAGTGCTGGGACCAAAGGCGTGCGCCACCACTGCCCAGCTTAGATACTTTTCTGAAGAGCATGTCGGAATATTACTTTGAACGGTGATCTATAGTATTCACCAAACCTTCGGAAGGTGCATATCTCAGTGCAGATGATGTCAATGGTTTCCTAAGGGAAGCTGTTTAGAACGGTCTCAGGCTACCCAGGGGCTAAACTTACCGCTCACGTCAAACACTCTAGAGTAGTTCACATCACCAGAGTGCTGAGAAAACTGCACACAACACACACATTTGGAAACTCAAATTCCCCGTCAAGCAAACCATGAAATGTTCTTGATCCTGCACACTTGAGTTGGTATGCATATGCATGCAGTATAAGGAGTGGAGTGTACAAGCCTCTGCCAAGTCTATGTGATCACAGTTAAACCCACCGTTTGCATATGACGGCTGTCACATGTGACTATTGACGATGTAACTGGAACCAGTTTCCTCATAAGTACACGGAATACCAAACTAAGTCTTTCCCTAAGCTGTGTATGAGAAAGCACAAAATGTCAGTTGGGGGAGGGAATAATGAAACAATGCTATGATTTTTCCCCCCTTAGGGCTTTGCACGTGTCAGCAACTCCTGGCAAACTTAGAGATACTAGTATTTGTGTGCATCTATTTGTGTGGACTTTCCGTGTGTGCACATGTAGATGTACGTACACATTCATATGCAGAAGCAGCTCCCTCTAAAACTCTCCACCTCAAAAAAAAAGCACATTTATTATATGTGTGGTGTGTGGCTGTGTACACATGAGCGCAGCTGCCCGTGGAGGCAGGAAGGGGGCATCAGACACCCTGGAGCCTGACATACAATCATAGGGCCGGGAAGAGAACTTTCCCCTGCCAGGGCAGTCATCACCCTTAACCACTGAGCCACACTCCCAGACCAACGGGGAGATCTGTTTTGTTTCAGTTCTGATACAGAGGCCCGAACTCAGGGCCTTGTACACATTAGGCAAATGCTCTACCCCTGGGCTATCCCCTGTTCTGTCCGCCTTGTTTTTTCTTTTTTAATGATTTATTTTTATTTTAAGTGCATTGGTGTTTTGCCTGCATGTATGTCTGTGTGAGGGTGTCAGATCTTGGAGTTAGGGACAGTTGTGAGCTGCCGTGTGGGTGCTGGGAATTGAACCCAGGTCCATTGGAAAAACAGTCTGGGCTCTTAACCACTGAGCCATCGCCCCAGCCCCCTCACCTTAGTTTTTGAGACAGGCTGTTTCAGTGAACCTTGAGCTCTTGGATTGGCTAAGCTAGCTGGGCAGCATGTTCTAGAACTCTGCCTATTCCCGCCCCTACCGCTCTAGGGCTAGGGTTACAGATATATATATATATATATATATGTATATATATATATTTTTTTTTAGATGGGTACTAACTAGGGATCCAAATTTTCAGGTCTTCATCTTGTGAGGCAAGCCCTTTACAGAGTGAACCATCTGCTTGGCCCTCAATCGCTTTATATTTCGAAGTTTAGATATTTTATTTTTATGCATGCATGTGTCTCTCTCCTCGAGTGCTTGTGCACGTGTTTGTAGGTGCCCAGAGTGGTTGCAAAAGGCTTCTGACCCCCTGAGCTGGAGTCACAGTGGGAGCCACCTGCCTGGGGACGCTGGGAACCTAATTCTGGTCTTCTGCAGGAGCCAGCAAGAGTTTTAACAGTGTAAAAGCCAAGTGTTTCATAAAACTCCGATGCTTGCACCAAAGAACGAATTTGTCAGCAGCGTGATCCACAGCGATTCTATTTGTCCCGTCCAAAGGCTGGCTCTATCCTAAAAAGCTAAACTGTGTCACCTCCCAAAACACTCCCCTGCGTCATCCTGTGGGAAAGTGATTTTCCAAATACAACAGCCTCTTCTCCATAGACGTACTTCCCCCCAGTCCCAGCTACCCACAGTCAACCACATTCTAAAAAAATGA
The DNA here is from genome assembly GCF_017639785.1 of Mesocricetus auratus. Classification (NCBI taxonomy): domain Eukaryota; kingdom Metazoa; phylum Chordata; class Mammalia; order Rodentia; family Cricetidae; genus Mesocricetus; species Mesocricetus auratus. The sequence continues at coordinate 14,911,022 of NW_024429187.1, forward strand.
AGTGGGCCGGGCGTTGGTGGCGCACGCCTTTAATCCCAGCACTCGGGAGGCAGAGGCAGGCGGATCTCTGTGAGTTCGAGGCCAGCCTGGTCTACAGAGCGAGTTCCAGGACAGCCTCCAAAGCCACAGAGAAACCCTGTCTCGAAAAACCAAAAAAAAAAAAAAAAAAAAAAAGAAGTGGAAAATTCCAGAAATAAGTGAATTGTGAGTTTTAAATTGAATGCCCTTCCCAGTAGCCACAGGGAGTCTTTCACGGACTCCCCCCCGCCCCCCGCTGTGTTACACCCAGGAAGCGAGCAGCTGAGTGTCAGTGGGGCTTGTGCTGAGCTCCTGGTCCACTGTGGGCGGTGCTGCCAGCTACCAAGCATGTACTAGTGCTCCGGTACGTTTTCTTCATCCCAGGCCCAGTGCCGGAGCAGCTGGCCGTCTAGAAGTGTGAAAGACAAGCCACAGCCTGCTTTTGTTGTCGTTAAGACACTGGGTCTCATTCCGCAGCCCCGGCGGGGCCCGAACCCACTATGTAGTCCAGGCTGGTCTCAAACTTGCAGCTGCTCCTGCCTCAGCCTCCCGAGGGCATGCCCCACTGTACCCAGCTTCAGAGTATGTTTTTTTTTTTCCAACTGAACATTGTTTTAAAGAAGGTGCGGGACCAGATGACGTTGCTGAAACGTTCGTTTATTGTTATCTCTTACTATGCAGGATGCACACGCTAACCACAGGTGTTTGTAGGACACTCAGTGTCCGGCTCTGTGCTCACTTTCAGGATGCACACGCTAATCACAGGCGTGTGTAGGACACTCAGTGTTCTGCTATGTGCTCTCAGGATGCACACGCTAACCACAGGCGTGTGTAGGACACTCAGTGTGGGCTCTGTGCTCACTTTCAGGGTGCACACGCTAACCGCAGGTGTGTGCTGCCTTCCGGGTCCGGCCATCTCCATCTCCGCGGAGGACGGTGAGGACGCCCGCCTCACACCACGCCGCTCCGCTCCCGGGCTACGGCAGAACCAGTTCTAACCAGAAAGGGCCACGGGGCAAGGATGCGGGACAGCTGAGAAGCGGCCCGAGTGACAAGCCGGACCCGAGGCGGCTGGACCAGCCACGACTTCCGCCGGCGGAGGTGGGCGGGGCAGGACTGGCGTTGACGCCAGAAGACCACTTCCGCCCGGCGCGCAGGACCTCAGGCCCGACTCCCTTCCAAAGCCCAGGAGGCCAGCCTCGCGAGATTCCGGGGCGGCCGCCTTTGGCCCCGCCTCCCAGGGGCGGAGGCTTCCCGGGGGCGGGGCTTAGCTCGGGAGACGCGCGCCGCGGGCTGCTCTGGCCGAGGGTGCTGAGCGGCAGCAGCGGCGGTGGCGGTGGCGGTGGCGGGCGAGCGGGGCGGGTGAGTGCGAGCGCGGCTGCGGGCGCGGGTGCGGGGCAGGCCGCGCGGCGGGAGCCGCGCTCGCGGTGTGGAGGCGCGGAGGGCTCTGGCGGCTCTGCCCAGCAGGCCCCGGGCCCTGCTGTCCCCGGCGGAGCGGAGAGAACCGCGGCGGTGCGCGGCGTCCCCAGCGCCTGTCAGTCAGCGGGGCCGCAGCGTGCGCACCCGGAGCGGAGCCGCCAGCCCCGCGCTCGCCCCTGCCCTCCTCCCCCCTCTTCTCCGGGTCCACCTTCCCGTGCGCTCCCGATGCACAGAGTTGCCGGTGCACGGTGACAGCGAGCGAGCCGTCCCCAAGCCGCTGGCCTGCCGGTCCTCGGGGCTTCTCTGCGGTCCGGGGGTCGCTCTGCTCCTCGGACGTTCCCCCCCCCAAGTTTGCTGGACGCGGAGAGAGAGAGGCGAGGTGGGGCGGGTGCACCAGGGCGCTGCCGCCGCCGCCCCTGGGGACCCGGGCTGCGCCGACGCGCGCTCCGGCTGCTGCTCCGGGGCAGCCGCTCGTGGAAATGACCCTGGTGCGCCCCGCGACCGCCCGCCGGGAAGGAAGCCGGGCGTGCGAAGCTAAGTGGTCTTGAGGTGGCGATCGACGAGGGGAGAGCTCGCCCTTGTTGGGCAGTGGTGGCTTAAGCCGGTCAGGTGTCCCTGCGAAGTCGAGGTCTGCAGCTCTTTTTAGCCTTGCTGTTTGCATCTCAAGTTGTCTCGATCTCTGCACACACACACACGCACACACACACGCACACACACACACACTTTTTCTTTATGCCCTAGGACATACAAAAAACAATTAAGGCTATTATACTTTCTCCTCCCGTGGCCAAGAGGCGTCGTGTCTGAGTTAGCTGCTCCTGTGTGCCGTATCTGGGGAGGGGGATTAGTTCCAGATGGGGAAAATTGTGATAGTTACTGCGTAAGTTCATAAGAGAACTTTTATTTGGAATACCCCGATCCCAGCAGAAGTACAGTGGGTGAAAGGTTTGGGGTGTGACCTCACCCCGCTGGGCGTTCTTCTCTTGTTAGAGGACTGGGTAGGTTTCTCGTTCCTCGCGATGTGCTTAGACTGAGAAGCACGCTGTATGTAGGTTTTTTTTTTTTTTTTTTTTTGTGCTCTTTTTGAAAGGCCTTGCTGTTAAGGAATGAAACAAGTTAGACTGGGAAAAAAAGCCGCGAGCCCCGGCGTTTATTTTTGGGAGTTTGCTGGAAAATAAGTCAAAGAAGGGAAACTACGATTGTGCAAATAAATTGTGTCCTCGGCAGGTGTTTTTTAATTATTGAAAGAAAAATTTTAAGTTTAAATATATTTTGATCGTGTTCTTCCCCTTCCCCAAGCCCTTCCAGATCCTCTCCTCCCCCCTACTCATGCGACTTTAAGTTTGTTCTCAAAAGGAAAAGAAAAAACCTGCAGGTTTTTTAATGCTAGATTTTAATTTCAAAATGTAGAACATTAAGAACAAAGGAAAACATTTTATAGAAAAGGAGAAAGCATTAGTCTCAGTTTGGCCATTTTCCTTTAGAAAAGGTCTGCTCCCTGGAATACCAGAAGCCTCAAATACCAGAAGCATCCTGTTGTAGGGTTGGGAACCGACCTCCAGCCAGGAGGATTTACAACCCCCTGTAATGTTAAATGAGTTTGTTTTCCATAAGCAAATTCAGGGCCAGTTAAGCAAGCACATTGCTGCTTGAGAATCCTAGCATTACAGTCCAATCAACAGATGGGCAAGTTATGACTGGGTTAGATTTGACATAGGAGGAAGCCTGCCCCTGAAGTTTTATGAAGAGCACCATGGGCCGTTTCAGTGAGATGACAAGACAAGCTTAAAGTAGAAGGATCTTATGACCCAAACTAAAAACAAAACAAAACAAATCCCAAATGTCTGATTTTCTTCCTTGTTCCTCCACCAGTTTTTGTTCAAATCTCAAGGGAATGCTCAGGGAAGCATGAGTAGTGTTTTCACACACTGGTTACATACATGGGGCTGTCCAGGGAAAGGATATTACTGTTCACAAGCTTTGGAATAAGGCAATGAGAGGAGAGGAGAGGAGAGGAGAGTTGGTTGCCTGTTATATATACACAGATGCTGCTGCCTGTCCTGAGGCCGGCCCGAGTCTCCTGGAGAGAAATATGACCCATCTCCAGTAACCAGAATATAAAATTCATGCCGAAGCCAAGGAAGGTGGGATTCAGCCTTACCAGACAACAAGGGTTTAGGGAGGGAAAGGCATTTCTGAAGGTGTGACCGGATGATCATCCATCCGAGGGTGAGACTCTTAAGTAAGAGGGCACTTTTTATGCAGGACTCCTTGCTGCCAGACCCTTTGTTTTCCTTCAGGAGTGTTTCTGTCTCCCCTCCACCCCCTGCTGATGGGATCAATGAGATGCCCAGGTCAGGTAGACAGGAAGTGGTAGAGCACCTTGGCCTGGACACCTGCCTTTCCCCTCTGAACCTGTTTTCTGTCCTTCAGGAAGGTCTTGCTCAGGTCTCTAGTTGCAAAGAGTGGATTTTAGAAAATGCATCTAGCTGGGTGGTGGTGGCTCATGTCTTTAATCCCAGCACTCGGGAGGCAGAGGCAGGCGGATCTCTGTGAGTTCGAGGCCAGGCTGGACCAACAGCCTCCAAAACAATAGAGAAATCCTGTCTCGTAAAACAAACAAAAAAAACAAAAAACAACAACAAAAAAAGAAAATGCATCTAAATTTTGAGATTGGTTTTCTGACGAACTAGGCAAATGAGTTGTGTTCGTTGTTTTTTGTTTTGTTTGTTTTTTGAGACAGGGTCTCTCTGTGTAGCTGTGTAGTTCCAGGCTGTGCTGCAACTCACTGCTTAGACCATGCTGGCTGTAACGCACAGAGATCCACTTTCCTGTCTCCCGGGGCTAGGATTAAAGGCGTGTGCCACTGCACGGGTGAGTTATTTTTGATGTGTAAGATACTTTAGTCCACGTTTGAAAATTGCTTTTGGTGCTCATTAGTTGTAAGCACTGAGTGAGACCTTTGGTAATTTTGAGTTACTGCCTGTCAGCACCATGTGGGTTGGGAATGAGAAATTAGAAGAGCACTAACCCTTCCCCACTGCACTATTTCAATTGTCCGTGTAGTTTGTCTTGTGTTTTTAAAGTTTACTTGGCATTAAATATTGTTTGGATTGAGTTATGAAGCTGGGATTGAGTTGATGATGTCAGTCTCATCATCCCTTTCGGGTTTTTATTTCCACAGATAGCTGCTCTGATAATGTCTGGAATAAGGTTTTGAGTTCAGTTTTGTGCATGTGTAAAATGAGGGAAGTTCTGCCACAGGTACTCAAATGTTTGGGTGTCATCCGAGATCTCTGGGACTGTGAAGTCTCAGGTGTTTATGGCAGGCCCTGTGCTTCATACAGGTGTGCTAGAAAAATAAACGGGTGTTGGAAGAGCGGCATGTCTGGTTTTATTTATGAACTTCCAGGCTTAATGTTTGTTGCTGCTTAGCTGGGAATGGAACCGCAGTTAAACTTAACTGGCGTATCTGAGTGAGCAATGGTGGGCGCTGTCTGAGTTACCCAAACGTCTGGTGAGGTGCAGGCCCTTCATCCTTGTGCAGGTCGTCTCTGTTTGTTACAGAGAGGTCCAGGGGCCAGTCCATGGTCCAGTGTGCTGTTCTCTGAGTGGGATAGGTTCTGGGAGCCCCCTCTCCAAGCCAGCAATGTGTGGCTCACATGCTTAAGTTGGGGACAGGAGTAGAGCTGTCAAAATTGAAGCCCATGGCCAGGCATTGGTGGCACACACCTTTAATCCCAGCACTGGGAGGCAGAGGCAGGTGGATCTCTGTGAGTTCGTGGCCAGCCTGGTCTACCGAGCTAATTCCAGGACAGCCTCCAAAACAATATAGAGAAACCCTGCCTCGAAAAAACAAACAACAACAAAAAAATTGAAGCCCATGAAATAGTACAAAGATAGCAGAAATGAGTTGTTAGCACAGCTTAAACCACGGTTTCCGTTTGCCATCCTGTTGGCTCGTACCAATTCCACGTGTGCAGTGTTTCCATAACCTCAGGTCTCTGATCACACGTGTGCAGCTCTTTGTACCTTTGACAGCATTTTCCGGATCTTCAGCCCAAAACTTCGTAGAGATGCTTTTAAGCCTGCTTCAATGGTGTAAAGGGTTACAGGTTTGGTTTTGATCGGCTCTTCCATTAAAGGGAAAGCAAGCGCCCTTCTGGGGGAAAGGGAAGTTTGGAAAATGCCTTTTCCCACTTGAAAAGCAGAGGCATGATGCCTCCCTCCTAAATGTTCTCCTCGCAGGTCTGAGGGAAAACCTTGGCAATTATGGGCCGTGTGGTGTTCTGACCACACACGCTCCTGTTGTGTGACTCCCAGCAGAACTCAAGTCTTGCCTGTGGGAACTTGAACCTGTTGAAGCTTAGTTTACATTTTATGTACATCGTGCAAAATGAGAGCTTTCATTGTGCCCTTTTCATAATACATACAAAGTTTGACCACCTTGACCCTCCTATCCCTGCTGTCCCTCCTGTCACTTTTTTAAAGGTTTATTTATTTATTATACATACAGTGTTCTGTCTACATGTTTGTCTGCACACCAGAAGAGGGCACCAGATCTCATTATGGATGGTTGTGAGCCACCATGTGGTTGCTGGGAATTGAACTCAGGGCCTCTGGAAGAGCAGCCAGTGCTCTTAACCTCTGAGCCACCTCTGCAGCCCCCCTCCTGTCACTTTTGAATTCTTGAACTAGCACCTTACCCTGGAGTAATTCATTCTTCATTTTCCCTTCCTCAGTTTGATTCAGGAAGGAACTTTATTCCCTCCGTCCCTGGCTTCCGGAGCACCTTTGCCGTGGCTCCTGAGCGGGGTGGAGATAGTAATGTTTAGCAGATACGACAGGAAGTGAGAAACAGGGAGGCAGCATCCCCGGTGGCTGCATGAGTGACGATGTCATCTGTTTTTGGCATGCGGGATCCCAGCCTCTTCTGTGGCCCAGCCCTTACCGTGTATGAGAGTGTAGAAAGCTGGGTTCGGGGCGGAGACGCACCCACAGATGTCGACATTGCCGCCCCCACCCACGGCGTAGTTTCTTGTGTGTTGAGCCTGTGCGGGAGTGGGCGTGGCCGGGGCTCTTGTGACGTGGGACTTTGACGTGGTTCTCTTGGCAGTCCTCAGTAGTCTGGCCAACCTGTCTCCCAGTGTGATTCAGAGGTTTGATTCCGAGTTGTCTGAGCGTTCTCTTCCCCTCATGCAGGCTTCCCTGTTTTCACCAGGCCTAACTTCTCCATAGCTGTGTCACTATTACAGTGTGTACCGGCACAGTCCTCAGTAGCATGGAGACGGGGTGTATAGATGGTCTAACTGGATACCCATGCACGGGAGCCTAGTGGATGATTATCTGAGGAAATGGAAGCTTAGAAAGGTGAGGCGCCTGGCCGGGAGTGGGGGGCAGAAAAGGTAGAGTTTGATAGTGACTGCCAAGACCCGGACTTGTTCTCTCTCCTGTGACTTTATCACAAGAGCTTTTCCTTGGCTGTTCACTTATCTCCTCTCCCAGTTTCCTGGGACATATCTACATTGTGCTTAGATTTAGAGTGAGGGGCTTGCTCCTGGAGGAAGCTTATCTCAGGGCTGCTGTTGCACCTTGTATTGTGTTAGAAGGTTCTGGAAGCACCGTTACATGCGTTCTTGCTCATTTGTGGATGTGTAGTGAGGTAAGGACTGTTACATCCATTCACAGAGGGAGAGAAAACTCAGACTTAAGCGACGTATCTGAGATCTTAACATAGAGCGAGCCCACACCTGAACTTAAATCTAACATGAACACGTACATGCTAGTTGTCTTAATAGATTAAAAGCCACTGTAAACAGAGTGTTTGCTGAGAACTCTGCAAAATTAGTTGACGAGACATGGTTCTTGGCCTCGACGATTAAGCCAGAACAAACAATACTATCAGCCATCTGTCTTAATTAAAACCAATTATGGTTGGCTAAATATTACAGCACAGCACTTTCTTTAAGAGTAGCATAGTTTTTAGCCTCGAGCTTTTTTAACCATGAAAGGCTCAGTCTTCGGTTCTTTAAGTTGCTCTCTGCTTGTCCTTAGCTCAAGGGCTTGCTTACTAGCTAGAATAATCGTCCTGAAGGAGGGGAGGAGGCAGAACAGATAGAAACAGAAATAAAAGATCTGAGAATCTCAGCCAGGCTTGGTGAGCAAGGAGCGTGTGTGTGTGTGTGTGTGTGTGTGTGTGTGTGTGTTTATATATACATGTAATTTTAGGCGGGGTTTCACTATGTATCCCTGGCTGGTCTGGAACCTGAAATAGAGACCAGCTAGCCTTGAGCTTATGAAGATCTACTTGCATCTGCCTCCTGAGTTCTGTGATTTAAGATATGCACTTCAGCTTGGCAATGAGATACCTTACAGTGGCCCTGCTGTAGGAGATCCAGTATGCATTTTATAGCATGGGAAGATGGACTCTCTGAGAGATCAGGGAGCCTCTTTAACAATCCACTTTTGGAAATACTGGCTTGTGCCGGTATCTTGTTTCCTGCAATTTAATTTTTAGAAGCGTGAGCATTTTTTACCTAAGCCTGACCTGCTGACAGGCCCCTGTGTGGAAACACCACTCAGTGTTTGCCCTGTGGCTCCTTTGTATTTGTCAGCAGGGACTGGCTGCCTGGTTTATAGCACTAAGGAGTTGCCCTTTGCTGTGTTTTTACAGTTGGGATCCATTTCATTCATTTGGACACACCTTTCACATCTGGTGAGGAGATTTTCCATATGTCGGCCTTTATCAAGCCAAACAGAAAAGACTTTTCCTATTTCTGTGCCTGGAGTGGAATAATTTCAGTACTGGATTGCATGTGTGGCCCGTGGGTATTCTCAGTGTGGGTTAGCACTCGAGGAGTCACGGATTCCTCATGCTTCTAATGGGGTTGTCATTCATCTTCTTGCCCAGCACTGTTAGGTACCGTCAAGAGAGCCGGTGTGATAATGTATTACCTTCCATGCAGAAGGGCTCTGCCTTGTGAGTGGAGGTAGCGGTGAGTGGGTACAAAGAACCACAGTTCAAACGCGGTGGCGCACCTGGGACACAGAGGAAGCAGAGATTGCGACCAGGTGGCCAGGTGGGCAGACTAGCAAAGTGCCTTTCGTGGGCTCAGCTGTGAATTAACCGTTCAAGATCGAAGGACATGCCCAGCCAGAGGGGTTAGCATGATTGTGTCCCAGTGACACCTGATGAGTTATGTGCTAATTATGTACTTTTTTTTTGTCCAGTTGGGTTTGGAGACCTTTGAGCTTGGGGGAAGGTGGACTTCAGCATCTCAGCCTTTGCTTCAGCAGGATTGGTACATTCAGTGCGTTAGCAATGTTACAGTGGTAGGAAAACATAGGGAGCCAGCCCAGAGAAGGGAGACCAGCAACGGGAAGACAGTATGGACGGGACCAGGGAGGTGGGCGTTGCCCTAGTATGCACACCTAGGGTGCTCCTTCACGTTGAGGTACCTGTCTGTGCTCCAGGTGGCATGGGCTTAGAAGGTCACCGTGCTCTCTTGCTGGACAGGCAGCCAGGCGTCACTCTATAACGGTGTTGGCAGGTATGCCGCTGGAGCAGGGCACAGCTGCAGGAGCAGGGAGGTGATAAAGGGCAGGAGCCCCTGTTTAGGAACCATGAGGCGGGCTGGAGAGATGGCTCAGCCGTTAAAGGCTAGGCTCACAACCAAAAATACAGGAACCATGAGGGTTTCCCAGGGAGGGGCAGTGTTTGAGCTGCCATTTGAATGCTACGTAGGAGTTTTTTTTTTTTTTAAGGCCAACTAGCCACAGGAAGACATCATGCAATGTTGTAAGAGGCTGAAACATTTGGGGAGGGGGTGCAGGTCCCTGGGATTTTTGGTGTTGGGACGTGAGGCTGGGCAGGAGAAGTGAGCCTTTTATTTGCAGCGTGTTGCTTTGGCGGTGTTTTGTCTGGCTTGGACACCTGCCCTTTTGTAAGTGTGCTGCTGCCTCATACAGACCTGATGGGGGTGGGGGCACCCTTGCTGAGCGCCCCTCCTCCTGCATGTGGAGTTTCAGCAAGGATCTGCCTTTTGCTTCTCTCATGGGAACTTAGACAGAGAAAGTGACAGTGCCATCAGCTAGAGAGAGGAAGAAGAAGAAAAAACCAGTCTACCAAATGCCTTTAACGAATGCACAGACCTACTCTGGTTCTTGTATAGAGAGACTGTTGCAGCAAAGCAGGGCGTCAAGACCAAGTTGTCCCGGGAAGGGGCGTTGCGGGAGGGAAGCATTGTGTTGTCTTTTCTCCGAGGCTTATGGAGCACCTAGTTTCTGTGGGATACCTTCAAGTGGTGTCAGGCATTCCCTCCCCCACCCCCGCTGCTGGCCATGAGTTCCGATGCAGTCTGAGGTTGCCACTAGGAGCTCATCCGTGTGCTTCCTGCAGTGCCGGTCCTTGTGTTCCGTGGACTGGGCGGCCGAGGAAACAATACACTTGAGCCGTTCTCTGCGGAGACTGCCAGTAGGAAATGCCCACTGTGTTCCCAGGCCACGGGTCTGCAGCTCTGCCTGCTTTAGTACCGTAACTGGCTGTCATAAACATTTACGAGCAACAGGCCTGGCTGGGGAAGTGAATGGCAAACCAGCAGGAGGAGAGAGAACTTCAGAGCACTGGGGGAGGCCCTGGGTGCAGAGGGGCAAATTCATGCGGCTAGGAACCAGCAGGTGCTTCTGAGACCTTTCCAGGTGAGAGTTAAGGTGGATTAGCTCACAACTGCTGTACGGCGCCCCAGTGGTGATTGGTAGGGCAAACTGTGGCAGTGTGTGTTAGCCCAGTATTTATAGATTCAATTTAAAATATGTCTGATAGAGACTCTCTAGACTTGAGAAGAGTGGGAAACAGAAACCAGCATTTTAAATAGTCGTGAACATGATAGCCACACTTCTGAAATGTAGAAAAGCAGTTAGGATATGAGTCCATGGGTTTTTGACATTGGGACATAAAAGCACTGTTTTTCTGAGATGCCCTTGCCACGCTTCGTGGGTAATTCCCATGTTCAATTCTTGCCTTCTGCATGCAGCCCCAGTCAGGGGAAGGAGGAGGGAAGTGGTAGGAATGTCTGTGTGTGTGTTTGCCTGTTTGTCTGTGTGCAGGGCCCTTAGATGCCAGAAGAAGTCGTTGGATCCCCTGAAACTGGAGTTACAGGTGGTTGTTCGTCCCCACGTGGGTGCCGGGAACTATCCCAGGTTCTCTGACGGAGAAGCCAGTGCTCCTAACTGCTGCACCATCTGCAGCCCGGGGTTAGAGTTTTCACTAGTAGAAAGCTGCAGTTTCCAGCTGATGGACAGCATAACTGGCTCTGGGAGGAGAGGGATGGGAGCAGATCTGGAGCTTGTGTGGTCCTGTCCACAGACGCCCTGCCACACACACCTGCCCCTAGGAAACAGCCCCAGGGCTAACCAGCAAAGAAGTTAGATGCCAGGGTTTAGTTTTCCCGTGATGACTGTAAGTTATTTCACTCTCCAGTTCCTATCTAGTCAGCTCTGACAGGAAGTCTCTCTGTCACTGCCACCGACTGGATTCTGACTTCTGTCTAAATACTTAAGCTCCCCCAGCTCTTTCGGCAGCTGGCTCGCGTCTTTTAGATGGCTGCCATCCTCCAGCCTTCTGCCCCACTCACTGGTCCACTCATATGCTCTGGGCTTGGTGATCTCATGTGATCTGGTATCTTCAGTGGGCACTGTGCAATGACGACTTCCAAACTTATAGTATCTTTTTAAAAACCTGTTAAATTGTGTGCCTGGGGGTGGGGAGTGATTGCCCAAAGAAACCCAGAGCGTCAGATTCCTTGGAGCTAGAGATACAGGCAATTGTGAACCACGTGGTGTGGGAGCTGGGCCAGACTGAGATCCCCTGCAAAAGCAGTGCCTACCCTTGACCCCTGGGCCACACTGAGATCCCCTGCAAAAGCCGTGCCTACCCTTGACCCCTGGGCCGTCTCTCCGGCTTCGTCAGCCCCGTGTCTTCTCAGCCCTCTCTTCTGAACTTAGACTCCATTGTCCACTGCCTCCTACATATGGCCAGGCGTGTTCTACGGACAGCCTGGATTCCATTTGCCTCTGCTGTGTCCTCTCCCGTCCCGTCTCTTGCTCGTTTCAGTGTGTGATGGTATTCTATCAGGGTGTCGCATTATTCTTTATTTTTGAGATGAGATCTCATGTCTGTCTGCCTCGGCCTTCCAAGTTAATCTGGCCTGTAACCCTGGAAATTATCCTTGGTCCCCCCTTGGCCACTGGCAGCCATTTTATCAGGCTTGCTGCCTGCCCTCCGTCACCCTTGTCTCTGCTTCTCTCTCCATGTCTTTCCCACCGCTGTGTCTCACCCACTGTGGCTGCCGTACAATTCTAATTCTGTAATTCTCACTCTTGAGAGTCGTAGGTAGGAGAGAACCAACTTCCGCAGATTGTCCTCTGATTTCCACGTGAAGTCAGTGCCCCCTCAATAAAAACATGTAATTTAAAACGTTAAGCCGGGCGGTGGTGGCGCACGCCTTTAATCCCAGCACTGGGGAGGCAGAGGCAGGTGGATCTCTGTGAGTTCGAGGCCAGCCTGGTCTACAGAGCGAGTTCCAGGACAGCCTCCAAAGCCACAGAGAAACCCAGAAACCCTGTCTTGAAAAAAACCAAAAAGAAAAACAAACAAAAAAAACCAATAAAATATTAATATGTCCAGTGAATCCCTGTAGCCTCCCTGCAGACATTCTTCCCAGGTTTGGTTAAACTTGGGGACCTCTAGGTCATCACATGCACGGGTGACAAAAGTTAGTGACTAATTTCTCCCCGTTTAATTCAGCCTCGTGTCATTCCTACAGTGTGACTTACCCTCGGACTTGAGGGCTTCATTTGAAAATGGCTCCCGGGCCTGACCACTTACTGAGCACATCTCCAGTCGTCACCATGCCTTGTCCCCACTCTGGCCACACGGAACCTGGAACATTGGGCCACACACTGTTTTCTATAGCCTTTCCGGCCCTTGTGGGTAACCCCATGCATGTCCTCTGCTGAGGTGCCCCTCTGTAAAGGGCGCCTTCCCTTCTTCCTCTTTCTTCCTCCCCCCAACCCTGGCTTCTCGAAGTGTTTTGTACGTGTGCCTCCCATGGCGTTTTACATCCTAAAGCAATGGTAAACAATACGCTGGGCCTTTATTTACCGTACATCAGGTACCCAGGAACAGTGTTAGCTGGGATTTTTTTTTTCCCCTGTGTAACCTGGCCTGTTCTTACCACAGAATTAGGTAATTTCTCAGGACAGCAAAAGTGGTATTTGAAGATGATGATCTTACACCCCTGTTTACAGCCAAGCACCTTCATTTCCCTCATTCAAATATGGCTCTGTACATTTCACCTTCCTGGCTGCTCCTCTTCTCTGCCTTATTTCGTCAGTTTTTGATTGGCATTGTCATAAGGAAGGCAAGACATCACCGATGTTGAGAACCTGGATTTGGAATTTGGAGTCTGTGTGTAAGGCCCAGTCTGTGCCTGTGAAGGTTTCATCAGCATTCGGGGGGGGGATTTAATTTACCAAGTGATTGAGAGCCTGATGTGTAAACAGGATTGCTAATTAGTGACTCTGTTTTTGAGTAGAATGAAGCCGAGGTCAGTATACTGCCCCCTGCAGGGAAACCTCTTGGGAAGCCACTGCCTAATCATGTGGATAATCCCAACGGGGCATCACTGAACCAGGATAACCTGACGTGGCCTCTGTGTAAAGACGCTTGGCTGGCCTCACTCTGAGTGTATGTGGCGCACTTGTCCCTCAGACAAGCTGCAGGGCACAAAGCAAAACCTCTCTTGTTAACTCTTGCTTCCTCACCCCAGCCTGACAGGCCCCTCGTTTGTCTTAATAGCTGTTCTGTGGCCGTGATAAAATACCACGACCAGGGCAACTTACAAGAGTGTGCTCGGGCTGACGACGGTTCCAGGGGGCTAGTTCATGATGGCAGAGCAGAGTCGTGGGGGCATGCAGCTGGGGCTGTGGATGAGAGCTCACGTCCCAGTCTGCAAGCAGGAGGCAGGGAGAGCCCACCGGGGGTGATGGGGGGATGCTTTTGAAACCGCGTGCCTGTCCCCAGTGACACACCGCCTTCAGCAGGACCACCCTTCCTCATCCTTCCCATACAGTTCCACCAGCCGGGCACCAGGCCCTCAAGTGCCCAGGACTTAACGGGGGGCATCTCATTCCACCGTTATCTGTCAACACAATCTTTTCTTCAGCAAGGTTTCTGTTTTCACAGTCCAGCCTTTGCCTTCCAGAATCTGCATCTTCTCGCTGCTGTTGAACCTGGGGTGCCCCAGGTTTCCACAGCCTCCCCTCGTGTTACTCGATGGTGCTGACTGGTTTCGGCCGCAACTTGTGGTTCATGCTGATGTTAGCTCAATTTTCCAGTCATGGGGACACTTATTCTGCCTCCTTGCATGCCTGGTTGTGGGGCCTGGCCTAGTGTTGAGTGGGTGTAAATTGACCCACTGCTCGGTGGCTCTCAGGTTTGTAGATGTGGTGTGGGAAGGCTGGACACACCTCATAGGTGTGGCACCCACTTTCCTTGTTTCTGAGCCGTCTCAGACTGAAGCTTCAGAATGTGAAGGTTTGTGTGGCAGGGTGGCCATCACATTCTTCTCAGTTAAAACAGTGCATGTGACACTTTGTCACTCAGCGTTTGCTTTCGTGTGTGTGTGTGTGTGTGTGTGTGTGTGAGTGTGTGAGTGAGTGTGTGTGGCGGGGGGAGGAGAGGGAGAGGACAGGTGTCTGCACAGCTTTGTGCAGGTGAGTGTGTGTGGCGGCCCAAGGTTGATGTTGGGAGTCTTTTCTGTTCTCCCACTAACCCTGTTCAGTTGCTCTGGATTATTGGTGATCTCTAGAAATTTGTCTCCTCCTGAACGGTAGGATTACATGTGTGCGCTACCATGCCCAGCTTAGGTGGAAACTGGGGATCCAAGCCCAGGTCCTTATACTTACTCAGCAGCCACTTTGTAGATAGAACCATCTTCCCAGTCCCACATTTGATCTTTAAAAAAATTAAGTCAAATATAATTTATCTCTGTATTAAATTTAATAAGTTATTCTTCCGTTAAAGAATTTGGACTCGGGTATGCCACTTTGGATTATTCTCCCTGGATTTTGGTGGGTAACTCTACAATTACTTGATAAAGATGTCTGAAATTCTCAGATCACTGATAGCAGTATTGTCTAAGTCAAATGTGTCTCTTGCAGAACTTAGGAACATTCTTAGGTGTAAAGAGAAGTTTTTCCTTGTGAGGAGCCTTCCCGCCAGCCTGTTCCCAGAGCCACATCAGTCCCAAATAAACACACAGGAGGCTATATTAGTTATGAAGCTGTTGGCCTTGCTTGTTTCTTACTGGCTAGCTCTGACTTAAGTAATTACCCCATAATTGTTAATCTAAGTATTTCTCTTACTGGAGAAATTTCCGGGCCTCCTACCTCATGGCATTACATCTCGAACTCTCTTCTGTTTCTCATTCCCAGAGTTCTCCTGGACTCCTAGTCCCTCCTATCTTGGTTCCCTATAGGCTCAACAGTGCTTTATTGACATAAGACTTCCCCAACACTTAGGTTTGTTTGGGTTTGTGGCAGGGTCTCAGTATGCAGCCTAGGTTGGCTGTGAAGTGGCCTTCCTGCTGTCTTGGCCTCTTGAAGTGTTCGCGCACACCCACCTTGCATTCTGAGTCGTGTTGTTTAACCATTCACCAACTATATCTAATTCCTAGACACCTCTCCTCCCCCAGTAGAGGGTAACTTGTGAAATCCATTCAGAGAGCTCACAGAGGCTTGTTCCAGAGCTTTGCTGGCAGGACCCTCCTCTCCCAGAGTTCCAGCTCATCCTTTCCCACCTCTTGTAAGCCCCCTGATGCCCGTCTGTGAGCCCCTCTGCTTTGCATACCCCCCCCCCATTAGACCATAAGGGCGGCCGCGTCAGTCACCTGTGTTCCACGAGCAGTGCCTGGCACACAGCGATGCCCGGTCTTTGTTGAGCTAATTAACCAAAGCCAATTTCACTGGGATTCTATTCTTGAGAGCTCCCTAGAACATGACTCACACTTTCCTTTAGCATCTCAAGCAGGATCTGCTCTTCTTTGTTCTGAACATTTTGTAATTTGTGTTCTCTGATTGTGCCCCACATTCCCGTTTCCAGCCAGCACAGCAAGCCTCAGAGTCCTGTGCCTGTGCCCTCCCTTCAGTCAGCCCACTTCCTCCCCGCGGCCTCGTTGACTTCTAGAATGTTTTCTTTCGCTATATGAGAGAGACATAACGGGCCGTTTTAGCAAGGCACTCCTGTGTGCCTTCATTTTAGCTGCGGGAGAACTCTGGCAGATACCCTCAGAGTTGAGGTCCCCGTCCCAGCAGCCCGTGTCTGCATCCGCTTCTGTCTCTAGGGTGTCCCAGTGTCCCTGCTGCCATCGCTGCATCCTGTCCAGACCCCTGCCCCCTCCTCCTCCTCCGCGATGCTCAGGGGTTCCGTGTTGGCTTGCTGGCGAAGGGTCAAGCGCTTTCTTTGTTGAATGCCCAGCTTCTAGTCATGGCCTCATGGGCTTGCTGGGGGTTCGAGGGAGGGGATCCACGCCACGTTGTTGCTTACACCCTTTCCGCTTGTGCCATGCTCTGAAGTCATGCTGGGAATGAGTGACAGGCAGGTGTGCACAGGGTGTACTGTAAGTCATGCTCCTCCTAGGAACGGGTGACAAGCAGGTGTTACTATAAGTCATGCTCCTCCTAGGAATGAGTGACAGACAGGTGTTACTGTAAGTCATGCTCCCCCAGGGAATGAGTGACAGGCAGGTGTTACTGTAAGTCATGCTCCTCCTAGGAATGAGTGACAGGCAGGTGTTACTGTAAGTCATGCTCCTCCCTAGGAATGGGTGACAGGCAGGTGTACTGTAAGTCATGCTCCTCCCTAGGAATGGGTGACAGGCAGGTGTTACTGTAAGTCATGCTCCTAGGAATGGGTGACAGGCAGGTGTTACTGTAAGTCATGCTCCTCCTAGGAATGGGTGACAGGCAGGTGTTACTGTAAGTCATGCTCCCCCAGGGAATGAGTGACAGGCAGGTGTTACTGTAAGTCATGCTCCCCCAGGGAATGAGTGACAGGCAGGTGTTACTGTAAGTCATGCTCCCCCAGGGAATGAGTGACAGGCAGGTGTTACTGTAAGTCATGCTCCTCCTAGGAATGAGAGACAGGCAGGTGTTACTGTAAGTCATGCTCCCCCAGGGAATGAGTGACAGGCAGGTGTTACTGTAAGTCATGCTCCTCCCTAGGAATGAGTGACAGGCAGGTGTGTGCAGGGCGTACCGGTTGCCATCACTTGTTAACCCTGATGGATGTCAGTAGTCTGTCTGAATGGAAATGGCTGTCATGGTCCTTACTATCAGAAGCCACCCTCTGGGCCAGCACAGTCTCCTTCCTTCAGTGACATAGTCTCACGCCCGAGTCCCTCCCTCCCTGTGTGCTGAAGCACAGTCAGGCTCCATTTCTGTCTCCTCTGTGTCTCCCAGTTGGTAGAAGACGACTCACAGTAGTGAGCTTCTTACAAAACTTGTCTGCCAGGGTTGGAGTCCAGGCTATACTGAGCTATTATTGAGAACCTAGCCATAGCACATTGAAATTGAATTCAAATACATCTTTAAATTTAAAGTAAAACATCAGCTTTATAAAGTGAAAATGTCAACAAAGGCTGTCTCTCAGTAGTACAGCTTTTTGCCAGATATGTTTAAAGGTCTTGATTTGAGTCCCAAACTGCAAAATCTTCTTTCTTTTTTTTTTTTTTTGTAGTCTACATTTGGTAAATTCCATGTATTTTAATTGATTCAGTATAAAATAGACACATTAAAACTTTTGCTAGGTATTGGCAAGTTAAATGTTCTAAAACATTGCGTTTTGAACAGTTTGTTATTAATTAGTTTGTGAAGGCAGGCTGGTCTGGAACAGTCCTCCTGCCTCAGCCTCCCAGGTGGGATGGCAGGCCTGCACCGCCACACTCACTTCTCTTGTGAGAGAGCGATAAGAGTACCTACGTTCTGAAGCGGCCGCTGGTTGCGGAGTAACGTGAAGAGCTGTGTGTTTAGTGTAGCCCAGTGAAACAGGTGTTTGCTGCGTGGGCTGTTTTAGTGGGCACTGCGTGTCCTTCTCATCCCGTGTTTAGGATGGGTCAGTGGGTGAAAGATAGCTTACGTAAGAAGCTCGAGGTCTGAAAACATGTGTGCACACATGTTAGTGCTATGTGTATGTGCAGACTGCTTCTTCCTAAGCAGCCTGCAGCATGGCTGGCCAGAGAGATGGTGGTGTAGGTGTGGCAGCGTCTCTCAGGCAGCCTTCTTTTATTAAGACCATTCTGACTTTCTCTCCAGCCCGAGCACCCTTTAAAACCCAGTGCCTTTTCTCTGGAGATGGGAGGTATTTGAGATTTTCCGTTACTAAATCCTTGGAAGATACCTAGAGAAGCCCAGTTGTCATTTCCAAGAACTCTGTTGTCCTGTGTGTGGGGCTTAGCATCCCTGCTGTCATGGTTAGGACACTTGAAAGGCCTCCCACAGAACAGTGTATCTCGACCGTCTTTTTTTTCTGATATACCCTTAGGACAGCACTTGACTGGCCCAAGTTGCTGTGCGCGTGTTAACAGAGGCTGGGCCGGCGCTGATGGTGGTTTTGCTAGATCATATTTGAGCACTTCTGTACATTTAGTGGTATCCTGATTATCATGGGGGAGTGGGCATGGGGATTTGGAACTTTGTGGTTACAGCATAAATGACTATAAAGTTTGTCTGCATGGACTTAATGATTTCATACCTTATTATGAGATTGGTAGTAAGTGCCACACAAGTTCTAAAACAAAAAGGAAGTTGAGGCATGAGAGTCAAGGAGGGAAAATGCATTGTTTTCTGTAAATACAAATAGAAGGAAAAAGAAGAAACTTTTTTTTGTGTGTGTATGTATGTATGCATGTATGCATGTATGTGCTGATAGGGGCCAGAGGCCGACCTTGGTTCCTGTTCCTCAGAGTTGCTGTGTATTTGGGTAGATCTTTAGAAATACTTTTTATGTCTGTTTGTATGGATCTGTGTGTAGGCGTGTGCTTACATAAGTGCAGGGGCCTTTGGAGTCCTGAAGAGGGTGTCGGATCCCCAGGAGCTGGAATTATAGATCGTTGTTAGCCACCTGGTGTGGTGCTGGAACCTAGCTAGACTCCAGTCCTCTGGCAGAGCATCGAGCACTCTTAACTAACGAGCCATCTCTAGGCCCTGTGCCTGGTGTTTTTTACGTAAGCTCTCGGGATGGAACTCAGGTCCTCATGACTGCTAGCACATACTTCATGGGCTGAGCTAAGTTCCCGACCACAGTTTTTACTTATTTGCTGGTGGTGCAGGAGATTGAACTTGGCCCTGTACTTGCTAAGCAGATACTCCTCCCGTGAGCTATCTGTCCCTCCAAGTCCTGAGGAAGGACCACTTGAAATTTATATCAAGACTTGGTGGTAAGGTTGTTTACAGCGTGCCATTGGGTTGTTGAGGGCGGGCACTAATGAAATAAAGTTACATATTTAGGGCGGGTCACATTACAGAACTTAATGAAAACCAGGCCTGGAAGTTTACATTGGAATGAGTTTAAAAGTTTTTGAGCCAAGCTGCGGCAGACGGAGCAGCAGCTTGGAGATGAGAGGCCGGCACCTGTAAGCCAGCCCTCACGCCGCTGCAGGAGACTGGTCTTGCAGCCTGGTCAGGATGGAGGTGAGAAAGAGGAGGATGCTGGGATGAAGTGGATAAAGGAGAGACAGAGACCAGCTGCTTCCCAGGCTCCTAGCCTGGCTGGAGGCAGGGACAGCACCATGGTCGGACAAGGCATAGCTCGACTATGGGAGAAGTCAGGCATTTACCTTGGCTATAATTTAACAGAGATGAGTTAACTCCTAGACGTTTAAGCTGAAATGTACCCAGAGAGTAGAGACTCGAGATTGGTGAAAAGATGGCTCTGGAAGATTTAGGGGAGTTCATCAGCTTTGTTGAGGGTTGCTTAATTTGGGGGGAGGGGATCCCCTCCCAGAGTCAGAGACGCAGACCAAGGGCTCTCACACAGTTATGTCTAACAAAAGTCTGAAGAGCTCTTCCTTTTTTTTCTTTTTTTCTTTTTTTTTTTTGGTTTTTATGAGACAGGGTTTCTCTGTATTGTTTTGGAGGCTGTCGGACCAGCCCGGCCTCGAACTCACAGAGATCCGCCTTCCTCTGCCTCCCGAGTGCTGGGATTAAAGGCATGCGCCACCACCTCCTGGCTCTGAAGAGCTCTTCTTACACGTGCTGACTGAGATTGCTTAGTGATTTCTCCAGGAATATGGCGTACAACGCTCTTTAGGAAATAAGAATGTGCCAAAGGCATGAAGGAGCTGCACTGCCCATGCGGCTTCCCTCCTGACCCTTTCCTCAGGAGGAGATAGGGAACACACGTGTGTGTGTGTGCATGTGTGTATGCAAAACCATGCAGTGTGCACCTCTTTCATTTTTGTTGGGACCAGCTCTCTCCATGTAGGCTGCTTGAAACCTCACGAGCCTCCTGCGTCAGCTTCCCAAAGCCTGGAACTCACTGTGAACACCAACCAGGCTGTCCCCCATCTCAAACTCACAGAGATCCACCTGCCTCTGCTTCCCAAGGGCTGGGATTACAGATCTGCACCGCCACACCCGGCCTAGTAAAGTATGTTTTTAAAGGCAGTGCTCTTGTCACCTCAGATGTTAAAGAATGTGGGGTTACTCCATGAGAGACCACACCTGGCTGCATTCCTTCTCATCTTTACAATTTGATCGACTGAGGGGTTAGAGGTGGTTCAGAGCGCTCACGGCTCCTGCAGAGGAACCAGCTCTCACACCGGATGCCTCACAACTGCCCATAACTCCAGCTGCTTTCCAGGATACACTCACTCACTCCCACCAAAGGAAAAACACGAAACAGGGAAAAATTCTTTTCTTAGTTTTATTAGTGAAGTGCTAGTTAAAAAAAAACAACTTTTAATTCAGAGGCTTGATTTGAAATACAAACTCTTGTACTGAAAGTTTCCATGGAGCTCTGCCTGTATCACATGTGACCCTTTGCCTCAGCCAGCCATAGTCTCGAAAATTTCAGTATTCTTATATTCCACTTAGAATTTTTCTCACTTTCTACATAGTTTTTCTTTCTTTCCTCAGCTCCCAGTGGAATCACAAAGGGAAAAGAAAAGAAAAATAAAGCGTCCGTGTCTATACGACACAGAGTAGCCGTTTGGTTCCTAAGAATTGCGGGTGGTTCTGGGTTTCATGCCACCTGGCCAGTGATGAGACTGCACACTCAGCCCTAGGACCAGGATGTCTGGGCCTCTAGCAAGCTTTCTTGTCAGACTATCTTCGGATCTCCAGCCCCCAAATAATGACACAGAGACTTATTATTAATTATGAAAGCTTGACCTTAGCTTAAGCTTTTTTTCCAACAAGCTCTTATAACTTAAATTAACCTGTCCCTATTAATCTATGTTCTGCCACATGGCTTGGTTTCCTCTGTTCTGTACCACATGTCTGACTTCTGCAGTCTGTGGTGAAACCCATGTGCTTGGATTCCTCCTCCTGTTCCTCTCTCTCCCCGTTGGAAATCCTGCATATCCGTTCCTGCCCAGTTATTGGGTATTAAGCTCTTCCTTAATCCAATCAGAAAGTGCCGTAGGTAGAGACACATCTCTACAGTGTACACAAATATTCCCCATTTCCCCTTTTGTCTAAGTAAAAGGAAAGGGCTTACCTCTAACACAGTAAAACTATACACAATAAGAACAATTATCAGGTTAGAATTTCATTCATAGTGTTCAGTCCATTTGTATTTCACAACTTTAGAGAAAATACTCTATTATCTGTCCTAAAACACTTTCTATCATAAGTTGTATTACCATCCTAAAAATATCTTTTTAGACCATGAAACTTCTTCTTAGATGAGCAATTTAAGTTTTTATGTCTCAACCTTTATAAACTTTTGCATCTCTTTTGTTAAGTTTTTTTTTAGTTTAGTAACAAAACTGTATAATTATCCAGTCTTCAACCCCCATCAGAGACCCAAGAAGGATAAAATATTACCTGAGTAAACGGGAAGTATAGAGCAAGCAACTTCTAAAACTATAGAAATGACCAAGACAGCTTGCTGCCTGGACAGTCACTCAAGGTTCCTCTGTAATGTTGGTTCATCCATCTTTAGTCAACAGGCCTAAAAGATCTTGGCAGACTTTTCTGTGAAGCAGGAATGTTGAAGGACTGTCCTAACTGGTCTTGGCGAAGTTCAGCAGTCACCTTTTTGTGTCCCGACTGTCCAGTTTGGACAGCTTATTGTCAGCAGTTAAGGCAAGGGCAGTTTCTTGTCCAAGTGGCTTTGCCACATTGGAAACAAACTCCATGTGGAGGTTCCTCAGTGCCCATCATCCTTTTTTGAAGTAAACTGGTGCTGCCAGGAATAGACGTGTCTCATTGTCATGAGAGCCTTACGTTATTAAAACATCTTAAATGCCATATTCTGTAGATCTCTGGCGTGTTTGAAGACCACCTATCTAAAATAAATCTCTGTTTGACCCTGAAAACATACCTGACAGGGCCACAAATTTGATTGTTTTAGATGGCTTAACTACTAATCCTGTATTTCTTTATTATCCTAAATAGCTTTCAAGGACTAGAACTTTACATTTTTTAAATGAGCAGCATAAGTACAGTACCTTAAACAAGAGTAGAAACACACACATATGTACATACACATGTAATAATACAAATAACCTTAAATAATGACATGGAAACTTATTATTAATTATGAGAGCTTGGCTTTTTCCCAGTTAACTCTTATAACTTAAATTAACACGTTTATTAATCTGCATTCCGCCGCGTGGCTCGGTCACCGCTGTTCTGTACCGTGTGTCCGACTCTGTGGGTCTCATTGGCTTCACACTGTTTGCAGATGGCTGAGGTGGTCTCCTGTTCATGAGCTGCTGGACAGAAGTCAGGCTGCTGCTTCCTCCTTGGTCCATCTGGGTGGCTCCTCAGCTTAAAGTGCTTCCCAGACTACATTGGATGGAGCATGGGCCCTAGAAGAGTCTGTGTGAATCCTGATGCTAATGTTTCCCAGTGCCTGCAGCAGAAGAGTATTAACCACTGCTATGCTGAGCTCTTCCTTCTGGGGACACAAGTTTCCAGCCCCAAATGTTTCAGATAAGGGATGCTTAGCCCTTTATGATGGCAGCTCTCTCTCTCTCTCTCTCTCTCTCTCTCTCTCTCTCTCTCTCTCTCTCTCTCTCTCTCTCTCTCTCTCTCTCTCTCTCTCTCTCTCTCTCTCTCTCTCACACACACACACACACACACACACACATGCATGCATGAGGGGTCCTAGGTTAGTCCCATGCAGGCTCCCGGTGACTGGGTCAGTTGGTTCTGTGGGTTTTCTTGGGTGTCCTTGACCCCACAGGCTCGTACACTCCTTCCTCCTCTTCTGCAGGACTCCCTGAGCTCCACCCAATGTTTGGCTGTGGGTCTGCCTCTGTTTCTGTCAGTGGCCAGGTAAAGGTTTTCTTTCTGATGACAGTTGTGCTAGGGTCTATCAGAATATCGTTAGCAATCATTTCATTGAGTTGGAGACCGCCCTGTCTCACCAGATGTGACTTCGGGATCTGTAGTAGCAGCCCAGGGAGAGAAAATATATTTTGTTTGTCGTTTTTGGAAATAGGGTCTCCTGCAACACAGACTGTCCTTGAACTCCTGTTTGAGGATGAGCATGGTCTCCCTGCCTCTGTGAAAGTGATGGGAAGACCACCAGCTAAGATGAGCTGATACTCTGCTTGGGTCATGTGGTGTGAAGCCTTAGACTGAAGTTCCTTGGAGTGTGCGACTTGCTGGCCTGTCCGTGTGTTACTTCCTTTAGCTTATACCTCAGAGACCCTGACTACTCTGTGATATCTTCTCTCTTACCAGAAGATGGTGCCAAGAGTGTTCACAGTGTAAACACACAACAGGGATGGTGTCCTGGCAGTGACAGTGCAGTTTCTTCAGGTCGACCGTACCTGTGTCCAGTGTCCCACAGGTATTCTGTTCTTTCCATACCAAGACCTGGACAGGCGGAGTCACTTGTCTAAGATCGTACAATGGGGTGGGACTTTCAACTCAGCAGTGCCTTTTGCCGAATCTTAGAAGCAGACACTTTATCAACTTGCTCTCTGAAGAAAATACTCATTTATAGTTTTAAGAGACCTTACCTAAAGATGTAATAGCCAGAAAGTGGAGAAAACATACTTCAGTGTGATGCTTAGGGCCCCACAGTGTTAGTTAGGACCAGAGCAAGGCTTGGAGCTAGTTGCTGGAGGATCCCACGTGAATAGTTCATGTGTCTCAGTGAGTTGACAGTGATCTGAAGGATTTCAGATGCCTGTGCCTTTAGCTCAGTCCTCCACGGGTCGTGTGCCCTGGAGAGTCAGGGAGTAATGGTACAGAAAACACTACAGAGGACTCCACTAGCTCTCAAGCTTGAATAGTTACTATGTCCATATGGGCATAGTTGAGAGAGAGAGAGAGAGAGAGAGAGAGAGAGAGAGAGAGAGAGAGAGAGAGAGAGAGAGTCACACTGTATCGTGTGTGTCTCTGTGTGTGTGTGTCTCTGTGTGTGTGTCTGTGTCTGTGTGTGTGTGCGTGTTTCTCTGAAGCGTCACCCTGAGAAACATCTTTGAGGCGGAATGACATCTCTCACTGGCCATCGAGTCCCATGGGTCTGCCTGTCTTCCCCCTCTTGCTCACTGTACTGGAATTGCAAGCCCAGGCCATGCTGTGTGCCTTGTGGGCATGGACTCAAGTCCTCACGCTTCACTGACTTAGCTGTCTTCCAGAACCTAATCACTCTAGCATAGCCGTGTGGACGTCACTAAGCACATCTGAAAGTGTCTGCATGTTCCTTGGCTTTTTCCTCTTCACCGTAGATTTGGACTTAAAGCATCTCATGGACTTGTGAGTTTTCTTGAAGCTGATGTTTCTGTGCAGTTGGCTGCTTCCAGTACAGTTTTCCCTGGCTGTGGCTTGTGTACTGATTCGTGTGTAGATAGACTTCATGAGTAAAAGCCAGTACTTAGAAAAGATTATGGTATGTTAGCAGAAAGACAGAGGCACGCTAGGGTTCCTCACCCCTTCAATTTGAGGATGGGCAGAGCTGGAAGGACCATGGCTAGGAAGGCCAGGGCTGAGGTGGCCCCCTGAGGGCTTAGGCACATGACTCAGCTGGGTGTGCACATTAATGGAAAAGTTTTTAAATTGTGCCATGAACTTTAAATATTGCATTTTTCCTCTCTTGCCTCCTCAAGGAAGGAGAGGAAAAGTCTCCCCTTTCCCGCCTTTGTGTGGTCAAATAAGGACTAAAAATGAACTCGCCCTATGGAAGGCAGCAAACTGATTGAATTCCATATTTGTCTTGGAAGGAAATCCAGACTCCTGTGTATGATGACTGGACTGGGCCTCTGTGTATTCTAGGGTGGGTTCTCTTGACACTCTCTCTCCTTGAGTTACAAAGTCAACGCTAATTGTTTTTATGTTTTCTCACGGCCCACTGTACCTATGTGCACAGTGTATCAGAGTTGTTGAATCTGTTTGCTCTGGGAGAACTGAATTGTAGACATTCTCAGAGCCCAATGTAATAAAAACTATGGCAGCTAATGTGCAGAAGAGAGAGAGCTGGGACCCATGACTTTGGGAAGCTGGGTCTGGAGCAGGGCATGGGGCTCACAGGTGTGAGCCCCCAACAAGAGAGGCAGAGCATGAGGAATTTGAGGCCAGCATGATCTACAGTGACAACTCTGTTTCCATTTTTAAAAAGGAAGAAAAAGACTTAGGTTCTAAGGAAAGAGTTTAGTGTCCTTATCGTGCAGGGATGGACCGCAGCAGCTCCTGTGGGTGTGTAGGGGCCTTGGGTGTCATAGGGAACTTTAATGTTTCTTTAAGACCCTCAGGACCTTGACTGCCGACAGAGCCATCGTGTATAACTTTCCTGTCTTTACTTTGTGGGGACTGTTCTCTCTGCTGATCCACAGGGAGCAGGTCTTGGAGGTAGAGTGGGAAGGGCCCGAGTTGGCCACTCACAGCGCCTTCCTTTTTCACTTATTCTTGTCTAAGCGTTAACCTTTCAAGCGTCAAACTTCTTTGTCTTTATCAGGAAGAATGCGTGTCTGCCCAGATACCCCATGCTTGGGAGGAACAGGAATGCACAGTGCAAGAAAGGCCTTGGCTGTTGAGTCAGGCTGGCGTTGGCTGTAACGCTTGAGGAAGCTGTGTCTGTTCCTAGGGCCGGTGTCTTCTGCAGGGTGAAGTGACGCTCTAGCATGAGCTGAGATGGTGTGTGTCAAGGTGTGTATTACCCGGCACACGGCTAATGTCAACGATTATTTTGAATTATATTGTCATTGTCAGTTACTTTGGAGTAGTGTTAATATTTTCTAAATGTAAGGACATAGGATAGAGTAATCACACTTCAAGCCTGTGACATTTGGTCATACACAGCTGATGCCGAGAAGGTGGTGTATGAAATACAGGCGTGGTGGCTCACACCTGTCACCCTAGCACTTGGGTGCCTGAGGTAGGAGGAAGACTTCAAAGCTAACAGGGCTGTGTAGCGAGACCCAGGGTCAGTACACAGAGGGAGAGGAAATAGTGGAGGAAGTAATTAAAAGAACAAGGCCCTCAGAACAGCGGTGGGGCCCTGCATTTTCATGTTTAATTGTTCTTTTTCAAGGCTGGGTCCCTGACTTACTTAGGGCCTCTCGCCTGTCAGTCAGGTGTTCCACCAGAGTCTCGTGGTTGAGACCGTGAACGCTTGACCTTCCTGTTTCTACTTCCCAAGAGCTAGAATTACAGGTGCACACTATGAAGTCTGGCCACAAATAATATTTCTGAGGGAAAAAATCGCTGTTTTACTGTAAAAGGGGAAGCAAAAGCCCATGTAGTTTGTCATCTGGTCTGATTGCTTCTTTCCTGAGGGGTAGCGATATAAGCACCTGTTACGTCAGCACAGGGAGAGTGTTCTGTATAGTTCTGCCGTAAAAAACGGAAGTGTATGGAGCCATCAGACATGATATATGTACTCCATCACGTCATTAATATCTGCCAGTCAGCAAGGAGTTGCCACCTGTACTGTGTGGCAGGGACCAGGCAGAACAAGCTTTTGTGAGTTTAACATTTGTCACTTTCAAAACACACTCCCTGTTAATTAGGAACCTACTGTGTACAGCATGTTGTCCTAGAAGCTGCCACCCATTTGGGGAACTCTTAAGGCTATTCCTGAAAATTTCTACTTATCTTGAAAGATCCGGAGGAGTGTAGCTGAGATACGCACTTTAAAGGTCTTTTCTGCTGCGGAAAAGGAGCATATTACCATTATTGCACATTCATTCTTCCTTACACCTTTAACTCACCGTGTTCTCTTTTCTTCCCTCTAAAGCCCAGGGAGCACTTTAATGAGGTCTTGGAACTCTCCTGATGCTGCCTGTGCCTCAGGCCTCCAGCCCGCTGGGCCGTCCCCACTGTCTCCTAACTGCTGAGTAAGCCTCCCCCCTCTTCCTTTCTCTGTCCTCCGTGCATCCACGTGCTGCACTGTGAGCTGGAGCACTCCTCTCCTGGCTGGAGTCTCTAGCATGGCGTCCTTGTCACCTTCCACAGTGGTGCTGGGGCTTCTGGGCTTCACATTCACAGTCCTTCCCTGTCTGGTCCCTGCTGTCCTGTGCAGTCCTGTCTTTGGCCATTGTCTGCTCTGTTATATGGCGTGCGTCCAGAATCATGTGGCAGCCTATAAATAGACATACATTTTTTAACGCCAATTAAATGAGTAAATTTTAAAAAGGTAAAAACAACTGTGTAATTTGCATGTAATTAAATATTTTTGTAATAACTTTTTTTAAAGCAAGTTCTGCCCCAGTCCCTCTGGAGTAATTTCCCAGCTGTGCGTAGCTTTAAATTTTGCTTCTTGGAAGGAGACAGAACGTCCATCCTGTTTACTTAACTAAAAATTACCCTATTCCCTTTTTCTTAACCAAATCTAGCGCTGGTAAAAATTTCTGATTCAGTACTTTTGGAAAGAACTGCTTCTTTCCAGAAATAGACACGCTCACACACTGCGTCTTCTATACTGGTAACTTTCCATCACGTCAGGAAACTGGCTGGATGCAGGGCTCATCTTGACGAGGGACTGTGTCAGGATCGGGCTGGTAAGGGCCTCCCTAGCTGGTCTAGAGGGGCCGGATCTGGCCAGTGGGAGACACTTGCCTTTACATCACTGTCCTGTGACTACGAGCATCCTTCCAGTAGCCCCAGCATCTCCACCAGGTATTGAGTTAGGGTTAAGCTGAGCTACCTGCTCTGTTTGTATCTGGCACTGTAGCTGACATGAGTCTGTCCCTTTTCTGAAGCCCTGCTGCTATCATAGAGTCCCACCCAGGCCATTTGTTTTTGCACCCGATGCCTACCTGGGTGAGTCTACAGCGGTATTGTAGACGCAACAACATTGTGTGTTTATTTCATGCCCTCACACTTCTGCTGCCTATCACACCCACCGTCTTCATGGTGTGACCACCGTGTCACTCCTGCCTGCTTTGTTTTACTGCTGTTGCCCTGGAAACCCACGTGGCAGGCCAACACTAGAAGGCTTGTTTGTTTGTTATCTGGCTGTGCAGCCCAGGCTGACTGCAAACTCGTAGTCCTCCTTGAGTTACTGGCGTGGCAGGTGTCACCATCTCCCTCGTTCCCACTAGCTAGTGGGTTTTTAAATATCTTATTTTGCCGTCTGTACCTATGACCGATGCTGTCAGTTCGTATGTAACGTTTAGACAGGGGTTTCAGAAAACCGTCTTTCATTTCAATCCTTGTGTCTATAGTAGCAGAAATACCTTGGCCAAGGAACCAGAATCGGGCTGAGGATAAGTAAGACTGGGGCTGGATGGTGAGCCTGGGTGGTGAGCCACATTTTCTCCAAGTAAAGGCTCCTGAGGGTGTCAGACTCCACGTTTTGCTGGAAGGTACAGCTGATGGCAGGGAGGTGAGAGGACTCCTAAGCAGATACATCCTACAGATGGTACATCCTACAGATGATACATTCTACAGATACATCTTACAGATGATACATCCTACAGATACATCCTACAGATGATACATCCTACAGATGATACATCTTACAGATACATCCTACAGATGATACATCCTACAGATGATACATCTTACAGATACATCCTACAGATGATACATCCTACAGATACATCCTACAGATGATACATCCTACAGATGATACATCCTACAGATGATACATCCTACAGATACATCCTACAGATACATCCCACAAATGATACATCCTACAGATACATCCTACAGATACATCCTACAGATACATCCTACAGATGATACATCTTACAAATACATCCTACAGATGATACATCCTAGAGATACATCCTACAGATGATACATCCTACAGATGATACATCCTACAGATGATACATCTTACAGATGATACATCCTACAGCCATGCAAATGACAGTTGGGTTTCCTGTGGTACCAGTGAAGAAGGGTACACATGTAGGTCAGTCAGCTGTGTTCTGCTCGTCCACACCATCTAGTCTTAGGTCATGTATTCTTTTTTTCCTTCTTATTTTTTAAAGACAGTCTTTAAAGGCTGAGCTGAAACTTGCAAGCTGATCTTTTTTTTTTTCAAAACAGGGTTTCTCTGTATTGTTTTGGAGACTGTCCTGGAACTCTCTTGGTAGACACCAGGCTGATCTCAAACTAATAGAGATCTGCTTGCCTCTGCCTCCCAAGTGCTGGGATTAAAGGCATGGGCCAACGCCCAGCTTTCAAGCTGATCTTGAGCTTACAGCTCCCCAAGTGCTGAGATGAAAGGCATGTGCCACCATACTGGGTTCCTCACCTAGTTTTTAAGGATGTTGTGACATTCTTTTTTTTTTTAATTTTTTTTAGAATTGTTCATTTTATTTTATGTGTGTGAATATTTCTTCCTGTGTGTATATGTATGAATACGACATCTGTGCCTGGTGCCCATGGAGGTCAGAGGAGGGAATCAGATATCCTGGAACTGGAGTTGTAGATGGTTATGAGCCACCCCATAGGTGCTGGGAACTGAACCCAGGACCCCTGCAAGAGCAGCTAGTATACTCCCATCTCTCCAACCCCTTCCATTAACATTCTCAAGAGGCACTAGTTTGTGAAAGCCTGGATTTGTTTCTTTTTCCTAAGATGGAAAGAAGTGAGATAAATAAAATTGGTTATAAAGAACTTGGTGTTAAGGACAGACTCTCTGTTCAGTGAGGGAGGCTGGGCTGGGCTGGTGGAAGTGGAAGACACCTTCTTTGCATATCCAAGGCCCCCGGTTGGTTCCAGGCGCCGCAGGCTCACTGAAGTGAAAGCACTAATAACACATGGCTGAGTGCATTCAGAGCAGGGCTCTGGTGCATTTATTGGTTCTGTAACTGGATGTAACCCAACCTGTCTCCTCGTCCCTGACTTTGAAAGCCACCCGCTTCGCACACAGCAAAGATAAAAGGACACTGCACGCTAGGCTCTGTGCCTGACACGGCAGCTCCCAGACGCTGTTGCTTTCATCACAAGACTTGCCAGTGCCAGGGAGGGCACCTTGAAAATTCTCAAGTAGCAGTTTCAGGTATATGCACATGTCTAAAGTTGATGTCATTTACACATTGGTTTCTTGCATACCGTAGCGGTTCTTCCCTTAATAAAACTGATGGAAGTTTAAGAACTTAGGGAGAATGGATGAACAAAGGGTTCAAGACCATGTGGGGAAACCCACAGAAACAGCTGGCCTGAGCAAGTGGGAGCTCACGGACCCCAGTCTGACAGATGGAGAACCAACATAAGACCCAACCAGGCCCCCTGAATGTGGGTGTCAGTTAGGAGGCCTTGGCAGTCTATGGGGCCTCTGGCAGGGGAACCAGTATTTAACCCTAGTGCACGAATGGACTTTGGGAGCCCATGGAGGGATACTCTCTCAGCCTAGGCCCTCCCCCAAATGACTGACAGACTTTGATGATCCCCCATGGAAGGCCTCACTCTCTCTTGGGAGTGGGGGGGGAGGGAGCGGGAACTGGGCTTGATATGTAAAATAAGATTGTTTCTAATTTAAATAAAATTTATTTAAAAAAACCTCACTGATTGTGCAGTGAAAAAGAATCAAAACCAGTGCAGACTCCAGCTGTCATGTCATGTGTGTGTGTGTGTGTGTTCCCTCCCCCGCCCGGCATTTGAGCAAGATACTTGCTGCAGTGAAGGTTTTCACTTTATGGAAAATATGAGAAATCAAATGCCTTTGAGTGGAAGAGAATTGGGTTAGCTGTAAGAAGAACTTTGAGCACAGGCTGCCAAACAGATAAGAGGAGCTTCTTTCTCAGGAGGCGGCACCTCCCACAATGTTCCTTCTGGGGCCCTGAGACTGTCAGGCTCACAGGGACCATCTAAAGGTAGCTTGGTCCTGAACTTCACCCCCGGTTCCCCGGCAGGGCGCCTGTGCCAGGATCCTCTCTCCCCTAAAGTGGTGACTAAGCTTCCTGCCCAGACAGTAAAGCATTTGGAAACTTAAGCATAGGCAGTGTCTATTTTAAAACTCTGACATAATTGAGAGTCCATTAAAAAGATGGGCCTTGAGTGTGCTGAGCACAGCCTGCAGCCCCCAGGAGGATAGCAGTGACAAGGGCGGTGGGGGGGGGGCGCTTGGACGATGGCCAGCAATGCATTATCCAGACTGCGATGTGTTCCTGTTTTTAATAGCAAAAGGGGCTGGAGAGACAACTCTGGATGGAGCTCCTGCCATGCAAGTCTGAGGACCTGAAGTCAGACCCCTGGTGGTACCCATGCAAAGCCAGAGATGGTAGCTTGAACATCTGAACTCCTAGGTCTGCTACAGTGAGAATGGACATAGAGACAGGAGAACTCTCAGAAGGTGTCGCTGGCTAGCTTGGCATATGCAGAGGGAACAGCAAGGAGAGACTGCCTCCAACAAAGTGGAGGGGAGAACTGACCTTCACACACGTGATAACTTATGTATGTTGACTCAAAAAAAAAAAAGAACAAAGAACTTAATATCCAGGTACCCAAATCTGAGTTTTCAACTAATTTTACTTAATCTTTTGTTTGATGTGAACCTGTGGATTTATAGGAATATAAGTCTCCTGAAATATAATCTCCATCCTCCTGAAATAGCCAAGTTCTTCATACTGTGAGGCTTTTCTATGCTGGGAACATGGAGTCACCTAAAAAACTGTTAGCACAGTGGTGCGGTTTCAGCTGTGGCGCCCAGAGGTGCTCCTGGTTTCAAGAATGAATGAGATTTCCCATAGACAACTGCAACAGAAGACTTAAACCAGGGAGGCAGGCTTGGTGTGGTGTACACTTTTAGTCCCAACACTCTGGAAACAAAGGCAGACACATTTCTGTGAATGAGAGGCCAGCCTGCTCTACACAGAGAGTTCCAGGCTGGCCAGATCATAGTGAGACCCTATGAAGAAGAAGAAGAGGAGGAGGAGGAGGAGGAGAAGAAGTAATTGTTTTACAAATCATAGAAACATACTTTAATTCATTGTTGTCAAAGAAATATGCAAACAAAAAACCAAGATTCTTCTGTAGTGGGCATCAGTGCAGCTGTCAGGAAGTCCCGTGGTTAATTTCCCTTCTTTGAAGTCGGCTTTTTGACCCACTCATCATAAGGTAAGAAGGAGTCAGTAACTAGGACTAGATTGGGATCCTGTGTTAGAGTAGACCGTGGCTGGTCCCCATGTCAGTGTTGGCTTTGGCTTCTCTTTAGGACGGTACAGTGTCCTGGATTGCCACTGCCCTGGGCACTCTCAGCTTCACTGTAGGCTGCCACATAGCCTGTCCCTCCACACCATGCGTGTGGGTTACATACACCGTTCTCCCACGTGTCTGTGGGCTTCACTTCTGGAGGGTCAGGGGGGTGGAGGGGTGGCTCTGTCCCTTAGTGACAGATAAGATGGTCTTTACATCACTGAAAGTGACAGTGTTCTCTAAGCAGAATTGGATTTTGAAGGTCTTACCCTGCCCTCAGCTGTATTTTCCATAGCAGAGCCTGTGCTAGAGTCTAGGAAGTTCTGGATAGACGTTAACTCAGTCACTGCTTTATGGAGGGTTTCCTGAGTTCTTAGGTTAATTAAAGGTTGTCCTTGGTGACAGGTTGCTACAGATTATTTTTATTCTATTCTAGATACTTTTTTCTACACACGCATACTCTCTCTCTCACTCACACACACTCACACACACACACACACACACACACACACACACACACACACACACACACACAAATCCAGGTTCTGTTTCAGTGCTGTTTAGTGCTGGGTGATAAATTGCTCAGATGGTCATTAGCACTTACATTTTTTTTTTAAACTTTAAAGATTTTTGTACTCTAATGTGTTTTCGATGTGTTAATGGGACACGCCCCTTCTGGATCTTGTCAGGGTGGCTGAAGTTGAGTGGTCTGTGTGTTTAGCACAGTGTCAGTCACAAGTCACGTGTGTCTGCTTTTAGCTGGGAGCAGTGTCTTTGGTCACTTGGGATGGCCAAAAAAGTGTCTTGGTAGAATTAGAATGATTCAAAATTAGTAAAAGTCACTCGTGGCTCCTTAGACTTTAAGCTAAACACTTGAATTTTAGTCCTGATTTCTTGCTTCCATAAAGGGGCATTTGTATTTCAGAGTTGTTCAGTTAGTCAAGTCTCCTCTGACTTTTCAGTTGACAGGACTAATGCTCACACACAAGTTCACTCCCTCCCTCTCAGTGTGAATGCCTGTGTGCCCGTATGTGAGTGCGTGTGCGCATGAATATGAGTGTGTGTGAGAGAGTAAGAGTGTTCACGTGTATGCATGTGAGTGATAGAGCGTGTGTATATGCCTATCCGAAGTTCACTGTTAGGAAAGGGAAGTGCCCCCAGATGCCCATGCTTTACACGTATCCTGGCTGAGTCACTTGGCCAGGCTGCTTCCCCAGCTGGCTCCTCCCCTAACCAGATGTCACAGCACACCACCTCTCGCCATGCATGCCCGTTCCGGTGCCGTGTCCAATCGCAGGGGGTTGTCCTTCACACCAGGCCCTCACCTTTTGGCACGGTAGCTGCATCGGGTCTGTCGGGCAGAGCTTCTTTGGGATACGGAGGGCGTGAAGGGGGCAGGCTCCTCCTCACATCTGGAGGGTGTCTCTCTCTCTTCTCTCTGTGTTAGAAGTTCCCTTCCCTTACCCTGCTGGACCGCAGTCGAACGGAGCGAGTGCAGGCTTGTTCTGCCTCGATAGTGACTTCAGTGTAAGCCTTCGGGTCCTCCTCGAGTCGTCGGCAGGGAAGGCACTTGAAAAGACTGGTAATTCGAGCCCCGTAATAAGGCAGTTTTGAGGGTCCCTGTGAGACTTCCCTCAAAGGAAGTCTGAGATGTGACTGAGAAACTCACTCCAGGGTTTTCCTCACTCCTCATCCATGACATCAGCTCTTGTCAGAGTCCTTCGGTTCCTAGGACAGAACCCAGGTCCACTGTGGTTCAGGGTGCTGGCTCTGTGCCATGATGCAGGCTCACTCCTGGGGGAGCACGCTGCTTCAGGGCGGAGAGCATCTGGTAGCCTGCCTGTGCTTTGATGGACAGTGATGTTGGACACGTGTAGTTTATGCTCTTTTTATCTATTGTCCTTTTAAGGTCTTTGTTTACGGATGCAGTGTTAAAAGGCTGCTTATGACCTCCACATACATAATATATTTTGGTGTTTTAATATATACTTAGTGTTGAACTTGAGCTGACTGAACTTCTGGCTTTCTCATCTACACCGGGGAAGAGGCTGTGGCTGGCTGCTCCTTCATCAGGGACCCAGCATCTGGGAGTGCCGCAGCTTCAGGCATCAAGACCACAGACAGGATGGATTAGGAGACTTCACACTGCCAGCCATTCCAATAGCATTAGAGATAGTGATGCGAAATTAGGGTCAGGTGAAGGCTGCTACGTTCTGCCTTTGAGTTTTGCTGTAATGGAGACACACTTCTGTTTATAGATGTGCGAGTGTGTGTGTGCATGCGTGCATTTGCGCGCGCACATGTGTGTGTGTGTGTGTGTGTGTGTGTGTGTGTGTCGCTTCTGCTAAACTAAAGAATGCTGAACTTCACTGTTGATAGTATCTCCATGATGAATTGGGGGTCATTTGTTTAAGTGAACAGAAAATTGAAGGGCACTAGTGTATGTTTCTAGGAATTCTAGGCTTGCAAGTTGTATCTTGTCTTTTTCTGGCTAGAGGAAAGGCTTTCATAAAAGACAAAGACCAGCCTTAAAAGACAAAGACCAGCATTAAGTTTGTTAAAGGTGTGGGTTTACAGTATAACAACTTCTGATCTAGATCACTCTTTGAAAAGTTTGAGCATTTCTTCATTTTTGTATCACTAAAAAAAATTAAAGACTGCCCGTGTCTGGTTAGAAAAAGAGCTCTTCCTTATAAAAGCTAATCTTGCCAAGGCCTGGGGTTGGACTTCACTGCACACCCACCTCAGAAGGAAAACTCCCTTCTGAAGGTAAACGCAGCACCAGGTGGTTTTGCGGCTTTGAACCCAAGGGAAGTGATTGTAGACGGGGCGTATGTATGGATTGAACTTGGCTAAATTGGAATGCTTGTTTGCATGGCACTCAGAGTGCTGCAGGCATTGACTACGGAAACGGTGAACCGCATTTGCTCTGACCTGGTTTTCAGTCAAGCCGTGTGGACTTCCGGGTGTGCCTAACAAGAATGGGAAGACTGTTCTAATGACAGTTATAAAGTGCCTAAAAGTAGTTTTTCGTTGACGTCAGTTTTGTGTTTTGGAGTAAAGTTTGTTCCTCCATCACCTGGGGAGGAAGGAGGTCTCATCTGCTTATTCTTTATAAAGATCCAGATTCAGTAATGCGTGTCTGAGGACCTCGTTTGTCCTCTCTATGTTTTTAGTGCCAGCACTCTCTGGGACTTGGGAATCGTTTTAAGCCAGGTGGTGGCTGCGCACGCCTTTAATCCCAACACTTGAGAGGCAGAGGCAGGTGAAACTCTGTGAGTTCGAGACCAGCCTGGTCTACAAGAGCGAGTTCCAGGACAGCCTCCAAAGTCACAGAGAAAAAAATTGTTTTATTTTCCCTTACACATGTATGTGCTATGCAAAAATGTCTTCCAAGATTTTACTTAGCCATCTTCCTTTCTCCTGTGGCCCAGACCTGTTCCTACGGGAAAGTTTGGCCAATTTGGCTGTTCCTGTCATCATCATCCTGGGCCCTCCGGAGGCTCTCTAGGATACTGCCTGCCTGCACTTGAAGGCTCACACAGGCTGATACAGGAGAGCTGGCGACTTTTGCCCCAGGCGTCTTCCTCAACTGTAATCTAGGTTTCTTAAATTTCCTGGAAGGCTTTGATTCTTTGGTTCCCCCCACCCCCAAATCATGACAGCAGACTTGATTTGGGAGATACTGACCGTGTGGCACGGCCGTTTCTTTTTCCCGACTTTCGCCTTTTCCGAGTCTGATCTCGGAACAGAACGAGCCCTGGGATTCTGGGGTTAAAAAAAAATGCTTTTGCTTAGGGTTCAGTCAAAGCAGTGGAGTCCTTACAGATCTTGTGGCAATTCTTGGGACACTTTCTCTATTACTGTTATTCTTAAAGAATTGCTGTTATATCATGCAGCAGTTTATTTCTAAATAAAGCTATGTGCAGCGATTACAGAGGGGTACCCTGACTTTCCATGGGTTTCCCAGCATTAACCTGACAGGGCCCCGGGCCTGTGAAGTCAGCAGAGCACAGGTTGCAGCCCCCGCTTGGGAAGGGTGGCTGGGGTCAGACCTTACGATCCTGATGGATCAGGGCTGCGTCTCTGTCTCCAGGTGTCAGAGAGCCCCGCTGTCTCCCAGATTTCATCCCTCCCATGAGGTGGTGTCCATCGTTCATCGCCATCCGTCCACCCTGTGTGTCAGCTGTGACGTGGTGGCGAAATGTCCTAAAAGGAGTTTAGGAGACAGTGCCCGGAGAAGTCCTAGTTCAGAGCAGTGGGCAAGTGGTCGTCAGTGACGCACATCAGTGCCCGAGGTGCAGATTCAGAGACCTTCTACCAAAGAGTGAGTGAGCTGTGTCTTCTCACGGAGGTGAGAGACAGAGACGAGGCCAAGCCACAGAGGAGCTGCAGGTTCCCACACATCCGGGTGGTTTAAGGGAGGTCATGTGATGGGCTGTAGGCTCCCTGGAGGCTGAAGTTGGGATTGAGTCTCCACTCCTCAGCCCGTTGCTGTGTGAGCTCCCCCAGCTCCAGCTCCCTGTTCCAAGGATGCCGTGAGGGCTTCTGTCCTAAGTCCTCCAAATGAAACGCAGTTGTCCTGAGACGCCCATCGCTGGCGTCCGCCAGCTACGCTTTGTGAGCTAATTTGACGTGGCGTGTGCGGAACCCCTGTAAGTTTTAAGCAAGGGTGGGGTGAGCTGCTTGTTAACGGAAAGTTAGCTGGTCTGCAGAATAGCTTTGCGGTGAGTGTGAGGCTCACACGGTAGGACACTGTGTGCTCAGGGCCATGAGGCAGCGAGGGGAATGAGAGCTCACCACGGGTACATCACACACTTCCAGTCTGTGCCCGATGATGAACAGGAAGGAGCTCCTTGTTTCTTTCCTATCCCTGGCTCCCAGCTCTGCTCGGGTCTGCAAGCAGAGCCCGGTGTCTTCATGTCTTCACCGCGGTGGGTGGTTCAAAGTGTTCAGGGAGTGCTGGTCAGCTGAGTGGAACTTGGGACGCTCGTCCAGATGGTCGGTTAGGACCCTCTTCTAGGTGCCAAAACTCCTTTATGTATGAGCTAGCTGCACTGTCTTTTTGGCTCACCAAAGCCTGTGGTAAGCAAATGTTGCAGAAGCGCTACCACAGTGACCGTTAGAACAATCTGTCTGTCTGTGGAACGGCTGTCTTACCAAATTCCTTGCCTTCCTAGAGTTAAAATGACCTTCATACCAGTGGTTCATCAAAGTTGACACTCAGATGCCTCTGAGCAGACATAGGCTATTCAGAACTGATTCATGTGTCTTTATAGTTAACGGCCTGGTTTTCAGAGGCACGTGAGCCTCATTTGAAAATGAAATGTACCTCATAGTCTGGGGGGGGGGCAGGAATGCTACCTACATCTTGTGCTGTTGCAGAAACAGAATTTGGAGTGGAGAGAGCATTGGTGACCCCATCTCTAAAACATACACCTGCCAGAGTGCTGGTGCCTGCGTGTATGTTTGATAGACACCATTGAAACCGCATTCTATCTTCAGAGACACATTTATTGGGAATGTAACTATTGGCAAAAATCTTACGAAGTTTGACGAGCGGTCAATAGATCAGCGAAATGGACCGGAGCGTCCTTCTTTTGAACACTGCTGCACACGGCCTTTTGTGAGCTAGTGTGCCTGTCAATGTGTGGACAGCCACCAGTGCGTCCTCCTGTAGTTAACTCCTGGTTTTTCCCTCACAGAACTAATTTCCCTGGCTTTGGGACCTGTGCATCTGTTGGGGGAAAAGTGGTTAGTGCTAAGAATTATTCTTAGTAGAAACTAAACATTTTTTAGAGTTTGATAAAAGAAACAGGACGTTTGGTTTTTCTAAAAACTGCTGAAGAACTTGCTTTTAATATGTCATTTCAGTTCCCATTACTATGGCAATGACAGCTGGGACAGCAACTACCTTTCCTATGAGCAACCACACCAGGGAAAGAGTGACGGTGGCCAAGCTCACGCTGGAGAATTTTTACAGCAACCTAATCTTACAGCATGAAGAGAGAGAAACCAGGTACAGTAAAAGGCTGAAAGCTTGCTTGCCTGTGACCGGATGGGGAGCCCTGCCCTCTCTGTTAAGTTGCCTGGACCGACAGCACACCTGGCTGCCTGTTTCACTTCTGGGTTTCCAGCGTCTTGCGGGCACATGCTCGCGTTACACGTGAGTTGTGTTTCACACAGATCTTTCCAGCTGGGACTCTGTGCAGTCCTTTGGAGAGACGGCTTTAGAAACTGCTGGCTAATATGCAGCATTAGTGGCGCTGTGTTGTATTAGTGGGAACAGAGAAAAGCAATGGCCTGTCATTTTCCCTCAGTGAAACTTGGAGTGTGGTGAGGGAGCTGGTGTTCACAGATGCCGCATGAGAGAGCAGGCAGTGGCAGTGGGGGGGGACGACAAAATGGGCATGTGCTTTGACCAGTGCAGTGGGAGCCCTTCCCACGTGACATTTGACTAGGAAGAGCATTGCTCCCACGTGTTGAGAAGGCGTGGAGGAGGCGTGGAGCAGGACGTACCAGGTCCTGACTTAAGAGGAGCTTATGTTTCGTTGGGTTCTCGTGAGCAGCAGATACAGACTGTGGCAGTTGAGCCTCAATCCTTGACCCTATTTGGGTAGATTCAGGAGTGCTCGTCTTCTGTTGTATAATCCAAAGCTAATTTAGGATGAGTTGTCCAGATACACAGGAGAAAAACCAACACTGTGGACATGAAATACTGTTCACTTAAGAGTCAGTGGCAAAACATGCCCCAAAGTCCTCGCTAACATCTGTAGCCCCATTGGAAATACGTGGCTTAACTTCACGTTTAAAAAAAGAAAAACCCAGAGAGCAAACCTGTCTGTGTCTAGAAAAGCAAAAGTTCTGATCAGTGGTTGTTATCCTATACGTATGTGACTTTTCAGTTTTCAAATAATTTTAATAGAATATATGTATCTGCCATCGAGTGTCTCCTGAGTTGGGAACGTCATTTTGTACTGGGAGATAAACATACTGGTCAGTATGAAAAATGCTAAGTCTGAGTATCTCAAGAAAGATTCCTGACCACAGTGAATAGTTGAATCTTGGTTCAATTTGAAAGATTTTCTTAGCTTAATGTGCCCAGTGATTGGCTTGAATAAATACTTGCAGTTCTTAACTGGAAACAGGAACACATTTAGAAAGTCTAATTATTTTTTCTTTGGAAAAGGCAGAAGAAATTAGAAGTGGCCATGGAAGAAGAAGGATTGGCAGATGAGGAGGTAATGGAACCATCTATACTAAATGGTGTTAGCTGATTGTGTGGCTTGGCTATGTAGGCTTCTCCATCTGAATGGCTTCTTACTGTGTTGCTGTGTGGGTACCTGAAAAGGAGATGGATGACCAAGAATATCACATTTGCTGAACACCACCCACAGCATTCTGGGTGTGCAGGAAAGGGACAGGCTCTGGACACTATCCATCCATCATCTATCCATCCACCCACCCACCTACCCATCATACATCCATCCATCTTGTTCTGTGTGTGTAGGACAGGGATGGGCTCTGGACACTATCTGCCTGTCTGTTCATCCATCCATCCACCCATCCACCCATCCATCCATCCATCCATCCATCCATCGTGTTCTGTGTGTGTGGGATAGAGATGGGCTCTGTACACCGTCCATCCATCTGTCCGTCCATCCATCCATCCACCCACCCACCCACCCACCCACCCATCCATCCATCCATCCATCCATCCATCCATCCATCCATCCATCCATCCATCCATCGTGTTCTGTGTGTGTGGGATAGAGATGGGCTCTGTACACCATCCATCCATCTGTCCGTCCATCCATCCATCCACCCACCCATCCATCCATCCATCCATCCACCCACCCACCCACCCACCCATCCATCCATCCATCCATCCATCCATCCATCGTGTTCTGTGTGTGTGGGATAGAGATGGGCTCTGTACACCGTCCATCCATCTGTCCGTCCATCCATCCATCCACCCACCCACCCACCCATCCATCCATCCATCCATCCATCCATCCATCCATCCATCCATCCATCGTGTTCTGTGTGTGTGGGATAGAGATGGGCTCTGTACACCGTCCATCCATCTGTCTGTCCATCCATCCATCCACCCACCCACCCATCCATCCATCCATTGTGTTCTGTGTGTGTGGGATAGAGATGGGCTCTGTATACCATCTGTCCATCCATCCATCCATCCACTCACTCACCCACCCACCCATCCATCCATCGTGTTCTGTGTGTGCTGGACAGGGGAGGTCTCTAGACCTGCCCATCAATTCCCTCTTCTCACATTTTTTTTCTAAATATTTTTTAAGTGGTTTACTCCCTAATTTAGGCTCCCTTGCATCTTGCTGGTAAATGTCAAATGGTCTCTTCCTCCTGCCCCCGGTTTTTCTGTACTCTGAAGACAAGTCTGGCTAAGTGTCCTTTCTGCCTGTGATGGCGTCAGTGAAAGTCATGCCCCTGCACTGCCCCCCTTCTCAGTGTCTGTATGCTTGGTTCCCAGTGGGTGGTGCTTTTAGGGGAGACTCAGGAGATGTGGCCTTGCTGGAGGAAGTGTGTTGCTGGAAGCCGGCTTTGAGAGTTCTAAGACGTAGCATTTCAAGTTTGCTCTGTCTGCTTCCTGCTTGTGGTTCAAGATGTCCTTTGGCTTCCTGCTCTGCCATGCCTTTGCTCCGCCATCATGGGCTCTAACCCTCTGGAACCGTGAGTGGAAACATCTCCTATGAGCTGCTTTGCTTGTGGTGTTGTGTCATAGAAGAGAAGTTAATACGATGCGGTGCATACTTCTTTCCAGTGGCCTGCTTCTCTCCAGCCTTAGCTCTTGGCACACCATTCAGCCTTGGCCAATGCTGAATTGCTGTGATTTTTCTTTTCCTGTCTATCTGTGGCCCTTTTCATGTGCTGTTTCTGCCTCTTGAAGCACTTTCTTCTCCCCAACGTCTAACTTCCCCGGGGA
Source organism: Mesocricetus auratus (assembly GCF_017639785.1). Taxonomy (NCBI): domain Eukaryota; kingdom Metazoa; phylum Chordata; class Mammalia; order Rodentia; family Cricetidae; genus Mesocricetus; species Mesocricetus auratus. The sequence goes on from NW_024429187.1 coordinate 14,952,249, forward strand.
AATGCTCCCTAATCGCTCAGCTGCTTGTCCTACATTCCACACTGACAGTTTCTGACCTTGTGGATAGCCTGGAAACCCGGTCTTTCCAGGGAGTAGAGCCTGCACCCTGTGTTACTCGGTGTCACACCCCAGAGCACGAAGGGACTGGGACAAGTACTTGGTAGTGGGAGAACAGTGGGCTCCTTGCCTTCAGGCACTCTATGAATTGGAACAAGAGATTGTTATGTGCATTGGAGGGCTCACGCATGCATGACAGCAGCCTGTATACGTTAGGGCCTGCTAGGATAGTTCAGGGCAGAGTGCTTGCAAAACCCTGGTCCGAGTCCCAACAGTCCCCTCGCAACAAGGAAAAGTATGTATAGATTATGGAATACAGACAGCTTTGAAACACAACCCCCCCCCCCATACAGGGATCAGAAAAGGTTTCATGGAGAACATAGCCACCGATTTAAATCTTCACAGACTAGCATTGCGACAGAAGTAGCAACTGTGCATGCAGAATAATGAGCCTGTGTTATAGAGGGCAGTAGAGAAGGGAAGTTGAAAGCTAGCTTTAGGGCAGTTACTAAACAAAAGAAAAAGCTTTATTTTCTGGGTGAGAATGAGTTATGGTCTAGGCTGACCAACTGACTGTTCAGTGGTCAGAAAGGAGCTTGAAATGAAAATGCTGACCACCAAGTGATGGCTTGAGACAAGGGAGCTAACGCACCCGAGGCTTCCTTCGCTGTATGCCTGGCGTAGCCGACATCTTACGGGGCTCGGAGGGGTTAAAGCTACTTACGTGTAATGACTAAGTATCTTAAAGCCCTGGTTTTTCTTGTTAGAGGAGTACTTTAAGGACTGCATCCTAGTCTATAGAGAAAGGTGGGAACATTTTCCTTAGTTTTTCTCATCAATATTTTAACTTTCCTATAGCTAGTAATGGTTGTGCTGATACAGAAATCTGTTTTTGTTTGGTTTTGGTTTTGGAGACAGGGTTGCTCTGTGCACCCTACTCTGTAGACCAGGCTGGCTTTGAACTCAGAGATCCGCTTGCCTCTGCCTCCCGGGTGGTGGGATTAAAGGTGTGTGCCACCACTGCCCGGCCAGTACAGAAATCTTAAACACAGAATCTTAATTGTAAGTTTAGGGAGAGGTTTCCAGGATAGAGCACAGTGGAGACTATACATTGAAGGACAGCCTGCGGTTTATGGCAGGGCGCTGTCTGGGGGGAAAAGGAAGAGAGGGAGGGAAGAGGAGGAGGAAGAAATAAGTTGTGGATTTTGATTTTGTTTTGCTTTGTTTTGCTTTTTTGGTAATATGTTTGTGCCTCTCACTTTCCGTTAATGAAGACCTGCCATCTGTCAGACACCGTGAGCTCAGGCTCTGCCATGTCAGATGACAGATTACAAAACAGTTGCCCTTCTGTTAGCCCACTGTGACCAGGTTCCTGTTGTACAAGATCTGGAAGTCTGGACTCTTGCATAAAAAATTCTAAGCTTTTAAAAATAATTGCCAAGTGGCAGAGAACAAGCATCTGGGAAGGCCTGTTTGTAGCGGTCGTGGTGCCCCCTGGCGGGCACTAATGATTTTTCTTAATTCTTAGAAATGTCACTCTTAGAAAATGTCACTTCATTTTGCTTCTAAAAGTTGGTGGTTCATAATATATGTTTTTAAACATTCTGCTTTTTCTGTAAAGGTATTTAAAATTCCTATGTGTTTATTGTCATGCTCAGTGCTTGGACTTTGGTTACGCTGTGTATAAAACGACATTCTCTTCGGTGTTAGAGCTGTCATGATAAGGGGTTAGGCTTTCTTGTTTCTTCAAAGAAAATAAACTTAAACTTTTCTCATACGTGTGTGTAGATGTGGGGTGCATGTGAGGCCAGAGGACAGCCTGGTGTGTCAGTCCTGGGCAGTACTCTCTATTTCCTGTTGACCTGGAGCTCACTAGGTAGAGCTCACTAGGTAGGGTAGGCTGCTTGGCCAGCTGGTCTGTTTCCGCCTTCCCAATACTGAGATTGTAAGAGTATGCCACCACACCTGGCATGTTTGCATAAATCGTGGGGATTAAACTTGGGTCCTTGTGTCTGCAAGATGAGCGCTTTTCCAACTGAGCTACCTCCAAGTGTAGTTGTCCAGTGACAGTTAATACTCTTATTTATTCTGTAACAGTGGTTCATGAGTGAGCCGTGAGATGGTTAAACTGTGTGTGGCTGTGTACAGCAGTGGCTGACAGGAAGTTGTTAGCTAAACCCTTTAATAGCTCAGAGCTTTGAAATATCGTGACTGCTTTATAGACGCCTGGGCACCCTGCAGATTGAGAATCTGAGCCATTCAGAAAGGAATGGAGTCTTTAATCCCAGCACTGGGGTAGGGGGCTGGTAAGAGAATTGCCAGCCACAAACTCAGATTGTCTCAAAACACAGGGGAGGATATGATATATGCTAATTAACAAAAGTCATAAAAAATGGATGTTTATTAACGGGAAAACCAAAATAAGTGATTTAAGCTGCAGAAGAGAGCCATGAAGCAGCCGCCCGCCCACAGGTCTTTCCTGAGGAGGGGGAAGTCCTGGTTAGCACAGGAATCTTGTTTCTGTTCACCTAAGCAGACACAGGAAGTGCTTCAGCTACCACTGGACTGCAGTGCTGACCCAAGGGCTGACGTCACTGAGTAGGGTGTCCTGGGGCCGGTGTTCTGTTCGGAATGACGTCATGCACATTGCGGCTCCCCTTTTGTTGCTGAAGGGCTGTGTTCCCGCAGGCATGTGAGAACCTATCAGATTCTCAGTCTCTGTAATTTTTGGTGTTAGTGTTAGTTTTTTTGGCAGACTCTTGTCTGTAGATCATAAGCACACTTTAGGAAACTACAGTTAGGTCTCTTCTGTTCTTATGAGACAGGTTTCTGTAGCTGAGTGATGCTGTGCTGTTTTGTAACCATGAGAAGGAAACATTCAGAACCATCTTCCACAGCCTTGTGTCCATTTATTGTGTGCTATTAGACATTAAAGCAGACACTTTTTATTGCCATGAGGGATGCAATGCCATAGCGCCACCAAGTGGTCCTTAAAAAGAGAGCTCCAGTTCTGGGGTTTAAAACCAGCCAAGTCTCAGAGCTGCCACCCCATGCACAGAGCAAGTTTGATCGCTATAGATTAACTACCAACCTCATTTCTTAATTATACATTGCATTTTTAAGTGAGCTACATAAGCACAATACCCCAAACAAGAGCAGACGTGTGTATACAGTGTAACAAAAATAACTTTAAATTTGTATCATTGTGCCAAAATCCATGCCAATGCAAAATATCTGAGATTAATAGCTGTCTTTTTACCTTACATTCCCCTAAATGATACCAAACATCCACAACCTATCAAATACCCAACAATCATCCACCCCATTCTTGGGAATGTTCTCTAGACTGCTTCCGTCTGTGGGAGAAGTCATCTTTAAGGGTCCCTGAGAAAACTGGGATAATGGTCAAGTCCTGGGAAGACCAGCTGAAACCTTTGTTGATATGTATCTCCTGTCAAGATTCAGGATGTCTCCCCGATCATCCTTGAAGGAACCTCTCTCATTTCCTGTGGAAACACAAGCAAAACCTCTTCTCCAAAGCAGTGCGTTTTTTAGTTCCCTCTTAAAGTCAAGGCATTCTTAAAATATCTAGGCTGGTTATTTCAGCATCCTTTCAATCCCGTACTCTGAGCAGCTGTCCTTTGCTTAGCAGCCACCAAAAATTCAAGGTCAGTACCGCAACACGCCGGGTCCAGACTCCCTGTGTATTTCCCATCTTGAGTGGCTTATTCTTTTCCTTTTAATATTACTTCTCTCTTTAAAGACTTCATTATTTTTAAAGTATTTCTTTTCTTTTCTTAAGCCTATGCACATGGTTAAACACACCGGAACCTATTTGGAGGTTTGGATTGTTTTATTTTCCCATCTGGACCTTTTACTTTGTATCTCTAACCCTTTTTGCCCACCTGAGCCTTTAAACTGCTAAGCAGTGACCTCCGCTGGCTGTAGCAGCTGGCTCTGCCCGCTTCTTGAATCCATGAAAGCCAAGCCTAAAGCTGGAGGCCTGGTCAGAGGTGCCGGACTGAGAACTGCATTCAACCCCCAGGGCTCTGGAACGCTGAGGCTTGGACTCTGGCGGGTTTGTTGTTGTTGTTGCTGCTTTTGTTTTGGTTTTTTTCCTGTTTGTTTGTTTCTTTGTCTTTCTTTCTTTCTTTCTTTTGCTTAACTTCCCCCCCCCCCCCCTTACTTAATGCACTGGCTGTTCAAGGGTTTGCTGTAAGGCAGAAACTCTTAAAGGAGACATGCCCATTTGTTTTTTAAGTTTCCTCAAGTGCTATGGAAATTCTAGCTTCATGTTGCTACACCAAAATGTAGTTGGTTATTTTTATTCCTTGCTCTTTGGAGGCCCGCCACCCAACTCCCAAATAAATACATGGAGACTTATTCTTACTTTTGAACGCCCAGTCTTAGCTTGGCTTGTTTCTAGCCAGCTTTTCATAAATTATCCCATCTACCTTTTGCCTCTGAGCTTTTATCCTTCTCCATTCTATATTCCTTTCTTTCCTTCTTTCTCCATGGCTGGCTGTGTAGCTGGGTGGCCTCTGATCCTGTCTCCGTCTCCTTTTTTTTTTTTTCTCCTCCTCTTTGCTCTTCTATTTATTCTCTCTGCCAGGCAGCCCCACCTGTCCTTTGTCTCCTGCCTAGCTATTGGCCGTTCAGCTCTTTATTAGACCAGTCAGGCATTTCAGACAAAGTAACACAGCTTCACAGAGTTAAGCAAATGCAACAGAAAAGAATGCAACACACCTTTGCACCATTAAACAAATGCTCCACAGCATAAACAAATGTAACACATCTTCAGCTAATATTCCACAACACAAATATGTGATTTTAGCTGCATGAGACTATTTAAAGGGTTAAAGTTTCCCAAACCCCAAGGTAAGTGCAGTCTATTTTTTTTAAATAACATATATAAAACAGTATTTGCTATATCTTCATTTCCTTTATTACCTGGTTCCTATCCAAAGGTGTACACACACACACACACACACACACACACACACACACGCGCGCACACACACACACACACACACACACACAAAAGCACACACACATACACAAAGGCACGCATGCTCCTGCCACAAATCAAATTGCAGACTGGAGAGACAGCTCAGCAATTGAAAGCACTCGATGTTCTTGTGGAGGACCCAGATTCAATGCAACCATTTGTAACCTGAGTTTCAGGGGATCTGACACCCCCTCCCATCCTGTGAACACCAGGCATGCACATGGTGCACAGACATACATTCAAGCAAAGCATTCTTATGATTAAATAAAATAAATTGAAGATAAAAATATTAATGTAGCTGAACAGTGTGAACTGAAGACATTTCTTGTTTCCCTCCTACCTCTGCTACAAGTATTAGAACTCTGTTTTGATGATGTACAGACTTAATTAGAGACCTAGCTTCTAGTTGAGACACCTAACACTCTACAACAGACAAACAGGTGCAGGACGGGCGAGTGGCTCTGCTTTGAGCTGCTTTGGGAGCAGTGTGTCCAAACTGATGGAGTGCTGTGACTTGTGTCCCTGATCTCAAGGTTGATAGGATCACTTGAACATGAGCAGAGACTGAATACCTTCAATGGTTTTATCTCCTCCCACTGTGTGCTGCCTCTACTGGAACTATCACTGTGTCATGAACTTGACTTTTATTAGACGAGGAGTCAATGAGGTTAGAACAAGAAAATGATTTCCAGATGCAGCCTTTGGGTGTTTCAAAATGTTGATTATTAATAGTTCCTATTTTGTTATCTTTGCCAAATCAGAGTGTTACTGTGATAGTATTGACTCGGATGGTTTTGTTTTGCTGGTTGGTTTCTTTTGTTTTTGAGACAGGGTCTCTATATAGTCTTGGCTGACCTGGAACTCATAGATCCCTGCCTGCCTCTGCTTCCTGAGTGCTGGGATTGAAGGTGCATGCCACCATTCCCAGCTAACTTGGCTGTTTTAGTGCTACTTTGTAATTACTATTTTGCAATTTCACGTCCTTAGAAAGTTGTATGAAGTTTCACGCACTTTGCTGAAATCTATGCAGGAATCGGTTTTCCTCTTAAGTAAATCTCCATGGGAACACTGCTGCTGGGTGACTTCTGCAGGTCACAGATTTCAGTGGCAGTGACAGCGCCATGGAAAGTGGAAAATTGGAGCAGATTCCCTGACCGTAGAAACAAGTGTCAGAGAAAGCAGAGCCTGGTGATGGACACCTGTGACCCCAGCGCTCAGGAACTGGGGCAGGAGGACTGCCTTGAGTTCCAGGCAAGCCTGGGCTACTCACTGAGTATCTATACATATCCCAGAATAATCCTGGTGTCTGCATTGTCTAGGATTTATTTTTGTTAGTTAAGTTACCATTCAGAAGTCATTGACTTACACATGTAATAAACTTGTTAAGGTGATGTAGTCCATAAAGTCTACTCTCAAGGGTACAGACTTAACAATTGGTTTTTGTTTTTGTTTTTGTTTTTCGAGACAGGGTTTCTCTGTATTGCTTTGGAGGCTGTCCTGGAAATAGCTCTGTAGACCAGGCTGGCCTTAAACTCACAGAGATCCTCCTGCCTCTGCCTCCCGAGTGCTGGGATTAAAGGCGTGCACCTTCAACGCCCAGCCTTAACAATTGTTTTTAAAATGTTTTCTTAATACTGTTTTATTCTTCCCTTGCTTAGTAAATAGTTGACATTGGCAAGTAGATTATAGACAAGCATATAATAATTAAGATACCGTACCTCTATGCATTCGTTTATTTAAAGTTATATGTGTGTGAGTGAGTGTGGATTTGTGGTGAGCGTGCAATGCCTGAGGAGGCCAGAGTCACCTGATGCCGCTGGACGCAGAGCTCGTGTCCCCTACAAGAACATCACACGTCTTAGGCGCTGAGACTTCTCTCCAGTTGCTGTGCCTTTGTTTTTTGTTGCTTTGTTTTGTTGGGTTTTCTAAGACAAGCTCTCTCGTGTAGCCCTGGTCGTCCTGGAACTCACTCTGTAGACCAGGCTGGCTTTGAACTCACAGAGATCCACCTGCCTCTGCCTCCTAGTGCTGGGATTAAAGGCGTGCTCCACCACGGCCTGTCTCTGTTTTTATGTCTGTCATCTTTTAACATCATACTTGCCTTTGATACAGGGTTACTTTAAAAAATCATCTTTTCTAAATTCTATTTTTCATAGAAAAAGTTACGCCGATCACAGCATGCTCGCAAAGAAACAGAGTTCTTACGGCTCAAGAGGACCAGACTTGGCCTGGATGACTTTGAGTCGCTGAAGGTTATAGGGCGGGGAGCTTTCGGAGAGGTGAGCTGCTTTGTTCCAGTCACTGCTGTTGAAAGAAGACACTGTCCGGTGTTTAATTATAGTTCGTAGGCTCCGAGGTCATAGGTCAGTTGGTAAGAGTGCTTGCCTAGTGTCCCGAAGCCATGCATTTGACTCAGCGTCGTAGAAACGGGTGTGACCGCACACCTCTATAGTCTTAGCACTTGGGAGGTGGAGGCAGGAGGGTCAGAAGTTCAGGGTCATCCACAGCTTCGTAATAGTTAAGTTTAAGGGCAGCATGGGCTACATGAGAGCCCTGCTCCTCATAAGAGTGTGTGTGTGTGTGTGTGTGTGTGTGTCTGTGTCTGTGTGTGTCTGTGTGTGTCTGTGCGTGTGGTGTGTGTGCATGCGCACAGATGAAATTTCTTTGACATTACGGTGGTAAATGCCAAGGTTCAGTGAAGGAAGTTGCTCCCACTGTCCCAGCACTTGCGTCTGTGCTCTAGGTGCGGCTGGTGCAGAAGAAAGACACGGGCCACATCTATGCCATGAAGATCCTGAGGAAAGCGGACATGCTTGAAAAAGAGCAGGTGTGTCTCCCCACGTGTGCGGTGCCAGGGGCCTCTCGAGACGGCTCAGAGCAGTGTTGATGCTGAACATTATAAAAAGAAGTCTAGCTTACTAGATAATAGTAAATTTATAGTCTAGTGCTTTCAGTTGTGAAGTTCAGATTTCGGTCTCCCTGTGTTCATTTGCTCAGTTGCTATCAGAGAACAAGTCTGGGCCAATGAACAACAGAAGCCATTATATTCTTGTGGTTATTTCAAGGGCAAAAAGTTGGGTAGGTTTTAGTTTCTGATGGTTGCTTATCTTGGCTGCCTTCCCAAGTACCACACTCCCTGTCCTTGGTGACCACAGGAAGAGCAGACACAGGCTCCCATGAGCGCCCTGCTGTCCCTCCTGTAGGTCCTATCACAGCAGATGAGAATCTGCAGAGTCATAAAAATCTGCTCACCCTGGAGGCTTAAGGAGATAAGATAAAATAAACTGCTTCCTGGGTTCTGCATAATTAATGAGACTATGAGCATCTGTGTCTCAGTACTTTCTGAAACTACATCTTTCCTGCATGACTATTAGGGATGGGTAATTGGAACGGGTCGATTTTCTTTTCAAAACATATTCATCTAGGTGGCTCATATCCGAGCAGAAAGAGACATTTTGGTGGAAGCAGATGGTGCCTGGGTGGTGAAGATGTTCTACAGTTTTCAGGACAAGCGGAATCTCTATCTGATCATGGAATTTCTTCCTGGAGGTACATAGCAGTGGCAGACAGACCTGAGCTCATACGCATATGTAATAAGTTCATCTGCGTACGCAGTGATAACGTCAATCGGTTTTACTACTGGATTTTATTGAGTTTATACATAGCCATCATTTTTTCAGGGTTTGCCTCCAGAGTAATGGAAGATGATTCGGCCACAAATCACGTAACTTTGAAGGACTGTTGGGATGACATTTTATACATTGCCATTTTGTGTTCATTGCAGCCCGCTGTAGAGTTAGGGAAGAGAGCCTGTATCCAGAAAGAGAGAACTCTGGTTTCTAGGTGTACCTGCTCACTCTTGGTGCTTCTGAACTCTGATCTGCCCCCGATAGCTTCACATGCTCCCCACCGACACCATTGCATGCACTTTGCGGGCCATTTGAGGTCTCGGGCGAGTCATAAAACCGCAAATCTGACGCAGTCTGTACATGCGGAGAAGTCTGGAGAGGGGTCTCCTTAACCGGCCATGTGCCAGCTACCACACGCCCATGACACAGTGCCAGGGTTCCAGACACTTAACTAGGGTTCACGAATGGACCTGTCACTGAGGCTCCTGGGTCATAGTCTCACTGTTGTTAAAATGTCTACGTTTACCCAGTAACGGGACACAAACCGTGACTCAACGATCCCATGTGGAGTTTTATTGGTGGGCAGGAAAGGAAAGGGGGCTGAGAGGTAACCAGCCCGTGCAGAGCTGAAAGAGAGAGATAAGATACGAGGGGAGGGGAGAGAGACGAGAGGATGAGATGATGAGAGGAAGAGAGAAAGTAAAAGAGTGTAAGCGGGCAGGGGTCAGTCCTTTGAAGGGTCCTTTGCACCTGCGTGGTTCTCACAGAGCTCTGGGCTGGAGAGTGCTGCTGGGGTGCATCCTGCCAGGGAACAGGGCAGGCCAGCGCAATGCCTGAACTCTTCACTCATACCCCCAAAGACTGGAGGAAGATGTGAGAAAGCGGACATTGGGGGCCGATGCGGGAAGGTGAGGTCAGTCACCTCCCTGGCTGCAGTGCCTTGGCGCCCCGCCCTCTGCAGGTGACATGATGACGTTGCTGATGAAGAAGGACACCTTGGCGGAAGAGGAGACGCAGTTCTACATCTCAGAGACAGTCCTGGCGATCGACGCGATCCACCAGCTGGGCTTCATCCACCGGGACATCAAGCCGGACAACCTCTTACTGGACGCCAAGGCATGCGAGGGACGGGAGGGGCCTTATGCGATTCGTGTTGGTTTCTTGGCTGCTGCAGCCGTGGCTTAGGTGGTTTTTTGGGTTGACTAAATTTCTTCGTAGTCGGACATAAGTGACTGTTCTGGAATAACATCATGGGGAACGGCTTAAAAAAAACAACTCCCCGTTTTCCATTTTTAAAAATCATCCTCAGACATGTCTGATCTCACATTTTTAGCTGTGTTTTAAGTTAAGAATTTTTACAATCATGGCATCAGAGGAGTTTATATTAAGGATGTTTTTATTTTCATAGTTAACTTGACTTCACTGGAATTTGTTGTTGTTTTAGGGACACGTAAAGTTATCTGATTTCGGTTTGTGCACGGGGTTAAAGAAAGCGCACAGGACTGAATTCTACAGAAACCTCACGCACAACCCACCGAGTGACTTCTGTAAGTTTGCATTTTTTTTCCTTTGGTTGAAATTTTATAGCTTGAAACTTCAGTTCTGTGAGGAAGCGAGGCCCCCTTCCCCCCCCCGCCTTCCCGAGTTGCCCCAAGCCTTAAGTGTAGGTGTGCAGTTTATGTTTGGTTTCCCCTCTGATGGCCGTGCTGTCTTGTTGGAATCAGCCTTTCAGAACATGAACTCGAAGCGGAAAGCGGAGACGTGGAAGAAAAACAGGAGGCAGCTGGTAAGTCCTGAAGGATGCTGTCCCCGTCCTGGGACGCCCTGCCCCGGGACACTCCGCCCCTGGAGCACCCCACCCTGAGGACTCCTCAGCAGCAGCTCTGACTGGGCAGGTGGGCAGGGATGGGGTCCTTCTTGGCTCAGCTGTGCTTGACCCAAAGGTCAACTGGGACAGCGACCCCAGCGTGCATTTTCTGCTGCCAGTGAAGATTAAAGATTCCGACACTTGTGGGTGTGAACAGAGCAGCAGGGTGATTTATGAAGGAGGTTTCAGAAAAGTGAGAGGCTTGAAGGAAAGAGAGAAGCTTTGTAGAGTGGGGGTGGGGCTGGGGGCTCCTGAGGGAAAAGGCTGTTGAGATGCATCTGTAAGGGCTGTGGCAGACCCTGGTTGCCGAGGTCTGGCCAGTTCTCTGGGCTGAACCTGTGGAGGACCGCACTGTCTCTCCTCCCTGGCCCAGCCCGGAGCTGACCATGAGTTCTTCACATGCTGCCCCCCCCCGTTTAGTTGGGGTGAAGCCTTGCTGTGTCTGTCTGTGACTAACTCCAGCGTCATTAGTTATTGCCCGTGACTGTCCTTTATTGCCGGGCACTTGACCAGCCTCCGTCCTCCATTGCAGGTGATGACACTAAGCTGTTTGTTCCCACTGCCGCAGAAAAGGAGCTGCAGATGTGCTTGGTTAACTGTCGTTGGGATGGTCTGGGGTCTCCTTCCCGAGATAGGTGGGGGTTTCTTGACGCCGTCTCTACCTAATCTGTGAGTTAGAAGCAAGCCGACTGTAAAAGAGCGGTAGAGCCCAGCGTATGTTCCAGAAGCAGAGGGTCTCCCGGAGCTGCAGCCACCACCAACACCGGCCTTTCTTTTGGATCCCACGTCTGTTTTACCAGGTCCCCTGGGCCAGCTCATAACCAGCCGCAAGCTGTTTCTCCTCCTGGTGTTTCTGATCTGGCTGTTTTAACCACGCCATCCTTTTGACTCCCGTCTCCTCTCCCATAGCCAGTGTCCTCACTACCCTGGGTGCTGTAACTCCTGTCACAGCAACCGCCAGTCTTTACAGTGAGCTAAGCGAACAGGAAGCTTGCGGTGGTGGTGGTACAGTTGCTTCGGGAGGCAAACCTAGCCCCTAATGCTGAATTTCATGGCTGTTCTCACCAACGCTATTTCCCTCTTTTTTTTTTTTTTTTTTTTTTTGTGAATGTAAGATTTCCTTCCTCCCTTTCCTCATTGCATTTGTATAGTTAGCTGAGGTGTGAACATTTGCAGTCAGGAATGTAGCTTTGATTTTTGTCTTCCTGGGTTCTTACACAGTGCCCAGCACATGCACACACCTTGTCAATATTTGTTCAGTTCAAGTAAGCAGTGACAAAGCTTCTGACCCATTCCCCTTGGGAAATTCGAGACTCGGGAGACAACAGCCTGGTGTGTACAACACAATTAAATGACCTTTTGCATTTTTTAGCTCATTTACTCATTGGCCCAAGCAGCCGCAGACTTCATATTCTAATAAACTTTTAAAAGTGTGTTCAGCTGATCATTAAGGAAAAAGCTTCATTTTGTTTTTGAATGAGTCATTTTGGATATTACATTTGAGAAAATACTACAGTCTTCCTATTTTTTAAGGCAAGGGGACAAAGCTCAAGGGGAATCTTGGCGGATTCCATGGCACACCCCAGGGTGGGGAGCAAAAACATGCCAGCCAGAGCTTGAGTGAGAGGTTTTATTAGAAAGGTGAGGGAGGGGGGAGGAAAGAGAAAAGAGGTGAAGAGACAGAGAGAGGACAGAAGAGGGAGACAGGAAAAGTCCTGTCTGCCCCGGGGCAACAGCAATAAAGAGAGCATAAGTGGGCTGGGGGTCTCTCTTTTAAAGGGGTCTATGAAATCATGGAACCCTGGGCTGACCAGGGTACTGCCTGAGTGCATTCTACCAGGTGACAAGGGCAGGTTAGCATAATGCCTGCATCCTTACAAATACCACTTAGAAGCTTGTCTGGTGGGCTGGCATTGGTGCTCAACTGAAACCTACCAGTTAAGAGAGGCAGGGCCATCCTGGGTTCTGAGATCAACCTGGGCTTCACAGTGAGACCCTATCTTCAAAAATAAATAAAAGCATGGCTGAGGGTTTCTGTTGGTCATCATCGTTGGTCATTGGCTCCTGAGGGAGCAGCAGAGATGAGATCATCAGTGTTTGGGTCAGGCGATTCCTTCAGCCCACCCACTGCAGGTCTCGTCGTTGTCCCCTGGTCTCTGTAGTGGCGTCTGCTGTCCCGTTTTCGGTGGTTTCTACAATAGTGCCCCCATTGAGAGCTGACTAAGAATGATCAGATAGGATTTGATGTGGGCCGAGGGGGAAGGCTCTGAAGTTAAGTTCTAAGGAAGGCAGCCTACGGAGCGTGCTTTCTTGTGTCAGCTGGATCTTTGGTGAGCAGAAGCCGAGTGAGGCTCAGAGAGCAGCCCACACAGTAGTGAGCAGAAGTCAGGGCCGCTGGACGCAGCCTTTTCCTCCGTTTTGAAGTGGGCGAAGGGCCTGTCCTCAGCCTGGCATCCTGTGTTCTATACGCAGTGCCTGAGTCAGCACTTGTCAGTTAGCCTTACACGTAACACCCGGGGTCTCCAGTCAGAGGGAGCTTGCCCTGTGCCTGGTGCTCCCTCCTGTACTAATCCACACCCGGATGCTGTCTAAGAGGTTCAGAACGCCAGTTTGACAGGCTGCTCCTTTGTAGGCATATTCCACAGTCGGAACACCAGACTACATTGCTCCGGAAGTCTTCATGCAGACTGGCTACAACAAACTGTGTGACTGGTGGTCCTTGGGAGTGATCATGTACGAAATGCTAATAGGTGAGTCCTGATATATACCTCTATTGATACCTGTATACCTCTACTGATACATATCTCTATTGATACATACCTGTATTGCTACATACATACCTCTACTGATATATAACCTCTATTGCTACATACATACCTCTGTTGATACATAACATACATACCTCTATTGATACATACGTACCTCTATTGATACATACACACCTCTATTGATACATACATACATAGCTCTATTGATATATACACACACACACACACACACGCCTCTATTGATACATACATGCATACCTCTATTGATACATATGTACCTCTATTGATACATACCTCTGTTGATACATAACTGTGTTGATACATACCTCTATTGATAAATACATATATCTAGTGATACATACACACCTCTAATGATACATACATACCTCTATTGAAACATATGTACCTCTATTGATACATACATACATAGCTCTATTGATATATACACACACACACGCCTCTAATGATACATACATACCTCTATTGATACATATGTACCTCTATTGATACACACCTCTGTTGATATATAACATACATACCTCTATTGATACATACATACCTCTATTGGTGCCACTGTTTGAACACACTACAGCAATGACATACAAAAATAGCAGAGCCATTTTGAATCTATTTCCCACATTCTTCAGTGTTTAATGCATACTGATAAATACCCAGTAAACTGCCCAGGGACCCTATGACTTCCTTTATCAAATTCCATGTGCAGGGTTCAGGTGAGACAAGGTGAGGCTTTACATCCTATGGACTTCGTTATAATTTTATAGTAAACCAACACATACCATAAACTGGTGTCGTTACAGGACTTGTTTTGTTTCTCATGGTCCCTACTTGGAGGTCTGGTGGAACTGATCACAAAAGCTGATAATTTTTGTTTCCCTGACACCCAGGCTTCCCACCTTTCTGCTCTGAGACACCTCAGGAGACATACCGGAAAGTTATGAGCTGGAAGGAAACGCTGGCATTTCCTCCAGAAGTGCCCGTCTCTGAGAAAGCCAAGGACTTGATTCTCAGGTTAGTGACTTAAAACTTCCCAGCGCCCACACGAGTTGTTTCTCTGAGGCTGGGCAGGTGTTTGGGGGGAGAATACCACTGATCTGGTCAGTTTTATAAGATAATTTACAAAATTCAAACTTTAAAGAAAAGGCTTTATTAATTTTTATGTGTAAGTGTGTGGAGGCTAGGACTGGGAGTTATAGGCAGTTCTGAGCCACCTAGTGTGCGTGCTGGGAATTGAACTCAGGTCCTCTGCAAGAGCGGCAAGTGATTTTAACTACCTATTTCTCCTTCCCTACAACACGCCAATGCTTAAAAAGAAGTCTGTGGGAAAATGGGGTTCAGAAGAGAGAAGAGATCTTGTTGGACATACTGGTACTGTTCGCAAAGGGTCACTTCTGATTCAAGAACTCAGTGTGTCAGGAACGAAAGGAGAGTAAATGTGTTAGAAGCAGAAGCTCCTGCTGTGAAAGTCACAGCCACCTGAGCAGAAGAGGGGGTGTCGCAGTGCAGGAGGGCAGGAAGAGTTGTAAGGAGTCTCTTTCTGTCCCTCCAGCCAGCTCCCAAATAATGACACAGACTCCTCATTAATGAAAGCTTGGCCTGTGGCTCAGGCTTGTTCCTAACTAGTTCTTGTAACTTAAACTAACCCATTTTTATTAATCTGTGTTCTGTCCCGTGGTGTTACCTCTCTTCTTGTTTCCTTTCCCTGTCTCCTGGCTTCTTCTGCGTGTTTAGATCCTCCCCTCTTCCCTTCTCTCCCTGGAAGTCCCGCCTGTACCCCTGCCTACCTGTGTTATTACACCAATCACAGCAATGCATCTTCACACAGTGTACAAACATCCCACAACAGGATACGAATTGTGACAACCCTTGTGTGTGAGCAGCTGGCAGCATATTGTGTAAAATTGTTAACCATCCGTGACCTTTGACCAGCAGTTTTATTTCTGGGAGTTTAATAGAGCATATCACCGTGTAGGAGCAAAGAGTTAGGCGTGTTCCTTGTGTTATTTTAGTTGTGAAAAATTGGAACTCACGTAAGTCTTCTGCAGCAGCAGCGATGGATGTAACAAATCCATGTCTCCATACACAGGTCTCAAAAAAAAAAAAAAAAAAAAACTACCTCACTGGAAAACTCTGAACAGCGTTGGGAAGTTTTCTTAGTGCATATAAGTGAAAAAAGTCTTAAACGAATCATTATCGTGTCGGCACTGTTGTGATATTAAGTGACCGCAGACTGTCTGTGGGGGTCTAAGTGTGGCTTGTGGGTGATTTGATCTTCTCCACACGCACCCCCTCCCCCCAGTTAACTCAGTAACTGGATTAGAGTGCTTTCTAAAAACCCCTGAGGTGACAGAGTTAGAGTGTTGTAAGTGAAGGGCAGGGCTGATGATTGGTTTCCCTTTCTAGGTTTTGTACTGACTCTGAAAACAGGATTGGGAACGGTGGTGTGGAAGAGATCAAAGCTCACCCCTTCTTTGAGGGTGTGGACTGGGGGCACATCAGGTATGTTCCGAGGGCTGGGCTGAGGGAGGGAGCTTCTGGATTGGCGGTTAGTGTGCCTCTGACTCTTGTAGACCGGTGGTTCTCAACCTGTGTGTGGGTCATGACCCCTTTGCGGCGTTGAACGACCTCTTCACAGGGGTCTCCTAAGACCGTCAGAGAACACATTCAGGACAGCAGCAAAATCACCGTTTTGAAGTGGTGAGGAAGTTGGGGTCACCACAACGTGAGGGGCTGCATTAAAGGGTCACAGCGGCAGGAAGGTTGAGATCCGCTGCTCTAGACCGAATACAAGAGGCAGCGCTGCCTCCTCTGAGACGTCATAGACATCATCTGCTGTGCTGCTTCTCTGTAGATTATTATGGAAAGGGGTCACAGAGCAGAGCCTGCCTACCTAAGCTCACGTGCTAGTTGGGGACAGAGGCCTTGGTCATAGAGGCCAACGTTGGGCCTCTTTCCACTCGGTTGAGTCTTAACTAGACTTCCATGCTCATCATGCCTGGGTCTAGAAAGTCTACTACGTAGGACACCATGGGCAAGATGTCAACAGTTCCTCTGGGTGAGATGAGAATTGTATGAAATGTGCTCATGAAAGTCCTGGGCGCACAGTGGGACCTCTAGGGAAGACACATACTTAATTACTCTTAGTTAAGAATAATTCTTGTGTAGACACGGACAGTACATGCTGTTTCATAATGTAGTCGGCTTAGCACCTAGTAGATCCTTTAAAAGTTTGTTGAAAAAAAGTAAGTAAAAGCTGATAAGGGGCCGTTGAGGTGATTCAGCAGGAAAAGCCTGAAGATCTCAGTTCAAGCCCCCAGTCCTGCGTGGTAGGAGGAGAGAGCCAACAGCTGAACGTTGTCCTCTGACCTCTAAACTTCCGTGTGTGTGTGTGTGTGTGTGTGTGTGTGTGTGTGTGTGTGTATGCACGCATAACTTAAGTTTTAAGTATAATTTCAAAGTTTTAAGTGATAGTTTCTTTTAACTATTTCTGTAGTTAAATGTATTTACTATAATGAGGCATTTTTTGTGGAGGTGTTTTTTTTTAACTTGACCTCTCTGGTTCTATTAATTTATATGACTCAGGTTTTTGCATTTGGATTTTATCACTCAAACGAGTGTCTCCTCTTTTGCAGCTAGATGTCTGTGTTCACTAATCCTCACTAGCCTTGTAGCTCTGACTGACT
The DNA here is from genome assembly GCF_017639785.1 of Mesocricetus auratus. Classification (NCBI taxonomy): domain Eukaryota; kingdom Metazoa; phylum Chordata; class Mammalia; order Rodentia; family Cricetidae; genus Mesocricetus; species Mesocricetus auratus. The sequence goes on from NW_024429187.1 coordinate 14,969,279, forward strand.
TAGGTAGATCTCACTGTCTCCCAAACACTCCGTGTCACTATAAATCTCTGTAAAATGCCTTCTTTGGGCCCGGACGCTGGCACACGCCTTTAATCCCAGCACTTGGGAGGCAGGTGGATCTGTGGGTTTGAGGCCAGCCTGGTCTACAGAGAGAGAGTTCCAGGACAGCCAGGGCTACACAGAGAGACCCTATCTAAAAAAAAAAACAAACAGACAGAAAAACCCAAAATTTGTTCTCTTCTAATTTTCCTTTTATTGGGTCTTGTTTTTTCACCTACTTAAAAAAAAAAAAGCATGAAGGGTTGAGTCTGTATCTCAGTGGTAGGTAGAGTATTTGCCTAGTGGTCGTTCAGTCTGTAGTCCATCTCAGATGGGGACAACGCATGAGAAAGTCTTCATGCAAGCATGTAAAACATCCAAGTAAATGATGACATTTTAATGAAAAATTACTCAGCCATCTTGACATCCGCTTAGCTGTGTTCAGATGCAGAGCAGGCGCCTTTGGGTTTCCTGTCCCATGCGGTGGTAGACAGGACTTTGGAGAATGGTTTGTTGGGCAGTGAAGAGTTAAGAAAACTTGCCCTCTTTCAGGGAGAGGCCGGCAGCCATCCCTATAGAAATCAAGAGCATTGACGACACCTCAAACTTCGATGACTTCCCTGAGTCTGACATCTTACAGCCGGGTAAGACGTGTTCACAGCAGACCTCACCTATCAGTCATCTGTGAGGTGACGGACATGCAGCCCGTGGGACCCCTCCGCCCTCAGTTAACTCTTCTTTCTTTCTAGTGCCAAATACCACAGAGCCCGACTACAAATCCAAAGACTGGGTTTTCCTCAATTACACCTATAAAAGGTTTGAAGGGCTGACGCAGCGCGGCTCCATCCCCATGTACATGAAAGCTGGGAAATTATGAATGGCGGTCACAGTCACCCACAGCCAAGAACTCAGGTAGCTGCAGCTCCAGGGAGGCTTGGTGTCAGCAACCGGACATTCCAGGATGCTGGCACTCACCAGCCTGAGGAACTTCCACAGGGCCAGATTCTGCGACTACTACAGGAATCGCTCTGCTTTTCTTTTTTTTAAATATTTTATTATTTGTATTAACTTTATTGTGCAAAGGTACTGGAACAAGAGGAATGGACATTCCCTCCTAACTGCACCACGTATGTGCATGTTGAGTTCCATTCTGCCCGAGTGCTGCGCTTCCAACTGCATAGCGCCGCCATGGCAGCCTGAGGTCACTCGCTCTTGGTGTCCCTGCTTCACTGCAAAGCTCATGGGCCCTGAATCAGTAAAAAAAAAAAAAAAAAAAGAAAGAAAAAGCCATCTGTAGCTGCTGCTAGAACACTCGCCCTGTTGGTTTGGACGTTGTAGGCTCTACGTGAAGACAAATTCTGTGACGGTCCTAAGGAAGTTAAGGAGAAGTACACCGACTTCAGCATTAGAATTTCCTGTCAGGCGCTCACACGGACCCTGGGATAGGGAAGGTGAGCTTCTGCCAGGGTGAGGACATGTCGCACCTTCACTCCAGCACCTTCCAAGGCTGACTTCGCTGAGAAGGAGTGACTGTTTTACACACACACAGAGACACACTGCTGTGTGTGAGCAAATGTCAGTTACTTTTATTGTGACACGAGGACTTCTTTTATAATGAGAGGACAGGCATTATTTTAACTGGGTGATTGATGGTGAGTTGAGTTTCGGGAATGGCCCTGAAAGCTGCTTGTAGAACCTGGTGTATTTTTATTAAACTATTTTTCTAGATGTCACACTTCTGGTCGTGTCAATGAACACACAGAGAACAAGCGTGTGAGTCCCTTTGGCTTTCTGTAAAGTTTTGGTGCATGTCCTCCCTGGTAGGTAACCTTTGTTTCCTTAGATAACACTAGTGCCATTGTTTCCCAACGAACCAAAGACCCTGAACAGTGGGGAGTGGAATTCCGTGTTCCAGGGGGCGCTGCTCTCCATATTTGACAGAGGCCAGCCCTGTTCATGGTTACCTCATCACTGTGGTTAAAGCCCACGGTGGAGTGAAGGAAGCGTCTGCAGGCTGGGGAATGTGTGGCTGGAGACTGGGCAGGAAAAGTCAGCATCAAATTCCCTGGGTTTTTCCCTAATGCTGACATCATCTTTTCTTGCTCACCCTTTTGATTCTAAAACAACTTTCTGAAGAGGTTGTGTTTCCTAAGTTGTGGTTGAGAAGTAAGGCTTTCTCGGGAAAGCCTTTCTTTCTTTCTTTCTTTCTTTCTTTCTTTCTTTCTTTCTTTCTTTCTTTCTTTCTTCCTTCCTTCCTTCCTTTCTTTCCTTCCTTTCTTCCTTCCTTTTTTTTTCTTTTTGGTTTTTCGAGACAGGGTTTCTCTGTGTAGCTTTGGAAGCTGTCCTGGAACTCGCTCTGAGGACCAGGCTGGCCTCAAACTCACAGAGATCCTCCTGGCTCTGCCTCCCGAGTGCTGGGATTAAAGGCATGCACCACCAACGCCCGGCCTATGTGAAAGCCTTTCTTAAACTTCTGTCTAAAGGTAACTAGACTGTGCCTGCCCCTTGGAAGCTAAAAATAGGAGTCATGGTGCAAATTAAGCAAATGGTTTGCAAAGATTCCCTGAGACTGACTTTTTCCATTATATTTCCCCCATATCTCAGGGGAACCATGCAATTTAAGTGACAAAAGCCTATCTGATCACTGGGCATAGTGACATTTTCTCTAGTCTCTATTTTGAATCAAAGTTTTACTATAAGCTAGGTGACTTGGGTTTTTCTAAGGGTATGGAAAGTGTGTATAATACAAATTACTTGGTTTCCTGTTTTAATACAGACTTTTACTTTTTCATTAAAACCTTGTGTTAAAGCAGTTATTAACAGCGAAGTCTACAGGTGTGTGAAATCTAGGCTGTCCAGAAGTAGTGACCACTTAGCCGTAGGTAACCGATCAGCTGTTTGTTTAGTGACAATGCCAGCTGTGGGATATTAAAAATATTCTTTGGCTGCTAAGGCTTAAGATAGGGCTCATTTATTCCTGTAACAGCATAGCCTTAAGGCACATGTGTATCTTGGTGCAAGCTGAACATTTTTAAGTATCTTGAAGCATATTTTGGTGTTTAGATGTAGAAGACCTGAGAAAGTCTGTGCTGTCAGGAGTAATGGCTACCTGTCTTTTGGTGGTCTACAAGTAAGTTACTTGAGGGTCAGAAAGGAGTCCCTGGCTACCTGATATGTTTTCTCTTTGAATTGTTAAAACTCGGAAAATTCTAAAGCAACTGTTTTGCTATGATAACAATTACTTCTCATTTTATTTCAAATTCATTTTCTCTGTAGAAGTGCACTTATTTCTGAAAAATCTTATGAAGCCGACACTTAATAAATATAAGACACTTGGGACTACTAGAAATATTTTAGGTTTTTATTACAAAATATGAACAGGTAATGCTTTAAAAGGAATTAATAAATAAAAGTGCATTGTAGTTATTTTTTAAAAGCAATATAATTCAGCAGTTTAGCAGTTGTCCAGAACCATCGAGCTTTCAGAGTCCTGCGTTTTGAAGACTGTTGGGCAGCGAGAATAAAATCCATGTCTCTGAAGGTTCTACTGGTGGGATTTCTTTCTTTCCTTTTTATTTTTTAAATTTTGTTTTGCTTTCTTGTCATTCGCAGATTGGTGTTATCCAAAACTTACATACTAATTTGTGACTGAAATTACCAAATAGCCGTTACACCTGCAGATCATATCATGAAAAGGTTCAAGCATGGAGCTCGAGTTGTGGTACATTTAAACAGTCAAAACAGTTGAGCAAGTCTGGGTTTAAAATTGTTCAGATCTGAAGGTGGGTTTAAATGAGCTCACCAGATCCAAGATAAAAGATAAGTGTTCTACTGGGGAAGGACTTACACAGACAAGAGTAAATGATCTCCACAGCCTTCCTGCTCCAGAAGATGCAGCCTCTGCCCTTCCGGCAGCGCTCTCTGAGACCCAAGAGAGCACTTACCCACAGCTCCTCTACCTTAGAAGGGTCACATCTGTACCTGAAACCACGCCCAAAGGGTGTGTCCACTACTACAAGTTCACTGGCAAGGCAAGATGCCACCACACAGACCCAGAGCTGAAAACATACACCTTTGTGAGTTGTCACTTTAGGGACTTACTAGACGTAGACCTTACATGCAGCCCCTCCAGTGAGTCAAAACCTGGGTGTCTCAGTAACCCGAGAATCTCCGTGAATCCAGAGATAAAATCAGCTCAGCTTCCTGTGGAAGTCACACCACCAGACTTGTCACTGAGTCCAGAAAGCCAGGCAGAATCCCCTGGGCCCCAGGCGGCTCGCACCACTCCCTCCCAGGTGCGCTCCCCCGTCGGTCCCCAGCACACACCGTTTCGATGATGCTGTTGTGAGGACTGGGATTTGAGGAGAGCAAACTTGCAGACTCTTAAGTGTCCATGAGACGACCTACATTCACCGTCGCGCTTTCACTTAACACGACGCCCTGTTTCACAAACTACTCACCAGAAGCTCCACACCTGGACTTCCTGCTTCTGAAGCCAGAGTATGCTCCATCCGCATGTTATCACTCCCCCCCCGTGCTTCTAGAACCTTAGAGGGATATGTGGGTACCACACCCAGCCGAGTTGTCACTTGGGGAGGGGAATGAGGGCAGGTGAGTAGTTTCACAGTAAGGAAAGGACCCGATACCACGCAAAGAGGTCGCAAGATCTCTTCCAGGGCAGCAGAAACAGAAACTGCGGGGAGGGGGGGGGGGCTTCCTCTATTGTCATCCGTGTTGCTTTGTCCTTGGTCAGAGGGAGCTACGTGGCTCAGACTTACTCAGCCCTCGCACAAACGTCAAGGCTCAAGTTTTTAAGAGAACCTGGGGGTGCTGAAAAAAATGGCTGAGCAGTCAAGAGTGAGTACTGCTCTCACAAAGGACCTGAACTTGGTCCCTGTGCCAGGTGGCTCACAGTCACCTGTAAACTCCAGGGGGTCGGGTGGCTAGCATCTGCAGGGAGGTATGCACATAATTAGACATAATAAAAATTCTTTGCGGGGAGTGGGGGGGAGGGGAAGACTCAACTGTTAAGAGCGCTGACCGCTTTTCTAGAGGACCTGGGCTCAGTTCCCAGCACCCACATGGCTTTCCACACATGGCAGTAACTCCAAGGCCTGATATCCTCACACATGCATGCAAAATATCAATGCAAATGAAATTAAAATTAAAAAAAGAAATTCTTTGCCGGAAAACGCCCTCATGTGTTACCTGGCTGTCATCGTGTCAACTGCCTGCTAATTAGCTGGTACCCGGCCCAGCGGTTGACTTAGGATTCATGTTCTAGTACGGGGTGGGCCTCATCACACATCCGTGGGTACCCGAGACCAAATTAGGGTTCTTCTAGTTAAACAAATGTGCTATAGACATCTGCGAGCCTGGTCTGGTTACACGGTGAGACGCTGTCTGTCTGGGAGGAGGAGGGAGATGGGAAGAGAAAGCTACAACACCGGGCTTCAGTTCGAGGCACCACACTTTCATCTGTCACGGCCAGTGAGCGGCAAGCAGGTCCTGGCCTGTCTGTAAGACTGGAGCACCGAGAACCTCTGTGCTGGGCTGCTCAGATCCCAGGTCCCTGGTGCTCGGGGGCGTACCCAAGACTGTCGTTTCCTCTGTGCTTCTGTGTTCCCAGCCGCGTTCTGCGAGGCTCGTTCCCTCTAAAATGGTTATGAAGAAATACAGAGTTCCACGCTCAGTCCCTCAACCCAGCCGGGGTGTGTGCTCCAACTGCTCAGGTGCCGGGTCTGCATTAGGGAGGAGGGTGTTCACTAACCTTTCCATTGAACACCCTCCTTCTTCTGTGGTCAAAGATGCCGGCTAAGTCCCTTCCCTAGGGCAAAAGGACAGGAGAGGGAGACTGCTTCAGGCCCATCTTTGACTGTATTTGGTTTTGCTGGTCAAGTATTATCTCGAGTGGAACTGGGACAGTTCTGCTTCAGGAGGAACCAGAACACCATGGCTGATTTCAGAGTGTCCAAACCCCAGAAAAGTATTAATTTAGTATTAATTTGAGTGCACACATCCTCTCTCTCTCTCTCTCTCTCTCTCTCTCTCTCTCTCTCTCTCTCTCTCTCTCTCTCTCTCTCTCTCTCTCCTCTCTGTCTCTCCCTCCCTCCTCCTCTGTCTTTCTCTTTTGTCTGTCTGTCTGTCTCTCTCTCACACACACACAGTCCTTTTAGATGACTTCCTCATTCTTTTAAAAGAAAAACTTTAAATTTCCATGTTTGGGTTTGTAGGAGGCAGTGCAGTGTCCTCAGAAACCAGAGGAGGGCTTCGGAAGTGCACAGGTGGTTATGAACTGCCCAGGGTGGGAGCTGGGAACCCAACCTCTGTCCTCAGGAAGAGCCAGAGGGGCTGTTAGCCACTGAGCTGGGCCACCAGCCAGACTGTCTCATTCTTGTCCCGTCTATACCCGACCACAGCTTTTCTCAGGACTCCATTGTTCTCTTCCTTCAAGAAATAGTCTCCCCGTCCTCCACCCACCACCTAAATGTAGGAAATTTCGATTTTTAACGAAGCACTACATCCTGGTGCAGGGCTCTCAGCGACAGGGGCTCACTGGAAAGAACTCGGTAGTGTGTCTCCTAAGACCAGAACCTGTGGGTGGAACTGAGACCAGCCTCTCCTCCTCATTGGATTTGGGGCTACTGAGCTCTCTAGAAAGGCGGCTGGTAAACTCTGCAGAGTGTGTGGCATGCTCCTTGGTGGTCCTTGTGAGAACAACTGTGTCATGTGATCGGCTGTGTGCAGCAGGTGAAGACCTAAGCACCTCTGAGCCTGGCACAGGGTAAGGCTCTAGATGGCTCTACTTTGTGACCACGCCCAGTTTCAAAATTTTTTGGCTTTTTATAAAAGCAACTCCAAAACACTGAAAGACAGAATGAAGCTTTGCCAAAGTTGTTTAGGTTAGCAAGCAGTTCAGGGTTTACACTACCCGTAGGACTCCCTAAATACATCTTTTAAAGGGGCCTTACCTCCAGTCCCTCTGCATCCCTCCGTTTCTGTCTGCCGTGAACACACTTTGCTCCCAGTGTCCTCTAAGCCACACCTCCCCGCATTAGGTCAAACCCAAGCCCATTATTTTATCCCAGAAGCCCATAGTGGGTCTGTCAATCGAGACGCACTGGGGAATTGCTTCTCCACACTGTTCTCGTAACCCACTGCGCAAGCCCAGGCGTCCCCAGGATTCCTTCCAGAGCCGCCACTGGAAGGGAAAGGTCACTTTAGGTATTAGCAGTATAGTCATTTCTCTTCACTCTCTTAAGAGCTCAAAATTGGCTGAGCATTGGTGACGCACACCTTTAATCCCAGCACTCTGGAGGCAGAGGCAGGCAGATCTCTGTGAGTTTGAGGTGAGCCTGGTCTACAGAGCGAGGACAGCCTCCAGAACAATACAGAGAAACCCTGTCTTGAAAAACCAAAAAAAAAAAAAAAAAAAAAAAAGCTCAAAATTGGTTATTTGTCATTTTTATGAAACTTGGAAAAGTATCTTAGGTTTAATTAACTATGCTGTTGCCTGACCGCAGCTGTTGGGAAAGGCCCCAGTCACGGCTGTAAAGTGGACGGACTCCTTCCCAGGTGGGCAAATGGATACTGGCTCTGCCTTGGAAGCAGGTCTACAAGCTCTTCAGTAGTGAAGTGAAATTACTGCCCACTAGAGGTGAGCAAGGGTTCCTGCCACACAAGGCCACTCTTGGGCTCTGAGCGAGGGACCAACCAGTGTTGACCAGAAAGAACCAGCCGGGATTCTGTAAATTGGGTTTCCAGTCTGTTTCCTCAAAAATCCCCTAAGGAGGAAAGTTAAGGGAGTCTACTGGCTAGAAACGAGAAAGTACCTTTCCGTCTTCAAGACAGGATCTCACGCAGCCCTGGCTAGCCCTGAACTCACCATGCAGCCGAGGGTGACCCCGAGCTGCCGATCACCCAGCTTTTCAACTCTCCAGCACTGGGATTGTATGTGTGTGCTGTCATTAGGGCTTTATGGGGTTCAGAAGATCAAACCTCATCCCCGGCCCTCCCTATCCCCTGCGGCCCCCCCCCGCTCCTTCTGTGGATTGATTTGACCTCCAAATGGACCCATAGCCGAGGGTGAGCTTGACCACCACTCATTCAGACCTTACCTCCCAAGTGCTAGGATTACAGGTTCGTACCCCAGCTATTCTTTTTTTATTTTTAAGATTTATTTATTTATTATGTATACAGTATTTTGCCTGCATGTATGCTTATAACCAGAAGAGGGCACCAGATCTCAATACGGATGGTTGTGAGCCACCATGTGGTTGCTGGGAGTTGAACTCAGAACCTCTGGAGGAGCAGCCAGTGCTCTTAACCTCTGAGCCATCTCTCCAGCCCCAGCTATTCTTTCTAAAAACAAAACAAAACAACCTCATTCTAGAAAGAAAGTAAAGCTTCCAAGCATAGAGAATCACGAGTAGGATGTAACCCTGATCGGTGGGGTTGGGGCACCAGGCAGACGAAAGCAGTCACCCCAAGGAACCTGGCCTTGCCTGGGCCCACAGCTTCCTGCTTTCTTGGGGGGAGTGGCTGCATTCTTTGTTTTCAGGCTCCCGGGTGAAATGAATCATCGTCTCCAGGAAGTAGGCCTGTGCTGATTCACGGGCAAGCTCGGCTGCAGCCATGCAGGGTGTGAACTCTTGAGGAGACCTGACCTGTTATCTATGAAAGGCCTTATCAAAATACGAATAAATAAAAGAAGGAGTGTATTCACTGCACGTGGTACTGGGTTTCCTAAGGACATTGCCATCCCAGTATACAAATTACTTTGATCACATTCTCTGGTCTCACCTCGGCCAATAAGTTCCCTTTGTCCTCGCAGAGTTTTACCGTCTGCGCACGCATGCCGTGAAATGTAGGATCCACGATATTTTCCCCAGTTAAGCTTGTCTTAATTTATTCAGCACGATTATCTCCACTTGGGTCTGTTTTCCTGCAAACGACATGCTTTTGTTCATTCGGGTTGAGGAGTTCCACTGTGCCCAGAGGCCACGCTTACCCATTCATCTGTCGACAGACACAGGCCGGTTGCCAAGCTTACCTTGGGTGTGTTTCTGTGGTGTGTTCACTTGGCGGTAGCTGGGTCGTCTGGATGCTCCATTTTAGCTTTAAGGCATCTCTAGGCCAAGTTCCATAGTGGCCAGAACGGCTAGGTCCCCACCAGAAGTCTCCTGAGGGCCCTTAGGTCCACATCCTACTGGGTAACGGTCGTCATTTGTTTTCTGGGTGTTTTCTGTTCCAACCGCACCGGAATCTCAGCAAAGTTTAAATTTGCATTTCTGAACACTTTTTTTTTTCATTTTCCCTGGCCATTTGTACCTCATTCTTTTGAAAACTGACTGTTCATTTCATTAGCCCACTTATTGATTGGGCTTTAAAAAAAAAAGATTTATCTTTATGTGTTTGCGTGTTTTGCCTGCATGCAGTTATGTGCACCTGTGGGGGTCAGAAGAGGGTGATGGATCTCCCTGTACCTGGAGTTCTGGCTGTAAACCTCCCTGTGGGTGCTGGGAACCGCACCCGAGTCTGCACAAGAGTCGCAAGTGCTCTTAACCAGGGAGCCATCTCCGTAGCCTCTTCATGAGGTGGTTTTGTTTGTTTGCTTTTTAAAAAAACTTCTTGGCGTTTAGTCTTCTGGATTCTTTATGTATGTAAATACTGATCCTGTCAGATGTTTGGTCAGTAAAGATTTCCTCCCATTCTACAGTTTTCACGCTCGAGCCTCTCCCCCACTGAGCAAACAGATGAATGAAAGGATGTTCATTCAGCTACAGCGGTGGCTGAGGGAGTGGCTGGGTGACAGAGGTGACAGAGGTAATAAAAAAACAGCATTTGGGGTTTTGATGAGGTGGTGTCTCTGTGTGCGCTGGGCCACAGAAGCTTGGGAGCCGGCTCGCACACAGTGAGCCTAAGAAGGGCCCCACCTAGGGCCCCACCTTCTGTCCTCTGGACCCAACTAGAAGAGCCTGCGAGTGAGTCCTTGCAGATCCAGGGGGCTCGAGCCAAACCTTGGAGTTTCCACTGCTGTCGCTTTTCCTGGGGGAACGGCACCCAAGGAAGCCACCTGGCTGGAGCCAGTCCGTGAGTTTCGGGGTTACCGCCCTAGGATGGAGCGGGGTCTGGAGCTCCAAGGAGCCTTGGTGACTTGTGTCCCTAACCGTTGCAGGAGTCGCCGAGGCAGCTGTTGACACCCAAGCCCGAACGCCCACAGCCAGGCGCTTGCCTAGAGCCAGGAGAGGGCCGGGCCCGCGGGCGCGTCTTTCTTGCACCACGCAGGGGTCTCCCCTGCCCACCCCTTGCAAGCCGCTCCACTCCTCCCGGGGCGTGCCGGCTGCAGCCTGTTGGCTCGGGCTGTCGTCTGAGGCTCCGCCTGTGCCCGTGCCTGGTCCCGCCCCGGGCTGCCGGGGGCTGCGGTGGCCGAGCCCGCGCCCCGCTGCGGGTGCGCCCGGATCGCTTGGGGAGTCGCGCGGCTGCGGGGCGCGCGATGGCGGCAGCCAGGGCTGAGGCTCCAGGTGAGTGGCTTGCGGAGAAGCCCACCCCGCCGGGGGTCCCCGATGGCGAGCCAGGACCCCCGCCCCGTGCTGGGGGCACCTGCACGTCCACGCCAGGGTCTCCTCTGGTGGCAGCGATTCCAGGCGGTGGGTCCCCGCAGTCCCAGCGCAGGCGCAGCGCCTGGGGGACTGAGACCCGGGTGTGGGGTCGCGTCCCGGCCGCGCCCGGAAGAGGGTGAGCTGTGCGCACGGTTCCCACCCACCCCCACTCCCACCCCCACCCCCCCGCGCGCCCGCCCGGCGTCTGCGTGTCCTGCAACCCGTACCTCGGGTTTGCTCCTCTCTGGAAGAAGCAGTGACTTCGTCACCGCCTCGGTAGTAAGGCGAGCAGTGGGCTTGGGTGGGGGTGGGGGAAACAATCCCTTTATCTTCCCAGGCCAGGGGTCGAACCCAGGACTTGAGGCCAGCGCTGTAACCTCCGCTGGCTCCTTTTCGTCCTGAGTCTTGTTGGAAGTTTTGCGTCGCTTGTCCCCTCTTGCTCTCAGCGGTAAAACTTGCAGATGTCTTTCCTGGGACACTGTAGCCATTGCTTCACAGAGGATAATCGTGAAAAGCTGTTGTTTAAGTCAGGTGGGAGGCAGGAGAGGAAAAACAAAAGAACAGTAAGTAAAAACAGGCACAGAAGTCAGGGCGAAGTTATTTTGATCCACCGGCTGAATGACTGACGGGTTGATTTCTCTTGGCTGGCCTGGAACTTGCTGTAAGACCATCTCAACCTGGACTTGCAGCCCGAGCGCACAGGCTTGTCTCCACACGACTGGTGTAATTTTAATGAACAGTGGCGCTCTCCGTCTGTGGCCTTTCGGAGGCTTTGTGTGGTCCCTTCTTGCTCTGAGCTCTGCTCCACTCTCCCCTGGGCACCTTGGCTTCCTCCCCGTCAAATGGGGCTACTGTCAGGGTTAACAAGCTACAAACTCGTTTGTGGCGTGCTTAGTCCAAGTCTCGGGGGTCTCCATGAGCATCAAGAAAACTCACCTTTGTCCACTCCAGTACGCAGGAGTCATTTCAGTGTGGCGACAGTTCGGCTAACAACTGTGGACATTTGGGCTTGTTTGGTTGCAAGAAAAGTGGAAATTGATAACTAAAACCCAAAACAAAACAGGACTTTGTATCAGACACCAGGGCCATGCTATTTTTACCTGCAAGTCTTTCCGTTTGGAACCGGGTGATCATGGGAAAACAGAAATCTAAAAAATACTGCTGCTGGTGATTGTGGGACCATCACACACACACACACACACACACACACACACACACACAAAGCGAACGTGGAGCCCAACACAATTGCTTGCTCACGTACCATTTCATGAGACCACTTGTGGGGTAAACGCTGAGATTAAGCCTGCTGCTGGTGGCTGTGCATCTTCCTGGAAGATGGTTCCAGAACCCTTGGAGCTAGGGAGAGGGCCGGCAACTGCAGCTGTAGCGGCTTGCACTCATGTTCGTGACTCACAACCCCAAGCCCGTGGTGTCCCATTGTGCTTTGCATAAGCCTTAGTTCCTGGCCCTGCGCATCCAGGTCGGTTTCTTCCAGGAATGCCTCACGGGAGCTAACACAGGATGGGCCTGGTGCTCTCGGCATGGGAAAGCTGCAGCTTCTCCGTGAGTGCATGGGATCCAGGTCGTTAGTCAGCGCCAGAACCCACGCGGCAAGCCTGCCTGGGCCAAGGGAATAAAGATGCCCATCGGCCGGCCAGGAAAGGCTCTTCCCTGCCCTGCTGCTCCCCAGTCTGGCCCCTGCTTTCAGCATCTAGCACCCCAGCTGTGGAGGGAGGGGACAATGGGAGTTCCTGCTTCATGGGCTCCCTAGGTCAGGGCTGGAGAGAAGGCTCCGTGGTGAAGGGCACTGGCTGCTGCCCACAGGGGCCCTGAGTTCAGTTCCCAGAACCAACCACGTGGTGGCTCACAACCCTCTGTAGCTCCAGATCCAGGCGGTCTGACGCCCTCTTCTGGCCTCTGTGGTTGCGGAGGACACACGTATGGTACATACCACATCCATACAGGCAAAACACTTAGACACAAAACTCACACACGGTCTTGCAGAGTAGGTTGGGTATTTTTTTTTCAGGGTGTGTGTGTGTGTGTGTGTGTGTGTGTGTGTGTGTGTGTGTGTGTGTGTGTTTTGCTGTGGATCAAACCCAGGACCTTGTGCCTGCTAAGCTGACGTCTTACTGCCCCTCTACTCCCTAGGCCTCTGGAACCCTGGGCCACAAGTTTCATTTTTTTTTCCTACTTGTTTATGGCAGAGATCTGTTTATGGGGAACCTTTGTTTACTAGCTCTGTGATTTCGGCTAAATGATTTCGTTCTCTGAGCTCCAGTTTCCTTATTTACTTATAAAGTCGGGCTAAGGATCCCTGACTCTGCAGGCGGTGGCGGTTACTGAGTATGGACTGCAAACTGTGTGGAGGGCTCCAGCTCGAACAACACTTATTTTCCTTTTTCCTCAGGACGCTGTCCCTACCACAGGAGCCCTCCCTAATCCCTGTTCTCGCATTGCTGAGTTTTTGTCTCCGACAGCAGTCCTCCTGTTTGCTGCATGTCGTGTTGGTCTCATGCTGGTCCTAGGAGGGCAGTGGCTGCCCTTGCCCGTCCTTCCCGTCTCTGATCCGTTTTCCTATGGAGGGCCTGGTACAGACTGTGTAGCTCTTGATGAGTGAGTCTCAAGGTGTGCAAGGGGCTGGTTCACTCACAGCGGACCCATCAAGTCCGCAAAGCCAGAGTTCTGCTTAGAGAGCCCGGCCTTGGCCTTAGCCTTGGGTGAGAGGTGACATTCCCGACTCTCTTCTCCTTTTAAATGTGTCGTAGAGGTGACCGATTATGGTGTAGGAGTGACTCAGAAACAGGTTTATTCTGGCTCTCAGCTTGAGTGGACACAGCCCACCACGGCGGCGAAGGCACCGCAACACGAGTAAGTTCGTGAGTTCGAGGCTGAGGGTCACCTTGTGTCCACAGGAAGCGGAGAGCAGACAGGAAATGTGACCTGGCTATAAAACTCAAGGCCTGCCCCACAGTGACTCACTTCCTCCAGGGAGGCTCCACCTCCAAAGGGAACAGCGCTACCACCTGGGGACCACATGTGTGCAAGCACATGAACCTGTGGGGACACTTACCATCCAAACCGCGGCAGGAATGGGCTGCAACGTGCCGTTGTGTGAACAGGACAAAACAAAACAAAAAAACAACAGGCTGACCACAGAGAAGGACATTGTGTGAACAGGACAAAACAAAACAAACAAACAAAAAATCAGGCTGACCACCAGGAAGGAAACCCCCTCTCAAAATTGGGGTGACACCGTCTAATTTATGAAGAGGGAGCACTTTAATATCCGTGGGTGGGTATCTCTCAGAGATCTTTCAGGGGACAGGATAGGAACAAAAAAAAAAAATGGAAAATGGCAGGTGACTGGGGGATGTGACCTTACAGTCCTTGTTTTGAGTAGAAGCTGGAGAAGGAAGGCCAGGTTTGCCAAGGTCGCCTCGCCGTGTGCCGTTAGACTTCCCCCTGCCATGTGGACAGTTAACCCAGAAAGCCCATGGGGGGCGGGGCAGAGAGTTTTCCAGAATGAAAGACACAGTCATCTTTTATTTTGTGGTTCCGGGTTGGCAGCGGCATTTTCATCACCAATGGAAGAGGAGTGAGCTGGACCGGATGCTGAGGGAGAAGGCGGGAAAGCAGAGGAAAGCCTCTCGCACAGGGCGGGCGTGGCGGGGTGGCCACGCCTCCCTTCCACACGCAACTTTCTCTCGTTCTCTTTTGTTTTCTGGAAAAAAGCAGCCACTAATGTCTTTCGAGCTACGTCACAATCTGTCTTTCAAAAAGCATTCTCAGGACTGTTTAGCTCGTTCCTGGGACAGCCTTTTGGGAAACAAGGACCTTCCCCTCCCTGTCTGTCCTCATCAGGGGCCACACTGGTTCAATGTTGTCAACACTTCTGCCTTTCTTGTGTGGTTCTATGTTCTGGGCACATGGCAGGAAAAACAGAAAAACACACATGGCACTCAAAGACCCTTCCCGTGGCGCTCTGTATGGCAGAGCTGAGACCCTCAGTCTTGACTTCTAATGTAAACAGACAATGAGGGCTATTAATCAGGAGCCCAGGCCTTCAGGGTGTCCCCCTAATGTGGGAAGAGAACCCAGGCAAGCCCCATCTGTGATATCAGATGGTCTTGCATCAACTCAGTTGCGGGCCAGAGGCTCTGGGGCTTACAGGTTATTTCAGAGCGGTGGCTATGGTGGCACCATTGCGTCTGTAATCTTAGCATTCGAGAGGCAGGGGAATTGCTACACATTTGAGCCTAAGATAAGTGAGTTCAGAGACTACTCTGGGCTGCACAGAGATACCCTTTCTCAAACAGGAATCAAACCAAAGAGCCCCAAGTATGGGGCGTGGTATTTAGGAACAAAATCACCATAGGCATCACAACTCATCCTTATCTAGATCTTGTAGTAGAAGGCTGTTTGGGGCCCTGTACTATTATGCTGGGAGAAATGTCCAAGCTATGCGTGTCTTTCATAGGAACACAGATCCGGGACTGGAGATGACTCAGTCAATAAAGTGCTTGCAAGGGTGAGGACCTGAGTTTGATCCCAGAACTCATGGGAGAAAGCCAGGCCTGCTGGAGGATGCTGAGGGTGTAGAAACAGGAGAATTCCCAGGGCTCAGCCAGCCAGCCTAGCGAACTCGGCAAGTCCCAGACTAGGGGCACTGTCTCAAGAAGAGGTGACGTCACCTGAGGACACATGAGGTTGTACTCTGGCCTCCACACACAAATGAACCTGAACCACGTGTATACAAAATAGACACAGACTCCCCACCCTGCTTCTTCTTGTTCACAAGGATCTCGCCTCATTTCTCAGGCTGTCCTGGAGCTCCGGACGCAGCCCCTCCCCCAAATACTGTCATTTACAGGCGTTCACCACCACGCCTGGAGGCTCAGGCGTTTGACGCTAGTGTGCGGTAAATGCAGTTGACACTGACGGAATCATTTGCAGACGTCTAAAGGGACAGAAGATTGTCGGGGCCGGAGGGATGTCCTGATGAAATATTAGGCATGACAGCCCCAGGTCAGCTCTCACTCTCTACCAGCTCCTTGGTTGGAGAATTACACTTCTTGTCTGAGTTTACATGGCAGACAAGGGCCGGTTACACTTGTATTACCATGGAGACCAGCGGGACGGAAGCTCTAGCAGGCTGCCACTACCATAACGGGTCTCCCAGGCAACCACACTGACTTAGGGAAGAGAGAACACACCCAGCTTGCCTTGCGTCTTGGCGCTTCAGGGTTCCTTAAGCATCCTTAGCACTTAACATTTCCTTAACGCGTCCACGCTTCTTTTTTAAAATTGTTAATTAATTTTTGTTGTTATGAGCCGCAGAGTTACACACAGTGAGGGCTCAGCTGACAAAAATCACAGAGTTAACCCGCTGGGGTCATCGATGGAGGAGGCCCACAGGCAGGGCGGTGGGAGTATTTGCTTTATGAATAGTCACTGTCCTTGCCGTAAATTCCCCGTGGTGCCACGGCGCTCCCTTTCTGTGGTGGGATTCATCCCCAAAGCTCCGGCAGTGTATTAATCATTTCCTGGGCATAGTTTCCCCTGTACATGGGCATATTGGATGACTCCCCCAGCAATGCGAGATACTGGCAAGAAAGTAATCATAGTCAATATACCCTCGCTCTCTCAACCAGGTCTTTCCATAAACTTAGAAGTCTGCCCCCCACAGTTATCTTCCTTGGCAGACAGCAGGTCAGTGTTAGTTTCCAGGCAAAGGGACCTCTACTGAGACATTCACAGATGCCCAGGGACAGGAGTTACGGCGTTTCTAAGGTTGTTGAGCCATAGCTCTTGAGAGATAGAGAATAAGGGTATCCTGGGTTCTCTCTGCCTGCCGATAGGAAAGTGCCGTCCCAACCTAACCTCACACTAACCTTAAAGCATGCCTATTCTTCACCTGCCAGTGTACTAATAATAGGTCTGTGTCTTAAAGTCGTCACTGGGCACTGTGCCCTCCCTGTCTTGCTCCTATGGCCTTGGACCCTTGTGTTGTCACGACAAACGGTTCAGCTCCTTACCGCTTGCTCTAGGAATGTGCTTTTGAACAATGAGAGGAATTTCTTTATCGCTTCAAGGCTCCTGAAGGAGAAGAGTTTCTAGAATAGAAGAAGAAGCATGGAGAAGTTAGCAGTGGGACAGGATTTTTAGAGTGGAAACAGAACAGTAAAGAACACAGGAAATAAAAAGCATGACCCTCAGGTTGTGTGTGAGGTTACCATAGAAATCTTTACCCCCTCCTTCCCTCTGAGCAGCATTTCACCTTTAGGACCCTGGGTAGGGGCTGGAGCAGGTCTCACAGCCCTTACATTTTGTGTGTGCACACACGTGTGCACACATGCTTGTGTGTGCACGCACACATGCCATGACACGCTTGTGGAGGTCAGAGGATGACTTTCAAGAGTCGATTCTGTCCCTCCACTGACAACTCTGTTGTGCCCAAGTTGCAAAGTCCCCCCAGAGACCACCAGGAAGACAGACCCCACTGAATTGCAAAAGCAAAGTTTAATGATAGTTCATCCGCCCATGACAGGGACCCCCATCTAGCAAGCTGACGCAGCAGCCTCCAGAGGGAGTGAAGTTCCCTGCCTACTGCTAGGTTTTAAAGACAAATGTTACAGGATTAAATCAGTAGGTACAGGTTGGTTTCTAATTGGTTGACATTTGGGAACAATCAGGAGAATTTCTCAAAGTCATATTTTGGCATGAAATACCCGTGTACCAATTATTTTCATTGGTCAGTGCTGAGAGGGAACATCCTGTGGTTTCTATGGCTTTGTCTTGTTACTTGCAGGTGACCTGTTGTACATAGATGCCAATAGTTTTCAGAACCGTATCCTGGAGACTACAGGGGAGGTTTTGGTCCCCCCTGGAGTTTCTTTTGTGGCCAAACAGTTCCCAGGAACCAAGTATCTAGGAGGCTGGGGGTGGGGGGCTTGGACTTTCTTTGTATTCAGGTTTGGCCCTAGACTCATGGAGGCCACAGGATCTGGAGTTTCCTTGTGTCAGAGGCCTATGGCTCTTTCCTGTATCCTGTCATGGCTGCTAAATCAGGGGGCTGAGTGAGGGTCTGGTCCCTTTATTTGTAAATTATTAGAAGTGAAGCCTTTGGGTTTAGTTTACCCCTTTCAAACTCCAGGGATCAAACTTAAGTCTCGGGCTGCTCTGCTTTTACCTGCTGGGCCATCTATGGGGTCCTTATGACTTCCTTTATAGTCACCACGGTTACCTCTGGGGACATGTGACAGGAAGCAAGGGGCGTCAAATCCACACCTCTGAATTTCAAACGCTGTGAGGGCAAGCTATTTAGAGAGAGATTTAGAAATGATTTGTTATTGATTTCTCTAGGAGCTGACAATAATTTTAGATTCTGGGCATCACTGTTGCCATAGTAACAGTGGCATTAAGGATGTAAATGATAAGGTTATTATTTTACTGCTTTTAAAATATTTATTATGCTGGGTCTGGTGACAGACACAGACCTCCAAGCACACACCTGCGGATGCAGAACTCAGCAGGCCTAGAGGCCAGAGGATTTCAAGTTCATGGTCAAGGTCAAGTTTTGCTATGCGCAAGATCCCGTCCGCACACAAAACAAAACAAACACAGAAAATTCCCACTGTTTCACACGCCTCGGGGCCTTCAACTTCTTTTCAGGCTCCTTCATATTTTTATAGCAATTGACTATTTTTGAAAAGGCCCGCAAATATTTTTACGAGCACTAGTGAGTCCCGTGAAGTTTAACTAGGATGGTAGAGCAATTCTGAACCCAGCATGGTGATTATCCCAATGCCTACAGAGGTCTTCTGTCCACTCAGAACCCGAGAGAACTGTATTTGTGGGGCTGGGTTTCTCATGAGAAGCCGAGGCTCTCATCTAACTCTGAGAGCTGCCCTGGGTCTTTCAGAAAACCCTGCTGAAGCTGAGCTGCCACGCCTCCGTTCTTCAGCATGGGGCTCACCAGGTCTGGGACTGCGGGAGGACTTCTCTGACCTTCCGAGGGACTGCTCTGCCCTGCTCTCCGCGGTCCTGGGGTTAGGTGGAATGCCTTTTTTCTAAAAGTCACCAGCAGGGAGATGTTACTTGGGCTTGTGTCACTCTGACCAGAACTCTGAATCACAACCCAGCGGTTTCTCGTGGCTCAGTTCCCATGGCCATCCGAGGTGTTTGCCCCCGCATCTCCCCTTTGGGGACACTCAGAGCATCAGCCCCAGGTTCCTACGGGAGGTTCTGAACACCTTCCATGCCGTAGCTCACGGGCTCCACGGTAGCTGCTTGAGGACAGTCTGTGTTCCAGACGCTGAGAACTGAGGCTCTTTACCCAAGGGGAAGGCCACCAAACCAGAGTTTGATCCCAGGCCAACTGGCCTGCAGGACACGCAACCTTCCTTTTTGCCTGGCCTCCGATGGCATTCCTTCAATGCCCGAAGGCCTTCCAACAGTGCCATTTCCGTGGCATGCCGATGTCTAAAATGGAACCTGTCTGTCAGCGGGGAGGGTGGAGTGCTGGCCTCCATGGCTTGGAGGGATTCTGCACGACTCACCTAATATTGAGCAGCATTGGGCAGATGCAAGTGTCAGAGCCCAGCCAGTGGAGCAAAGGTTTGGGAGGCTTCTCACAGTGACCGGCAGGGAGCTGGCATGCTGAGTGGTGCGGCTAGCTAGGGCCAGTCTGGAAGCCTGCAGGGCGGACTGCAACAGGCAGGCTGAGGGTCTCAGCTGCCGCTGCCCACCGGTAGTTTCTTCTCCAGGGAATCCTCAGGCCCTTCCGGTCTATCCTTGCCGATGGGCACCGGTGATGGGAGTTTTCACATCTGCAAAGGTTTTGCTGCTTGAGTGTGTTGCTGAGAACCGTGGCCAGGCCGAGCAGACACAGCAAAAATCAAACAACGAAAACCCAGTCGCTGTGAGTTTTCCCCCTTTCTCTTTGCCTGTTTCTCATGTGTCAGAGGCAGGGGGTTGACTGAGGAGAGACTGAGAGGAATAAAGCGATGCTACCAGGATCTACTAAGCCTGCTTCGGGAAGACTGAGTCACAAAAGCAGAATTTAGCTAAAGGTGTGCCTGAGGCTGAGGAGCACACCGAGCAAGCTTAAGATCGCCGAGGGAAGGTTTTCTGTGAAGATTGTTCGCCAACAGGCCGCCGCACAGGACAGTGGGCGTGGCCCCCTTTGAAGTACCCAGCCAAGTCCAGTGTACATGAAGCTCCCAGAGACTGGCTCCTAAGCGGCTTGCACACCACGCTGGTGGTGTGGTGGAATGGGAGGGAAGGCCCAAGCCATTGAGAAATGACGTCAGGGCAGCAGACTTGCTGCGAGGTCCTGGCCGTATCTTTTGCTTCCATGACACTCAGCACCGAAGACGCTGGGTAACTGCCTGTCTTCCCGTACCCCACCCCCCACCGACTTGATCTTGTCTCCAGCATGTGACAGTTGTATATGGCTCACATGCATTGCCTGATTTTGATTTTTTTCCTTTGGTCCTGCTGCTTATCCAAGGATGTTAGAGATCAGGTCCCAAAATCAATTAGGCAGGATTTCCTGTAGTCCAGGCTAGCCTCAAACTTGTTATCTCCCTGCTGCTGCCTTCCAAGAGCTGGGGTTGGACATGTCTGAGTGACACTCAGCCATAGTTGAAAGGTTTTGATGGATTTGTAGGAGGAACATCTCTGTGCATCTCTGATATTTCAGGGTCAGACAAAGGGATGGATGCTGGCTTGGGGTGTGCCGTGGCCCTCCATACTGTGTCCCAGATTGCCTTCTAAACGTTTACAGCTTTTGCTCCTACCAGAATCATGGGAGATGATGGGATTGGCTCCTTTTCTCCCCCCTTTCCCTCCCTAAGGCACTTTGGTCTATAGTTTTCAGTATTAATCGATTGGTGGGGATTACCGCAATATAAAACCACATGTCTGGATCTTGAATTCAGTAATTCTCAGGTTACTTGTAGTAGTCAGCCCTCAGTTGGCTATAGATGATCACAGCCATGTGTTTCAGAGCCAGGAAGCAAGACTGCCATTTACCTGGCCTCGATGCTCTCCCTGTGTCACTCCAGCTGCTCCCACGCTGGCTGCCTCTGCACCATGTGCCTTCCGTACACGTGTGTTAGCGTAATGCACGGTCAGGTGACAGCAATGAACCTTCAGACATGGATGGACACACGTGATTCAAGCTAATATCTGGATTATCTTCCCTTTTAAATCGAGTGACAACGATAACGCATGAGATGACAGTTTGCATCTGAAACGCATCTTCCTGTGCTTTCTCACTCACAGGTAAAGGGCTGAGAGAGCGCCACAGCCTCGCTCTTATGGTTTCCAGTCACACGACCCCAGGGACAAAACTCACAGCTCCCCGACCCATCAACTCTCTTGTAACGGAGTTCCCAAGGAAACGGAAAGGCAGCGATTCAGAGTCGGCCCAGTAAGTGCACGTTGTTCTGACTCCATGGATTCTGTTGGTCAGAAAGAGGGAGCCATGTTTACGTCACCATTCCTAAGTCTGCAGCAGCACGGCAAACTGGTCACCACCTGCCGCTACCCGTCGCTGACCTTTGCCTTCCAGGGCTGGTGACGATGGAGGTCCGGGAGGGTCAGTTAGGGTCTGGAGGAGGTGTGGGTGCATAGTCAGAACAGAATGCTCACGCTCACAGCCAGCTCCCCTCCTTCCTCAGCAAAATACTCTGCTGGGAGCAAAACATTCAGCAATGGTTGGCTTCTGGTCACTTCACCTACCGCCCAACTCACCAGTCACAGAATAACCAGGCCTTGGTGATCCGCAGTCAGTTTAATCTTACAAAGCTCTTGTTTCCGTAGTTACTGAGCCAGGTGGATGGTGAAGACAACGTTACTCGTTTGTTTGTCTTTGTGTTGCTGGGGATAAACCCGGGACCCCAAGTGTGTCAGGCAAGGTTTGTCTTTCTGAGCCACACCCCAGATCCTCACGGGAGGATCCTAGGCAGGTGCTCTATCTACCGCTGAGCCACACTTCATCCTGCCCACCCCCGGCCCCCGGATGCACCTTGTAGCCTAAGATATTCTTTAGTTACTCCCCCAAAGCTAGATTTATGCGGTAAAATCGTTTGGGATGGCACGGTATGTGAAGGGGAATGTTGGGGACAGTCTCCCGCCATACCTGAAGGGCAAAGCTCTGAGTTAGAGAGGAGCATGCGAATAGCCTTCCTAGGTCTGTTTAACTCAGTTCTCACCCAGGGTTCTCCAGGCTTTTAGCTTTGATCCCCAGGACAACGGCGCTGGCCAACTGCACATGACTGGGAGATTTCTTCCTGATTTGACTGTCTGTGTTCTCCACTCCTCTCCCATTAATGAGATGCACAGATGGACAGATGGACAGATGGACAGTTACCTTCCTCTTGAGTTATCGTCTGATAACAAATGATAGTTCTCTACTAGGTTGGGTTTTTTTGTTTGTTTGTTTTTTGGTTTGGTTTTATTTTTTGCTTGTGTGTGGGGTTTCTGTTTTTGTTTTGTTTTTGTCTTATTTTGCTTTTTGAGACACGGTTTCTGTATGTGACACTACTTAGGATGGAACTCACCATATGGCACTTGTAGCTCAGGCTGGCCTTGAACTCCATAATTCAGGGAGGGTTTTTCCTTCCTCGGTTAAGCCTCTCTAAGAATAGTCTCATAGGCATGCCTGGGGGTGTGTCTCCTAGGTGACTCCAAATCCTGTCAGGTGACTATGAGATTCACCATCCGAGGGGTGGCCCAAGGCCTCCTTCCAAGCCAGAACTCATGACAGAACCAAGGTGGAAAACTTCCCCAGGACCCTTCACCTCCCTTCCTTCAACAAGAATAGAAGTAGCAGCACCCAGTGGCATCAGGCAAGTTAGTCCGCCTGGTCTCCCCGCTACGGGAAGAGGGTGGGGCGCGTGAAGGAAGCTGGCTTTGCTCACTGAGCTCCTCAGAGTTTCCGCCCTGTCCCAGCTCCCCTATCATTTTCCATGGTATTTCAAACTGCAGTTCTTGCTAAGTGCTGGATGCGTGTAATATCTCTCTCAGAGTGAGAAAGTCAGTCCATGGACACATGAGCAGCTTCATTCCCACAGCCCCAGACCGTTCAATACTTGTAGAGAAGACCCCGTGAGAACGGTCACTTCCTGCGGCACTGCTGGCTCTGGGTAGACAGCTGATTCTTTCAAAGGGTCTGTGACCAAGATCTTGTGCTATGTAATCATTCAGCATTTAGTACGAACCTGCTATGTGGGACTAAAGAGATGACTCAGCAGTTAAAAAACGCTTGTTGCTCTTTCAGAGAACTCAGGTCTGGATCCCAGCACCCAGAAATGACTCACAACTGACTGTAACTCTAGCTCTAAAGAATCTGATATTCTCTTCTGGCCTCCATGGGTACTCGATACAACACACACACACACACACAGAGAGAGAGAGAGAGAGAGACAGAGAGAGAGAGACAGAGAGAGAGAAACAAAAAACAAAGTCTAAAACATATATATATATGAGTGTTTGCCTGTATGTATATATATACACACACACATATATATATTTGTATATATATGTGCACCACATGTGTGCAGTTCCCACAGAGGCCAGAAGGGGTGTAAGATCCCCTGGAACTTGAGTTACAAGCAGCTGTGAGTCACCTGTGGGTGCTAGAAACTAAACTCAAGTCCTCTACCAGAACAGCAATGCTGTTAACCACTGAGCCATTTCTCTAGCCCTCAAACAAACAAACAAACCAAAGAGCGACCTACTATGTGACATTTGGTAGAGCACGAGGCTGAGAACCAGATGGGACACATTGTGTTTCTAAAGGGAAGCAGTGTGGGATGGGTGAGGCGTGCTGAATGGCAATTGCGGCAGTGGACGTCGTAGAGCAGCTGAGGAAGGCGTTAGAAGGAAGGTCAATTTAAACGGCTTTGGAAACAATGCGGGGCCCCAGCGTGAGGCTGATGATGGTTGGAGGGGAGGAGACATGATCGTGGAATGTTATAAAAACTATAGAGCTTCATGACGGTTTGACCCTTTGAGAGAAACAACAAGGAGTCTCTGTGTGCTACCCACCCCGGGCCACCACACTGAGGGGAGAGCCCGCAGGAGTGGAGGGGGGAGACCGGAGGGCGCAGATGTGAGGATGCCTTTGGTTTGGCGTTTCTGTAGTTGCAGGGTTTCTTGGGAAGCATTCGGGGGCAGAGCGGCTTCCGAAGGCTGGAGGGAGGAGCGTGGCAGACAATAGAACACAGCCAGGGCGCCTTAGGAAGGAGTGCATTCCCCTAGGTGCTCTGTGCCTGGGGAGACGGGCACCAAGCAGGGGACTGTGATGACACTGGTTTCTAGGGAGGAGGGAAACTGAGTCAGTCATCTAAGGTGCTGAGCTGAGCAAGGAGAACCGAGGACAGGGAGCGGAGGGATTGCAGACGCCAGGAGTGAAGGAAGACCTCCAGGCCAGTGGGGGCGCTCAGCGGGTAGAGACCTCACAAGCCTGGCAACCTACTTGAGGTCCCGCCTCAGAACCTGGGAAAGGTGAAAAGAGACCCAGCTCCACAGGGCTGTCATCTGAACTCTGTGTGCTGCGGCATGATGACGATGGTGATGGTGATGATGGTGATGATAATGTTGACATTGATGGTGATGGTGGTGATGGTGATGATAATGTTGACATTGATGGTGATGGTGGTGATGATGGTGATGATAATGTTGACATTGATGGTGATGGTGATGATGGTGATGATAATGTTGACATTGATGGTGATGATGGTGATGGTGGTGATGATGGTGATGATAATGTTGACATTGATGGTGATGATGGTGATGATGGTGATGATGATGGTGATGATAATGTTGACATTGATGGTGATGGTGATGGTGGTGATGATGGTGATGATAATGTTGACATTGATGGTGATGGTGGTGATGATGGTGATGATAATGTTGACATTGATGGTGATGATGGTGATGATGATGGTGATGATGGTGATGATAATGTTGACATTGATGGTGATGATGGTGATGATAATGTTGACATTGATGGTGATGGTGATGATGGTGATGATAATGTTGACATTGATGGTGATGGTGATGATGGTGATGATAATGTTGACATTGATGGTGATGGTGATGATGGTGATGATAATGTTGACATTGATGGTGATGATGGTGGTGATGGTGATGATAATGTTGACATTGATGGTGATGGTGGTGATGATGGTGATGATAATGTTGACATTGATGGTGATAGTGATGGTGGTGATGATGGTGATGATAATGTTGACATTGATGGTGATGATGGTGGTGATGGTGATGATAATGTTGACATTGATGGTGATGATGGTGATGATAATGTTGACATTGATGGTGATGGTGATGATGGTGATGATAATGTTGACATTGATGGTGATGGTGATGATGGTGATGATAATGTTGACATTGATGGTGATGGTGATGATGGTGATGATAATGTTGACATTGATGGTGATGATGGTGGTGATGGTGATGATAATGTTGACATTGATGGTGATGGTGATGATGGTGATGATAATGTTGACATTGATGGTGATGGTGGTGATGATAATGTTGACATTGATGGTGATGGTGGTGATGATGGTGATGATAATGTTGACATTGATGGTGATGGTGATGGTGGTGATGATGGTGATGATAATGTTGACATTGATGGTGATGATGGTGATGATGGTGATGATAATGTTGACATTGATGGTGATGGTGATGATGGTGATGATGGTGATGATAATGTTGACATTGATGGTGATGGTGGTGATGGTGATGATGGTGATGATAAATAGTCATCCTAAATGGAATAAAAATTGTAAAAACCGTCCTAGGGTAGTGGGCAGAAGGGTAGTCGGCTTTTCCTTGGCTTGTGCTGTGGAGAGAGGGCCTTGATGTCACACAGCTCAGGCTGGCCTTGAACTCGAAGTGGTTTTCCTGCACTCATCTCCGGAGTGCGGGGGTTGCAGGCTAGAGTCCCCATGATTTTAAACATGGAGAAGTTTCAGTGGAGCCCACGTGCTTTCAGGGAACCAGTTGGAAACGAGGACTTAGGGTTGAAAGCCACAGCAACAACACTAGAATCAGCACCATGTAGATCAACACTTTTTTGTTTTTGTTTTTGTTTTGTTTTGTTTTTATACAGGGTTTCTCTGTATTGTTTTGGAGGCTGTTCTGGAACTCACTCTGTAGACCAGGCTGGCCTCGAACTCACAGAGATCCACCTGCCTCTGCCTCACAAGCGCTGGGATCAAAGGCGTGCGCCACCAGATCAGCACTTTCTAGACCCAGCCTGGGGCGGGATGGGAATGGTGTAAGGGTAAGGGCGGCAGCCAAGCAAGTGTCAGGTCACCTCTAATGAGAAGAGGCCTCTCCCTGTCCCACAACGGGAGGGATGAAGCCACAGCCCTCAGGCCACAGATGCCTTGGCTCGGGAAGCTCATGGTCAAAGGCGTTGGATGTAAGATGACTTCACAAGTGCTTTCCCCAGAAGCTCCAGATTCCCACATACATGCAGCTGCTGGAAGAGCATCCTGAGTGCCTCTGGGCAACGGGGTGAACGTTAGCCAAGGAGGGTCTTCCTCCCTCCCAGGGAAGCTCACAGCCAGATGGAAAAGCGGCGGAGAGACAAGATGAACCGCCTGATCCAGGAGCTGTCATCTATGATCCCTCCACTCAGCCCGGCTGCCCGAAAACTGGACAAGCTCAGCGTCCTGAGGAGGGCGGTGCAGTACTTGAGGTCTCTGAGAGGTAAGGATGACAGCTGCCCCGGGCTGGGCATCATCTGTGTATCAGAGAGCTCTGTTACTCTGTGCTTGGTCCTGGCTGTGGTATATGTCTGTCCGCCTTACCACACCCATGCAGAATTGTACCCATTGTCTTCATGTGAGAAGATAGGCTGTCAGATACCAGAATCCCAACATGGGGGTGCAGGCCAGCAGATTAGGAGCTCAAGGCCATCCTTGGCTACAAATGGAGTTCAAGGCCAGCCTGGGCTACACGAGACCTTATCTCAAAGGAAACAGAGTATAACATGCACGACGCCCCTACTTTGAGGTTCCTGTTTAGATCTCTGCCTGCAAAGCCAAGCACAGGGCAAGGGTTTCAGAGGACAGGGTGTCCTGTGGACCCCGGCAGCAACCTTCCCAGGCTGGGGTTGCTGGAGAGAGCAGAGCTCTCTGGGACTTCCTTTTTTTGTGCTTGGAGATCCGGGTTCCATCGGTCTGTTGAGAAATGAGAGTCTCTTTCTACCCATTCCTGAGGCTTGCGTAAGTTACTTGGTTTCCCTGGAGTCTTTAGCAATGAAAACTTTTGGGCTCCTCCGGGGTCATTTGATTCCATCCCAGAGATTACCCAAGTACCTTCATATTAGCCTTGCCCCAGGGGGATGAGTCAGTCAGCTGATTCAACACACATGAATTGAACACCAGCTACAGGCCTATTCTCTGAGAGAGAGAGAGAGAGAGAGAGAGAGAGAGAGAGAGAGAGAGAGAGAGAGAGAGAGAGAGAGAGAGAGAGAGAGAGAGAGAATGAGGCAAAGCCCCTGGATGTCTCTGTTGATAAGGGGGTAAGTAGCCCCACAGTGAGGTCATCGTCACTTGGTGTGGGGACAGTAAGATGGCTCATCAGGTAAATGTGCTTGTCAACAAGCCTGATGACCTCAGTTTGGTTCCTGAGACCCATGTGGTAGGAGGACAGAACTGAGCGCCCCCGTGCACAAATAAATAAATAAATGTTTTAAAAATATAACAATAGCCGGGCGTTGGTGGCGTACACTTTTAATCCCAGCACTTGGGAGGCAGAGGCAAGTGAATCTCTGTGAGTTCGAGGCCAGCCTGGCCTACAGAGTGAGATCCAGGACAGCCTCCAAAACAATATAGAGAAACCCTGTCTCGAAAAAAAAAGAGTAAAAAATATATAACAATAAAACCCCCAGTGTGGTACGTGTCCCAGCAGAGGTGGGTGCTGGGAGGAACTATGGGAACCGAGCAGGGCAGACACTCTCTAAATCCATCGACATTTCCTGGAGCTGACGTATTTGGTGCCATAGCCCTTTCTCAGCCATCATGTGATCAGCTGCTTGTCCACACAGCCTGACCGAGCCTGAGCCAGCACAGTGCATTAGTGAGACAGCTTAAGACACTTGGTTCTGTGCTCCAGTGTGCTTGGCACAGCGCAGCCGTACTGGTTCTGCAAAACTTCAGAGGGCACCATGTGGATTGTGTTATAGGCACACCAGGCAATGGGCACCCTGTGGATTGTGTTATAGACGTGACAGGCAGAAGGGTGGCCTATGAATGTCTTATTTGGATTCAGCATTTGTCTATTTGCAAACTAAGGGATCCAGGAATAAATGTAACCCTGTCCCCTCTCCCCACTCAGTGCCTGATAAAGTACACCTCATTGTAGAAACGCAAGTCAAGGGCTTGGGTGTCATGAAAATGTTTGCATTCTCACAAATGTTTTAAACACTTCTTAGTTTGTTTTTGTGTCATTGAGATAGAGTTTGAACTCAATGTAGCAAGACTGGTTTTGACCTTCTGCTTCTCCTGTCTCTGTGTGCTAAGTGCTATGGTTATGTGTGCATCCTATACCCAGCTCTAATAGTTCATTGTCATCACCATCACTGTCACCCTATACCCAGCTCTAATAGCTTATTGTCATCAGTCTCACTATTCCCTATACCCAGCTCTAATAGCTTATTGTCATCAGTCTCACTATTCCTTATACCCAGCTCTAATAGCTTATTGTCATCAGTGTCACTATTCCCTATACCCAGCTCTAATAGCTTATTGTCATCAGTGTCACTG
Source organism: Mesocricetus auratus (assembly GCF_017639785.1). Lineage (NCBI taxonomy): Eukaryota > Metazoa > Chordata > Mammalia > Rodentia > Cricetidae > Mesocricetus > Mesocricetus auratus. Next base: position 14,997,732 of record NW_024429187.1, read on the forward strand.
TCACCCTATACCCAGCTCTAATAGCTTATTGTCATCAGTCTCACTATTCCTTATACCCAGCTCTAATAGCTTATTGTCATCAGTGTCACTTTTCTCTATACCCAGCTCTAATAGCTTATTGTCATCAGTATCACTATTACTATTATTTGGCTTTTCAATAGAGTTTGTCTCTGTAGACCAGGCTGGCCTCGAACTCACAGAGATCCGCCTGCCTCTGCCTCCCAAGTGCTGGGATTAAAGGCGTGTGTCACCTCTGCCTGGCTTCAGGTTGTTTTTTTTTTTTAAGCCTATGAATCCACAAAGTTTGTGAAGAGTTCTAGAATTTTCCCCTTCAGAGTAATTTACTTGAGTTTTAGTAAACGGAGGAATCATCAAATGTGGGTATGGTTACATTTTCTTCTCTGAAGCCCTTACTCTCCATGTATTTGAATATTAAAATAAATAGGTTTAGTGGTTCACATCTATAATCTCCTTATTCTGGAGTGTGAAGCGGGAGAACCGTCATGAGTTCAAGGCCAGCCTGGGCTGTAGAGAGAGTTCGGGGATGTAGAGCGCTTGCTTAGAACACGTGAAGCTCTGGGCTGGATTCTCAACACCACATAAACTGGGCGTGGTGGCACACGCCTGTAAGCCAAGCTCTTGGGAAGTGGGGCAGGAAGATCGGGAGTTCAAGGCCAGCCTGGAATACGTGAGGCCCTGTTTAACAAAAAGAGGAAGAAGGGAGGGAAGGGGAAAGAGGGGGACAGTCCCGAGAGTCCCGAGACGCCGTTCGCTCGCGGACAGCGTCCGCCCAGCAAATTTCTTTCTCTGTGTTCTCGGTAAATTTGACCTATTTGTTTTCAGGCATGACAGAGTCTTTCTTAGGAGAGAATTCTCGACCTTCATTTATTCAGAATAAGGAGCTCAGTCACTTAATCCTCAAGGTGAGTGGCTGCACGTGGATTTGGAGGGGGCGGGGTTCAGTTCACTCTGTGGTAGCCATCAGAGAGTCTGTGTCTCACATTTCCTTAAACTAGACATGGAAGATAAGGACATAGACTTGTGAGCTCACGCCTCACTAGTTTGGGAGAATGGACACTTCCCAAAGGAAGAGCAATGGGCGTCTCCCCTGCAGACCCTCACACACGAGATCCCCTCACACCCCAGATCCCCTCACACCCCAGATCCCCCCATACCCGAGATCCCCCCACACCCCAGATCCCCTCACACCCGAGATCCCCTCACACCAAGGATCAGCCGTGGTTGCCACCTCCTCAGGACCACCGGCCTGGAGTCCAGTTCTTAGAGCTCTGTCATCAGAAGACAGGAATGACTCATTCAGAGCTCTGCTGTTGCGGCCCCATCTTCTCACAGGCGGGGCTTTCAGAAAATTGGTGTTTGATTGACAGTCTTGCCACGAGCTAAGACATAGGTGCATGTCATTGTTCTTCTTCCTTCCTTCCTTCCTTCCTTCCTTCCTTCCTTCCTTCCTTCTTTCCTTCCTTTCTTTCTTGGATTTTTGAGACAGGTTTCTCTATAGCTCTGGCTATCCTGTAGACCAGGCTGGTCTCGAACTCACAGAGATCCACCTGCCTCTGCCTCCCGAGTGCTGGGACTAAAGGTGTGTGCCACCACCACCTGGAACATTTTTCTTTAACTTGAAAAAAAAACTTTCTCTTTTATTTTAACGTAATCTTTAAGATTTACTTGTGTGTGTGTGTGTGTGTGTGTGTGTTGGGGGGGTGCCCGGGAGGACAGACAGATCTCTTGGAGCCCGAGTTGTAGGCATTTTGAATCACCTGCTGTGGGTGCTGGAAACTGGTGAGCCGTATCCCCCAGCTCCTGGGGAGTTAATTTAAAATATTTTATTATATTGATCTGTGGGGGGATGTATGTCATGGTGTGTGTGTGTGTGTGTGTGTGTGTGTGTGTGTGTGTGTGTGTGTGTGAACCAGAGAACAGCTGGTGGGACCTGGTTCTCTCCATCCACTTCATGGGTCCCAGGATTCACGCATGTGTGTAGATGAGAGAACAGCTTGGCAGCCAGTGTCTGTCCCCACTCAGCCATCTCACTGGCCCTGAACAGAGATTTTGTGGGTGTGGAGCGATCTTTAAGTTGGAAAAACATTCAGAGTGATTTGGAGGCCCAGTCACAGGTCACCAAGGGTTTTTCTCATCATCACTCCCTGCTACCCCAGCACACGTCTGCGTAACTCTTCTCCTGTTTGTTGTGAGAATGAGCGTGGGGACAGTAACTCGGTGTCAGGATTCTTGTCTAACATGAACAAAGCCTTGGGTTCGGGGCCCCAGGCTCTGCACAAACCAAGTGTGGTGGCGGATGCTTGGGATCCCCGCACTTGGGTGGAGAAGGCAGGAGAGTTGGAAATCCAAAGCGGTCATAGACTACGCAGCAAGTTTGAGTCCAGTCTGAACCACGCACGAGATGATTACAAGAGAGAGAGAGAGAGGGCTAACCTGTGGAACACCACCCTTGTGGCCCCGTCCAGCTGTCCCTTTCTGGGCAAGTGGCTTACCAGAGGGGTTTTCTGGTTGGGCAGAACAGAAATAGAGGCTATATTAATATATTTTAAAATGTATTTTTAAATAGGTGGCATTATAATTCAAAAAGAGTAGAAAGGGTTCCTAACAAGAGTGTCCAGCCTGGAGAGATGACTTAGAGGTTAAAAGCACTGGCTGCTCTTCCAGAGGATCCAGGTTCAATTCCCAGCACCAACTCGGTGGCTCACAACCATCTATAACCCCAGTTCCAGGGGATCTGATTGATGCCTTCTTCTGCCTCCATGGATACCAGGCACACACTTGATGCACACGCACATACTCACACACATGCACAAGCACGCACCCGCACGTGCACACACACACACACACACACACAGAGTCAACCCTTTCTCTCCCAGCTTGCACAGCATGAGGCCATAGCGGCTGCTGTAAGTGACAGTGACGTGTTTTGAGGTCTCTACAGGGTCTCTCTGCGTAACCAAGTGGCGTTTGGCAAAGGTGACTTTATTTTAAAATGTTATCCAAAGTCGTGGATTTTACCATAACATTTTTTACATGTGTATGTTTATACTTTGGTCATTTTGCCCTTCCCATCCTCCCCTGCTCTCTCCCTCACCCCAGATGGTCCCCACCTCTGTTTCCCGTCACACGTTCCGTTAACTTCTCTTTTCCTCCCTTCACCCTGCAAAGTCTCTTCTTCCCTCTCATGGCCCGTGGTCCATGACCCTGCAACACGTGTGACGTGGTTTGGTGATGCCATACCAGCCAAATAATTCTGTAGATAAAGTTTTCATGTCAAAAGCTTAAAGAATTGAATTTGACGTTCTCTATATGTCACATTAAAACATTTAGACTGAGCCGGGCGTTAGTGGTGTATGTTTTTAATCCCAGCAGGAGGCAGAGGCAGGGGGATCTCTGTGAGTTTGAGGCCAGCCTGGTCTACAGAGTGAGTTCCAGGACAGCCTCCAAAACAATACAGAGAAGCCCTGTCTCCAAAAACAACAAAACAAAACAAAACAAAATTTTAGACTGAAATTTGCCAGCTATCTTAAAAGCTCTGTCTTAATTGCCACAGTGATTTCCTCAAAAAAAAAAAAAACCAACTCGGTTTTGGTTTTGTTTTAACCCTAGACAGCAGAAGGCTTCCTGTTCGTGGTTGGATGTGAAAGAGGGCGGATTCTCTTCGTATCTAAGTCCATCTCCAAAACCCTGCAGTATGATCAGGTACCAAACCACGGTGTCCTCCACATGGTCCGGATTCCTTTTTTTAACAAATCCTAATTTGAAGCTGTGTCTGGTCCCTTCCTTCCCTTTGCTGCTAAGTCAGAGCTTAGAGAGAAATGGGGGACAGTGGGAAGGGGTGAGTTCTTATGACTCTCTTCGGTGCCTCCTTCGGTCATTGAGAGGTGATGTCATTTTCTGAACCTTAGCTTTGCCCGCTGCCAGGATCGGTGCCTGCAGTCAGGATGAAGTGACCAGATAAGATGTCACAGTGGTCCCTTCTAACACCGCTCGTTGCTGAGTTATCATCACTGCTCATTGCTGAGTTATAGGCATTGAATAAGAGCTTTGATCCAGCTGCTGGCAACACCGCGAAGCCACGTTGGTCATGTAACCAGCCTGTTACTCATCTCCTCCGAGTTAGACTCCTCTTGCCTCAGGCAGCTGCTCAGAAGCTGTCCCCGGAGCCAGCCTGCAGAGCACAGCTTTGAGGGGAATGCCTCCCCCTGGCTTCTGCTGCTTTCCATTTTAGGTTAGCAGCTAAGGAGACAAATGACCGAAGGGGACGTCTGAGCCTCTGTGTGGGAGGCTCAAGACCAAAGACAGCAGGGAACACAAAGGGCATAAGACCAGGTGATCCATCTCCTAGTGGGAGCTAAGTGGGAAATAGCATACACACACACACACACACACACACACACACACACACGAATGCACATGCGTACACTTAAATGCATATACACAAGTGTGTACACATGCACGCACACAAACGCATGTATACATAGGTAACTAACAATTCAAGGTAACCTTAAATTCCAGATAAGTGAGACAGGGCTGATTCCACTGGGTACTGATTGTGTACCTGTGGCCGTTGAAGACCCCCTGCCTGCTCAGGAGAATGTTGGGTTTAGTTCTTGGCTTTTCAGAACCAGGAACCTGATGCTTCTGGGTGAGTTCTGGACATCAACCAAGCATTCAGCAGTACAAAAGGCAGATCGCTGGGGTCTTAGTATAAGCCATCTGTTTTGTCTCTTGTAGAACATGTACTGGAAACCTTTGGGAGAGGGTGGGCTTCTCATCAAAGTGGGGTATTTGTGGGGTCTTTACGATGACAAGAATACAGGAATTTCAGGCTATGAGTCACGAGTCTAGGGTTCAAGAAGCAGTTGGCTGAGCAGCCGCAGCCACAGAACTTTTCTTCCAGAGGGCAGGGGACAGGCGGGTGCCTGAGAGCCCAGTCAGTGCTCAGGAGGCTGAGGGAGGCAGGTCCTGAGTTTGGGGTCAACCTGGATTAATACTTAGAGGCAAGAGAACAAAAACTAAAGAGATAAGAAAGGGACCCTTTCACCTGGGCAGGTCCCGTTCACTCGACGATATCAGCAATGACTGCCAGCATTTGCTCTGATCAGAGTCCAGTGCTAGGGACGCCCCAGTTGACCCTCACCTAGAGGAGAGGATCCAGGGGCATAGGAAGTGAGCTTCTGACAACAGCCATGGCCAACTTCTCGGTGATGTGCCTTCTACTGGTCTCTTCTTTCCTTCCTTCCTTCCTTCCTTCCTTCCTTCCTTCCTTCCTTCCTTCCTTCCTTCCTTCCTTCTTTCCTCCCTCCCTCCCTCCTTCCTTCCTTCCTTCCTTCCTTCCTTTCTTTCTTTCTCTTTCTACTGGTCTCTTTCTTTTCTGACTTCATTTCCTTACTCTCCGATAAAACGCTTGGCTCGAATTCTTACCTCAGGATTGCTTCTGGGGAAACCCAAACTGGATCATTATTTGGAACTCTGAGATGTGTGTGTGTGTGTGTGTGTGTGTGTGTGTGATCAGATCAGTGTGCGGTTGAATTGAAAGTCTAGATCTTCTGTTTGGCATTATTTATGTTAAAAAATTTGAGACCTAATACACAACTGGGAGGGAGGGAGGGAGGGAGGGAGGGAGGGAGGGAGGGAGGGAGGGAGGAAGGAAGAAGAAACAAACCATGGATGACTTTAGGAATGTCAATGAATTTTACATAGGGCACGCCTGCATGTTGGGAGTTGAGGAGCAGGAAGTGGGCAGAACGTTGGGCTTGCATTTTCGCCACGTGTTGATTAATGGCGCAGCAGATGTCCTGGGCTTCGTTTTCTACTGTGACGTAATCCCTTGCCCTGTATCCCAAGTGATGAAGTTTATTATGGCTGGGAGATGCTCAGTCAGTACAGTGCTTGCTGTGTAAGCATGGGGACCTGAGTTTGGACGGCCACCCCCCATGTGTGTGGCAGTGTGCACCTCTGATCCCAACACTGAAGAGGCAGAAGCAGGATGATCCCTGGTCCTCTCTGGCCAGTTCTTCCTGCCTTACCAGTCAGCTCTAGGATCAATGTGCACTTGCTCACAGGTGCTTATACACACAGAGGAATGCACGCACACGCTCACACACAAACACATACATATTCAGAAAATGAAGATGAAATGTAAATCCTAATGCCTTAGAATCAACCCTGAATTGAGAGATATTAAGCAAGGTCTACACGGTAACAAGACTTACAGGAAAATCAGAAACCAGTGTTTGTATGTGGTTTATTTGTAGCTGTCCCGAAGGTTTCAAGTGCATTTTTACACTTTTATTTTGCATGTGCGGATGTTCTGTCTGCTTGTGTGTCTGTGCGTCACACATATGCACGCGTGCCACAGAAGCCCGAGAAGGGTGTCAGACCCTCTGGGACAGGAATACAGGCGGATGTGAGCCGCCCTGTGGGTCCTGAGTCTTTCCGGAAGAGCAGCAAGTACTCCTTGATGACTGAATCTTTCTCCAGCCTCAGAGTGCATTTTTGCTTGTTTGTTTTTACAAATGTCACCCAGGAGCCCAAGTTAATGTTCCATGGTGTGGTGCATGTATATTTGCATGCAGGGTAAGGAACATCCACCTTGTGGGGTGGAGATGTGTTACCTGTACTCTTTCCCGCCAGCCGCCTGGGTCCTGTCGCCACTTCAGCCCCCCGGGTAACACATGAGACACTTTATTAATTATAAACTGTTGGCCGGTGACTAGGATTTCTTATTGGCTAGCTCTGTCTTAAGTATTAATCCGTTACTACTAATATATGTACTTCTTCATGGTCTTACCTCATGGATGAATGCCAGACTATTGCCTGCAAGGTTTCATCTTACCAAGAACGCCAGACTCCTGCATCCTCTCCTCCCGGGATCACATGGCGACGTCTCTCTTATTACATTTCTCAGAATCCTCCTTGTTATCCTCCTTCTCAGGTCTTTGATGAGGTTGAAGATTAGACTGTCACAGTTACTGTTCTCTCTTCCTAGATAGAAATTTTAGGTACAAGACGTAAGCTTTCCAGCTTAGGGCAACTCTATAGCAATCTCTGTTATGTCTTTGCCCTAGGACTGGATATGTAGCTCTTACCACTTGCTCCTGTTGCTTCACTGGCGATAGGTCTTAACGGCGTATGTTCTTCTCCTTCTTCATACTTGGTATTTGCTACCTTTGTATATAGTATTGTATCAAGCCCAAATCTTTTTCCTTAGACTAAGAAGGGGATTGTAGTGAGATACCCACTCTGCCCTCACCTGTACAACTGACAGGTGTGGATGTGATGGAGGGTAGGACTAGGTCTGGAGTCCCGGATCCCATCGCTGTCTCTTGCTTCCGGTCGGGTCACAGAGGGCAGCCTGGGTGTGGATCCTCGGAGCTGGATCCTGCGGAGGTCACCTGCCACTTGTGTGAGTGCATTCTCCCCGAATAAACTTCACTTAACCTGTACCGAGTCCAGTGACTCTTGATTTCCCACGCAATGGACATGTAGCTCGATGGTAGAGCACTCTCCTGGCACGCACAAGGGCCTGGGTTTGATCCCCAGCACTGGGAGAAAAATCAGCCTCTAGCAAGGAACAGGTATTTATCTTGTGTGTGTGTGGAGAAATGTCTAAAAGTGACATAACTGATGGTGAGTGTGTGCCTGCTTTCTTCCACAGGGCAGCCTGGTGGGGCAGAATTTGTTTGACTTTTTACACCCAAAAGATGTTGCCAAGGTAAAGGAACAACTTTCTTGTGATGTTTCACCAAGAGAGAAACCCGTAGACACCAAAAGTGAGTTCTCCCTCCAGGGTGCTTACCTCTGTGCTGGGTGCTTTTCTGCAGATAAGATAAATGCCTATGACCAGGCAACCTAAGAAGAAAGGGCTTTATCTTTTAAGTTCATTCTTTCAGAGGGATAGAGTCAATTGTGGTGGGCATGACAGGGCATGGCGGCAGGGACAGGAAACAGGTTGATTACAGTTTCGTCCACACGTAGGAGAGAGAGAGAGAGAGAGAGAGAGAGAGAGAGAGAGAGAGAGAGAGAGAGAGAGAGAGAGAGAGAATTCCTTTACAGACATGTACAATATATTCACATGAAGAGGATGTGTGGGAATATATGATTGCTTATACTTTTCAATCCAAATGAAGCTTTTTTTTGTTTGTTTGTTTTTCGAGTCAGGGTTTCTCTGTGGCTTTGGAGGCTGTCCTGGAACTAGCTTGCTCTTGTAGACCAAGCTGGCCTCAAACTCACAGATATCTGCCTGCCTCTGCCTCCCAAGTGCTGGGATTAAAGGCATGGGCCACCAACGCCCAGCTCCAAATGAAAATTTATACGTCAATATTGTTTGTGGTTAAAAAAGTTGCTGGAGTTTTATTCTCTTTTGTATGTGGCCTAGATTTTCCTGGTATGGAGGATCTTGCACAATTGGGCTTGGGAAGTATGCATGTATTCATTATCCAAATATATTTAACTTGTGAAAATGCTGAGTGCCAAACAATTATTTATGCTATAGAAATGGTGATTTAGGGGCCAGAGAGACGACTTGGCAGGTATGAGCATGTATGACTCTTGCAGTGGACCCAGGCTCTGTTCCCAGCACACACAGTGCCACTCACTTTTAACTGTAACTCCAGCTCCAGAGGGTCTGATGTCCTCTCTTGACCTCCGTGGGCACACACAGGCACGCACATGGCACACATACATCCACTCAGGTAAACACACATACATAAAAATAAAAATTAATTCTTTTAAACATTAAAGGAAGAAAATGGCCTAGTCAGGTTTTAATTTTTTGTTTTTCTTTGTTTGTTTGTTTGTTTGAGGCAGAGTTTCGCTGTGTCGTTTTTTTGCTGGTCTGTAGACCAGGCTGGCCCTTGAACACACAGACATCCTCCTGCCTCTATCTCCCAGGTGCTGGAATTAGAAGCACGTGTCAATATGTCTGAGCCTAGCCAAATTTTTGGTACAGCATTTAGAGAGGTGAATCATGAATCCAAGGCTAGCTTGAGCTAAGTAAGAATCTCAAAAACAAAACAAGATAAATAAACAAACAAAAAACCAACTATGGAATAGTGGTGGGCTAAGCTAGAGATCATTGTTGCACTTGAGTTTTTCTTCATTTTTGAATTTCATCTCATTCCAATTAAACTGTATTGTCCACTCCCTCAAGAAAATATTAAGGTGAAGTGCAAGTGTTTTGAATTGTTGAGTATGGTGGTTCTTACCTGCAATTCCAACACACTAGTGTGGGAGTAAGCTTGGGAATACTGAAGTTCAAGGCCAACCTGGCTTACACTACTGGACTTTGTCTCAGAAACAAAACACTGCAAAGCAAACACAAACTGCATATATATGGCGGTGGTTAGGGACATTAGAAGGGGCTGAAGTGGTAATTCCACAGTTAGAGTCCTTGCTGCTCTTCCGGAGGACCTGAGTTTGTCCCCAGCACCCGCATCAGGCCACTCAAATCCACCTGCAACTCTGGCTCCAGGAGGTCTGGTTGATCTCTCTCTCTCTCTCTCTCTCTCTCTCTCTCACACACACACACACACACACACACACACACCACAGATTATTCTCTTTTTTCATTTTCTTTCCTTTTGTTTTGTTTTGAATCTGGCTGTCCTGGAACTCACTCTGTAGACCAGGCTGGCCTTGAACTCACAGAGAGCCGTCTGCCTCTGCCTCCCAAGTGCTGGGATTGTTCTTTTCTAAGAGGAGGGGAGAAGAACGAACGGGAGGAGGTGGATTTTAAACATGTCTGTGACTCTTGTTTCTCATTCCCGCTGCTACGGAAGCCTCTCTGCAGGTTTACGGTCACGGCCACCCTGGGCGACCAAGCGTGCACTCCGGCTCCAGGCGGTCTTTCTTCTTCAGAATGAAGAGCTGTAAAATCCCCGTCAAAGAAGAGCTTCGATGCTCACCCTGCTCAAAGAAGAAAGGTAGGACTCCCAGGAGAGCCGGTGACCAGAGCCTGGTGTGAATCGCAAGGTCCTAATTAGTTTCTCTGGAAGAACTTGTAAATTCCACAGTCGAGGCAAGAGACAGGGCGCAAAGCATCTGAGTGAGATTGTTTTAGACCCAGACGATTGTTCATGTTGGCCCAGCAACAGGTGCTCATTTCCCTGCCTGGGGTTTTCATCGTCCCACTGGTGTAGCAGAGAGAGCCTAAGTTCGATTGGGGCCAGATCTGGTGGGTTCTAACTTCAGCACTTAGAAAATAGAGGCCGTTGGATCTCTGTGAGTTCAAGGCTAGCCAGGGCTACGTAGCAAGACCCTATCTCAAAAATAAAGTAAAACTCAAATGACAACATAGTTCAATCTCTGTTTTAAAGTTTGTTTTTATTTCGAGACAAGGTCTCACTCTGCAGCCCTGTCTATCCAGGAACTCATTCTGTAGACCAGACTGACCTCAGACTCACAGAGATCTGTAAAGTAAAAGACCCAGAGGCAGATATGGGGGTTCAAGCTTCAAGCTGAATCTCAGAAAAGCAAAGCTGGCCAGGCCACTAGCTCTCACTCTAACTCAGGCTGAAAGGGCTGATCCTGTCTCCATGAACTCTTACCCTTAAGCCTCAGACTGCTGCCTCTCCTCAGTGTGGCTGGAGAACGAACGTCTCTCTGAGACCTTGCTTCTGTCTTACATACTTCCCTAATGCTGGGATTAAAGGTATGAGCTGTAATTCTCTTTGAGACTGATTCGATTGGGTAGATCTGGTGGCCTTGGTCCCACAGAAGTCCGTCTACCTCTTAATCCTGAGTCCTGGGATTAAATGTGTGCACCACCACCTTCTAGTTTTTGGCTGCTGGGATTAAAGGTGTGTGCCTGGCTTCTATGACTTGTGGCTGACTTTGCTTTCTGAATCCCCAGGCAAGCTTTAATAAACCATAACAATACATCACCACAGAGACCCACCTGCCTCTGCCTCCTGAGTGCTGTAATTAAAGATGGCAGGCTACAGTGCCCAGCCATATAGTAATTTTTAAATCTTAGTTTTCATGTGTGTGTGTGTGTGTGTGTGTGTGTGTGTGTGTGTGTGTGTGTGTCCACAAAGGCCACGGATTCCTTGGAGCTGGAATTATCCTCAGCTGTGAGCTGCCTGTTGAGGAGCTGGGAACTGAACTCGGGTCCTCTGAAAGAACATCAAGCACTCTCAACTACTGAGCCATCTCTCCAGCCCCCGCATGTTTCTTTTTGAGACAGAGCCTTACTGTGTAGTCCAGGCTGGTCTAGAGTGTGGATCCCCTCACTGGCTGAAAAGTGGTCTTTATATAGGACTGCATGATTCCATTTATTTATAAATTCGGGTTCAGATCTTTTTTATAACCACGCATGAAGAAAATCACAAGTGTTGGCATAGTAAGCGTGTGTTCCTGATACTGCACTGAGAATTTTGATTCTCATGAAAAGATTCTTGTGTCTGTCTTGGAATGAAGGAGGAGGCCCTGGAGAGGCTTAATTAACACACCGTCACCTCCCTCTTGCCCATGGCTCGATGTGGTGCAGAGCCTAGGGCAGAGGCTATCGGCAGTTGTAATTTAAGAAAAGCAGCGTGCATTCGAGAGAAAGACACCATCCGACAGGATTCAGATGGAGGGGTTTTTATTAGGGAAAGGGATCATAAAAAGGGAAAGGGGAGGGGGAGACCAGCCCCTGGGGGTAGAAGCAGCAGGAGAGAGAGCGAGACAGAGAGACACAGAGAGAGAAGCAGAAAGAGACAGAGAGAGAGAGAGAGAGAGAGAGAGAGAGAGAGAGAGAGAGAGAGAGAGAGAGAGAGAGAGAGAGAGGGAGGGAGGAGGATGGGAGGTGGGCAGGGCCCCTTTTAAAGGGAACACAGTGGTGCTCTCAGTGCCTGCAGCTGAGGGCGTATCCTGTCAGAACCCCAAGGACAGGCCAGTACAGATGCCTGAATACTAACGGTTAACTGCAGGTAGACCAGTTATTCCTTGTTTTCATGTATGGGAGTGAATACATACACGGTGATTGTCTTTCTGACCTCACATGACACCGTATCCTCTGATCTCTTTTATTTTATCACAAATAGTGGGATTCCATTTTCTTCCTTGTGAGAATGCTACTCCATTCATTCATTCTTTCTTTCTTTCTTTCTTTCTTTCTTGTGGTTTTTCGAGACAGGGTTTCTCTGTATTGTTTTGGAGGCTGTCCTGCAACTCACTTTGTAGACCAGGCTGGTCTCAACTCACAGAGATCCGCCTGCCTCTGCCTCCCGAGTGCTGGGATTAAAGGCGTGCGCCACCAACGCCAGGCCGGTACTCCATTCTTTATGTACCATATCCCCTCTGGACCTGTCTGACTGATTCCCATCTTAGTTGGTAAGGCTGTGTGTGGAGATGTGGGGGGGGGGTGTCTCTTTGTACCTTGACTTCATTTCTCGGGATATACACCCAGAAGTGGGGTGGCTGGATGTTGTGACACTGTAGCTTTTTGAAGAATTTCCATACTGTCTTCCACAGTAGCTATTAACAATGACTCCCCCATCGACTGTCCGTGTAGCTCCCTCTTTCTCCACAGCCTCTCCAGCATTTATCTGAACTTTTGGTTGCAGCCATTCTAACTGGGGTGAGGTGGGATCTCATTCTCGTTTGAGTTTGAGTTTTTCTGATGGCTAGGGATGCTGATCATTGTGTTACGTGTTCCTTGGTCATTTGTATTTCTTCCTTTGGGCGGGGTCTTAGTTAGCATTGCTGTTGCTATGATGGAACATCATGACCGAAAAGCAGCTTGGGGAGGAAAGGGCTCATTTGGCTACACTTCCTCATTGTAGTCTAAGGAAGTCGGCAGACACTCACGCAGGGCAGGAACCTGGAGGCAGGAGCTGATGCGGAGGCCGTGGAGGGCGCTGCTTCCTGGCTTGCTCCTCATGACTTGCTCAGCCTGCTGTCTTATAGAAGCCAGGACCACCAGCCCAGGGACAGCACCACCCGCAAAGAGCTGGCCTCTACCCATCCAACCACCAAGTTTGGTTGGTTGGTTGGTTTTGGTTTTTCAAGACAGGGTTTCCCTGCATTGTTTTGGAGCCTGTTCTGGAATTCGCTCCTTAGACCAGGCTGGCCTCAGACTCACAGAGATCCGCCCGCCTCTGCCTCCCGAGTGCTGGGATTAAAGGCGTGCGCCACCAACGCCCGGTGGTTTTGGGTCTTTTTAAAAATAACTTTTTATTGTGTTTCTAAATGTTCCTCAAATATTTCTGTGGCCCCACTATGACCACATGTGTCTGTCAACCATCATCACAAACAACAGTAAGACTTTTTTTTCATAATAGACAGACATGGTGGTGCACGCCTGTAACCACTTGGGAGGCTGAGGCAATAGTATCTGGAGTTAGGAGATAGCCTATTACACATAGAGGGCTGGGTGCTAGCCTGGGCTACAGGATGAATTTGTCTCAAAAAAAGAAGAGGAGGGGGAGGGAAGAAGGAAAGAGGAAGTGATGGTGACATTGGCAGTCATGGTGATATTGTATTTCTATGGTGACATTGGCAGTCATGGTGATCGTGTATTTCTATGGGTGACATTGGCAGTCGTGGTGATCATATATTTCTATGGGTGACATTGGCAGTCATAGTGATCTATTTCTATGGGTGACATTGGTAATCATGGTGATCTATTTCTATGGTGACATTGGCAGTCATGGTGATATTGTATTTCTATGGTGACATTGGCAGTCATGGTGATATTGTATTTCTATGGTGACATTGGCAGTCATGGTGATATTGTATTTCTATGGTGACATTGGCAGTCTTGGTGATATTGTATTTCTATGGTGACATTGGCAGTCGTGGTGATCATATATTTCTTTTTTTTTGTTTTTGTTTTTTTTGTTTTTTTCGAGACAGGGTTTCTCTGTGGCTTTTTTGGAGGCTGTCCTGGAACTCGCTCTGTAGACCAGGCTGGCCTCGAACTCACAGAGATCCGCCTGCCTCTGCCTCCCGAGTGCTGGGATTAAAGGCGTGCGCCACCAACGCCCGGCGATCATATATTTCTATGGGTGACATTGGCACTCATAGTGATCTATTTCTATGGGTGACATTGGCACTCATGGTGATCATGTATTTCTCTGGTGACATTGGCAGTCATGGTGATCATGTATTTCTCTGGTGACATTGGCAGTCATGGTGATCCTGTATTTCTCTGGTGACATTGGCAGTCATGGTGATCTATTTCTATGGTGACATTGGCAGTCATGGTGATCATGTATTTCTATGGCTTTTCATTAGACCATAGAAAATTCTACACCGTCCATTGCACTGGATACTTAAGAAGCTGGCCTCCAAATGCTGTTGGCATGGAGAAGGAGAGGGGCAGTGAGAAGGACAGTGTTCCTCTCACCTGCCTTGTAGCCATGGGACGGTTACATCCATACGCTGTCCCCCAGAAGAGCGGCAAGATCAAAGTGAGGCCAGCTGAGTTTGTGACTCGCTTTGCCGTGAATGGAAAATTCGTCTACGTTGATCAGAGGTGAGCAGCACTCAAGTGCAGTGGTGGTGAGGAACCCTGGGGGCAGCTGAGTTTGTGCAAGGTGTGACTCCGTAGCTTTTATTAGGGCTTGAGAATAGGAAGGGTAGTTTAGGTGACATGAGGATGTGGTTTGTTGGTGGCTTTGGTCAAGCCGGAGGACAAACTTGGAAAAGTATTTCTTAGCGGTGGTGCTGAGGCTGGGCCTGCTCCATGGCCACGGTGTGGGCGGTACCCTTGCAAGGACATCAGCTGGCCTTCATGGGGCCTCACCTGGGTGGCCTGTTTTGCAGCTCTGGTCTGTGGCTGGGGAGGACCAGGCAGCCCGTGGGAACCCAGGGATCCATGTGACTACGTCTTTCCAGCCCCCAAAGTCCCACCTGTGCTGGAGTTGCAGGATTCTAGGAGCCATCACCTTCAGCAAGTGCCAGGTTTATTCTCTGTTTCAAAACCAGGGCAACAGCAATCTTAGGATACCTGCCTCAGGAGCTCTTGGGAACTTCGTGTTATGAATATGTTCATCGCGATGACCACAGTAATTTGACTGACAAGCACAAAGCAGGTGGGTGATTCATCGAGAGGGTGATTTAAAACGACAGCGTCAGCCAGGTGTGATGGATCACCCACAAAATCTCAGGGCTTGGGAGGTGGCGGTAGAAGGACCAGGAGCCCCAGGCTAGCCTGGGCTACATAAGAAATCCCTGTCTAAATAAAATAAATGATTGTGGTGTCAACTCTCAATTTCTCGTTCCCTGGGAAACCCCAAACTGGAGTTGATTCTCAAGGCACTGGTTTTGGGTTTGGTGTTTGCTTTTGGTCTGGGATTCAGTATGGGCCCCTGGCTGGCCTAGATCTGATAACCCCCCCCCCTCTTCACAGCCTCCCAAGGGCCGGGGTTCCAGACAGGAACCACCACACCCGGCTGGAAGTCTTTTCATTCTACAGGCTGCTCTGCTGATGACTGCATCTTTTCTGTGAAGTTCTGCAGAGTAAGGAGAAAATACTGACGGACTCGTACAAATTCCGAGTGAAGGACGGCTCCTTCGTCACCCTGAAGAGCCAGTGGTCCAGCTTCACTAACCCTTGGACCAAAGAGCTGGAGTACATCGTGTCGGTCAACACTCTGGTTCTGTGAGTAGTTCTCTGTATTCCAGAGACCTTTGTCCTGATTTCAAGTGAGTACCTCTGCTTTCCGTCAGAAAACCGCATGGTCCTCTGACTGTGCCGCAGCTCAGTTTGGGGATGGATGCCAGGAGCCAGCACGGATGCCAGAATGCTTTGGGCTCCTCCTGTGTCCATCCCCAGAGCATGTCATCGTGAGTGACAACTCCTGGGGCAATGGGAAGTCATGTGAATGGCTGTTGTACCCAATCATTTACGAAGAGTGACAAGAAAAAAGCTTCTATGTGGTTGGGAAAGATGCAGATTTCTCTCCTCAAGGATTTTTGGTCCATAGCGATTCCACAATCCAACCCCGAGTCTGTGCGGTGGCCAGCGGTGTCTGAGAATTTCCTTTGCTCTTCATTGATGTTAGTTGCTCAAGTGAAGCTGGACGTTTGTCCTATGTAATCTACCCCCTTTGTTCTTGATATAATGTCTGGCGGTAAAGGTAGGTATGGTTTGCACACCTGTGATCCCGGCACCCGGGAAGCGGAGGCAGGAGGATGAGAAATTCAGAGCTATTATTGGCTACGAAGGGAGTCTGAGGCCAGCCTAGACTACATAAGACCTGGTCTCAAAACAACAACCCCCCCCCAAAAAAAAACAAGGGCTGGAGAGATGGCTCAGAGGTTAAGAGCACTGGCTGCTCTTCCAGAGGTCCTGAGTTCAATTCCCAACAACCACATGGTGGCCTCATGAGATCTGGCGCCCTCTACTGACCTGCAGGTGTACATGCAGACAGAACACTGTATAATAAATAACTAAATTAAAAAAACAAAACAAAACAGAAAAAACAGAAGAAGAACTGCTAATCCAATGGTAGAGAATTTGTCTAACGTGTGCATGGCCCTCGGTTCAGACTCCCCAGCACGGGTGGGGAGAGGGCGAGGCCAGGCACACACGTTTAATGTCAGTACTAAGGGAGAAGAGGCAGGCAGATCTCTGAGTTCGGGGTCAACCTGGTCTACAGCATGGGCGGGTCAGCCAAAGCTACACAGAGAGACCCTGTCTTGAAACAAAAGCAAAACAGAAGAGAAAAGAAAGATGTATCTTCTCTGCCTGTGCGCCAGTACAGCCGCTGAGTGGCAGAAATCCGGCCGTGTCTTCAGGGGAAGCAACTGCTTCTAGCCAGCTCAGCCCAGCCTAAGCCTTGTTGCTTTGCCAAGATTATAAGTGGGTGTAAGGGTCACTGTTGTGGGATATTGTCACACTCTGACACTCCCGAGACTGCCAATAAAGTTGACTTGGAATCAGAGGGCGGAGCTAGCTACTGGCTGACCGAAATTAGCCATAGAGACTTTGGAGGACCTATGACATATAGAGAGATACAGGAAGTGGTAGGGAGGGGCTGATGGGGTAAGGAGAAAGAGGAGGTCCCTGGTCACTCCTCTGCTGTTTCTCTGATCAGTCAGGTTCTTACCCCGGTATCTGGCTCTGAGGTTTTTCTTGGTAAAGAATAATTACATAAACACTTCACGTCACACCAGTTCCATTTGCTCATCTGTTAACGTTTAGTTTAAACATCACTGGGAGGCGAGTATCTCCATGTTCCTGTCAGCCATCCCAACACAGCTGCGGACCTAGGCTCTACGCTGGGAACCGGGCGCCGTTGCTGTGGGGTGGGGCCGACCAGTGGGGCGTTTGATCCCAGTCTTAGCCGAGGGTGTGGACAGTAAAATGTCGATGAGTGGAAGCCGGCAGATCAAACTCACGGAGCCAGCGCGGACGCGTCGTGGGTTCCCCGCGCCCCAGGGAATGCCACCTGTGCTTTTCTGACTTCCAGGGGACGCAGTGACACGGGGACGCCAACCTTGCCTCCCTGCAGCAGCCAGTCCTCAGAAGGTAAGCCGGCGCCTCAGCTCGGGGTCCTGTCTCACCATCCAGCACGTGTTTTTATGAAGGTGGTTTTCCGTCTAAGAGGGGAGACTGAGGGGGGGGGTTAGGAGACATCTCAACTGGATAGGCGCCACGCATGTGGTTACAGAAGGAGGAGGCCAAGGCAGGAGAGGTGACCAGCGAGTCCGGTCGCCTGTCATGCACAGTGACCTGAGTTCAACCCCCAAAACACACGTAAGGATGGAAGTGAGCTGATACCACAGTGCTGTCCTCTGAACTCCACCACCACACACATGCATCATACATGTATGTGTCATACATGTATTGTCATATATACACACACATACACACATACATACCATCATAAGCATACACATCAAACACACATACATTGTACACACACATCGTATGCACATTATACATTTGTACACACGTATCATATACACATTATACATTGGTGTATAATACATACATGTCAACATATATACACATACACAATCACACATACCTATACATACACATGTATCATACATGTAGATACATATCATACATACATGTAAACACACATATATCTGTATCCTACATGCACACATATAATATGCACATATATACAAGTACATACATACACACATTATATACACGTACACACTTGTATATAAATACATACATACATACATATTATATACATACATACACACACACACACACAATAACCAAAAAAAACCAAGGATCTGAGAGATAGCTCAGCAGGTAAAGGTTCTTGCCTCCAAACCTGACAACCTGAGTTCATTTCCCAGGACCAACAAAGGTAGGTGAGAACAGACTCCCACACATGGTCCTCTGACCTCCGAGCGTGTGCTGTAGCATGGGTACAGTCAGCCACACACATCATTTACACACGAGATAATAAATAAGAGACTATGTTCAGAGGGTACATAGATCCCACGGGGAACTTTCAGGAACACCCCACTATTCCCTTGAGCTGTCCCAGCACCTGGTCCATACCTCTGCTGTAGTGGAACACGGTACCGCCCATAGGTAGTTGCCCACGTGGCTGGTTTCCCGCTGGGTGGAGTTCCCCATGAACAGGACTGGTGTTTTCATGTGGTCTCCCTGCGGATAGCTCTCTTCCGTGTCCACTGTGTTCATTACAAGTCACCAGACAAATGAGAGACGATCGTGAAGAGTGTGTTTTCGCATCTCTCTCTATCTCTCTCCCTCTCCCTCTCTCTCTAACCATGGGGATGTGCTCGTGTATTTCATGCAAAATATTTTTTTCTAAGTATCTGAATATGGTGGTGACACCTGCATGCAATCCCAACATTTGGGAGGTGGAACCAGGAAGATAAGGAGTAATCTTGCTCATCTACACGAGACCCTATTTAAAACAAAAACAAAAACAAAACCACCAGGAGGCAGATCTCTGAGTTCAAGGTTTACAGAGTGAGTTCCGGGACAGCCAGGGGTAGGCAGAGAAACCATATTTCAAAAAAACAGAAAGTCAAACAAACAGACAAACCAAACACGGGATGGCTCGGTGGTTAAGAGCACTGGCTGCTGTTGTACAGGACCTGAATTTGGTTCTCAGCACCCACGTGGTGGCTCACAGCTGCCTGTAACTCCCGGCCTCCGCAGGCCCTGTATGCATTCGATGCACCTACATACATGCAAGCAAACAGTCACACACATAGAACAAAAGAGAAATGAACGGCCGCGCGAAAGGAGCTCCGAGCTGTCAAGCGGCGTTGTGTGGCTCTTCTGTGAGGAGCAAAAGGAAAAAGACCGTGCTGAAGGTCGTGGGTGGTGGCGGCGCCCTTGGTGACTCTGTGCCCATCTGTGATCCTACTCAAGGTGTCTCCGGCACTGGGAATTCTGTAACGGAAGATTAGGTGTTTTCCTGGCATTTTAAGGTGTGGCTCATCTATTTCAGGAGAAACTTGGAAATCATCTAAAAAGAAAGGAAGCCCACGGACCAGGGCCATGTACACTTTAACGTCCCCGACTGAGTTTTCTCTTGTGCTTTTGCCTAGACTCATTCAGACAGTCCTGCGTCAGGGTGCCTGGCACATCCACGGGGACCGTCCTCGGTGCTGGGAGTATTGGAACAGATATTGCAAACGAGGTTCTGAGCTTACAGTGGTAAAGCTTTCTCGTCGCAAGTGTTCTCATATAAATGGCTGTCTTAGTTGCAGACCAGTACAACACAGATCAGTCGTTCCTGTGTGTGTGTGTGTGTGTGTGTGTGTGTGTGTGTGTGTGTGTGCGCGCGCGTTCAGGAGGGTGCGGCAGAGGGTGGGTGGCTCTGTGCGTAAGAGTGTCACACCTACTGGGGCATCAGATCTCCTGGAACTGGAGTCACAAGCGGTTGGGGTGGGGGCACCCAGATAAGGACTTTTATAGTCTTTAATTTGTCAAGTTGTTTCTAAAACACCACACCAAATACAGAATTCAGGAAGAAAGAACTGATAAATGTGATTGCATAAAAGTTCAAAACTGAAGCATAAACTATACCATGACAACAAAGTTGGAAACATAAACTGGAAAATGTGTGTATTTTGTTTAGTGAAACAGACTATCTTTAACTTATAAAGAATTTTATACCATAAATATATCAAAGTATATGTATTTTATATAGTTATATGTAAACTTCATGTATAGCATAAAGAAGAGTTATCCAATAACTTTGTAGGTGGCTGGAGAGATGGCAGCTCAGCAGTTAAGAACACTTTTTGCTCTTGTAGAGAACCCGTTGTTCAGTTCCCAGCACCCACATAATGGCTCACAATGGTCTGTAGCTCCAGTTCTAGGAGATACAGCTCCCTCTTCTGGCTGCTGAGGGTACTGCACACACATGGTACACATACATCCACACAGGCAAACACGTACAACCATAAAATTAAAATAAATAAATAAGTAAAAGCAATTTCTTAGATTGGACAAATTATATTGAGGCTAAATAGTGGACATGAAGAGAAAAATGAAAGAGAAATAGCCAGGAAACTTTAAAATTGTTCATTTCCACTCATATTTAAATATATACACGCATAATTAAGCAATGGGTTAGGTACGTTTTTCCTTCCAAGCCTGAGGCCACCCTGTGCTGTATTCAGAGCCCTTATCTTTAAAACAAAATGTGCTTAGGTGGGGCATAGTGGTGCAAGCCTTTAAATCCCAGCACTTGAGAAACAGAGGCGAGAGACAGTCTATACAGTGAGTTCTAGCCAGTGCTACAAAGTATACTTAGTCTGAGGCTCAGAACAGGCCATCTTAGCCAACTTTGCAAGAATAAGACTCGATGCCTGCCTGAGCTGCTGAGGTGGGGGCTTTAAACAGCTAAGTAATTCCCTCCGACGCATCATGTAGTAAAATGTTCATCATGTACAGTAGGGGTGGGAGTGATTGTAGTGAGATATCCACCCCGCCCGCACTTGTGGCACCGACCACACCCGTTTGGGCAGACGTGACTGGGAGTGAGTTTAGTTCTGGGGTCTGGACAGGTGGCTGGCTCTCTTGCTTCTGGTCGGGTCACAGAGGACAGCCTGGGTGGGTTCTTGGAGAGGGAACTTGTGGTGGTCACCTGCTTCTTGTGTAAGTGCATTCTCCCCGAATAAGGTTCACTCAGCCTGTACCAAGTCTAGCGAATCTTGATTCCCGTGCAGTAAGTCCACTCAGCAGTTGGCAGGACCCAAGTTCAATTCCCAGCACTCACATGGAGGTTCACAACCATGTAAACCTCCAGTCCTGGGGGATCCGATGCCTTCTTCTTCTGGGATCCAAAGGCACCAGGCAGGCACGTGGTGCACAGACATCACACAGGAAATCAATCACACACATTAATATACATGGCATATGGAAAAGTCATGGAAATGGAGAAATAATAATAATAAAAAGGGTAGTATGCGTGAGCCCGCACCTTGCTAGTTTAGCCTCCACTGCAAGTTCCGTGTCTCCTTCTGTTGAAGGTTTGCCGCCAGGGTTCTAGGTGATGGTGAATCGGCTCGTGTGTCTTACTTTTTGAGAAATGACATCTTGTCTGCTTGTTCTGTGCCTGTGTGGGGGTGAGTGCGTGTCACGGCGTGTGTCAGGGCCAGAGGACTACCCGAGGAAGTCAGCTCTCCCGTGCGTTCCGGGGTCAGACTCGGGTCATCAGGCCTGATGGCAGGAGCCTGAACCCATTTAACTGCCTCTCTGCCTGTGTCTCACTTCTTAAGTAAATAAAATGCCCATAGCAGAATTTGCTACCTTAAAATACACAGGGGCTGGAGACGCGGCTTGGTGGCTAAGAGCACTTGGCGATTATCTGGAGGGGATCCAAATTTATTCCCACCACCCACCCCAGGCAGCTCACAGCCGTCTGTAGCTCCAGCTCCAGGAAAGCTGACGCCCTCTTGTGGCCTCTGCAGGCACTTGCACACACATGTGCATATACACACACACACACACACACCATAAATAAAAACAAAATCTTAAAGTGCACAGCTCTGCAAACACTCAGTGCTCTGTGGTTCATGCTCTCCTGAGGCTTCTTCATGTACCCTTCCCCCTTCCTGGCTGCTCTCCCACAGCCACAGCCACAGCCACCTCCTACTTCCTATTTCCTATTCCTATTCCCTATTTCCTGTTCCCTATTCCCTATTCCCTATTCCCTATTTCCTGTTCCCTATTCCCTATTCCCTTGCATGGTTTCAGCCCTCCAGAGTCAAAACTAAGTCTGGTACGTAACGAGTCAGCCTGGCCGTGAAGACTGAGGTATTCAGTCTCGAGTTCCTTGCTGCGGTTCATCCGTCAGTCAGTTGTGATGCATTCAGAAGAAAAAAAAAAAACCTTCTAAAGTCCCGTCAGAGGGATAAGCATCTCTTGTCTCCCTGCTCAGGCTACACTCGTCATCCCCAGAAGATTCGAATCCTTCAGAGACAGAGGGAGACAGCCACAGTGTGAACTACAGGGACCCCAGTGTGCCCGTGAGTGAAGCCAATGTTCACTGGTCGTTATGAGAAAGAGGCCAGTCTATAAAAAGTACGGGGGCCTTTCTGCTGACTCAGTGGCCTGACGGGCCAGTACAGGTCAGTGGTCGCAGGAGCCGCGGTTAGGAGAACACCGAAGGGCTCCAGGTTGTGACTCAAATCTAGTCTTTGTAACGCTGGGTTCAGAATTTGAACTCTGCCTCAGTTTCCTTACTTGTGAGGTAGGTGTGGTAACAACATCCCCCCAGATGAATATGAGAATTAACCAGAAACAAAATAAGCCAAAAAACACTTTTTGAGACGGGGTCCCATGTAGCCCAGGCCAACCCCAAACTCACTGTGTAGCTGAGGCTGACCTTGAACTCCTGATTTTCCTGCCTCCACCCCCCCCCAAGTGCTGGGATTACAGGCTGCACCACCACACCAAATAAAAACCAAAAACTCTTCAAATGGTGGTTGGCACACTTACGAAGCACTCAGTGGGTGGCAGCTGTTACGATGGCCTCGGATTCTGCACCCAAGTGGTTTGAAAGAGATGTAGGTAAAATAAGCCATGAAACAAGTGCTATGTGCTTACCCTGACACACTCCAGCTGACGGAAATGCACGCTGCACCTTCAATGATCACACCTGTGGGCTGGTGCTGCACATCTGTCACCCTGCAACTTTAGACGTGGAATGCAGGGTGACCTCAAAGCTAGCTTAGGCAACTTAGCGAGACCCTGTCTCAAAGTAAAAAAAAAGTTTTAAAAATTAAAAAAAACGTAGTAAAAGGAATGGATATATAGCTTCGTGGTAGAGCTCGTGCCTGGTTTATGGAAAGACCTGTTTGATTCCCGTAACTGGGGGACGCTAGACCTCGTGCTACCCAGAAGTCTGAAATAGATTATAACGCTAGCATCGTGTAGAGCAAATGCCACGAGGTGTCGAGTCAGTTCTGTGGTCTGAGAATATGGAAGGGAGATGATGTGTGACCAAGGGGAGCAGGGGCCGGAAAGTACAAACATTGTGTGACGCTTGTATGAAAATACAGCTGGTCTTCCTATTTATTTATTCGCTTATTCACATGTTTAGTGAACAAAGCGATCCTATAGGAACAGGCGTGTAAGTCGATGTGATAAAAATCTTCTGGCCTCCTCATGTGCCTAGCTGTGCATACATGCAGGTGCACTCGCACACACGTGAGACCGCACACATGCACACATGTGTGAGTGCATACACGCATGCACGCGCGCGCGCGCACACACACACACAAGGATCTCAGCTTTGCAGTAGGTGCCTTAGTTTGGAATCTGGTAGAGATAGGGAACGACTCTCAGCTCTAAGCTTCAGCTATGGAAGATGCCTAGGCAGTGCAGGCTGTGCCCGGGGCAGGCCCTCGGGAACTGTAACGGAGGTTCTGGTGCCGACTGACTCTAAAACCACCCGGTGGTTCTCACTGTGCTCAAGGCTTGCTGACCGGTCCTGTCCTGTCTTTCCAGGTGTCCACGAAGGAACGCTTTTTACCGAGTTCTGAAACAGGGGGCCTGGAGGCTACCAGGCAACCCCAGCTCACTGAAGCTGCTCACAGTCACGGGCCACTGCTTGGTAAGCTGTCCCTGTCACCAGCCACCATGGGAATTTTCCAAAACCACTGTGTTCTTATGCGCAGGACATTTTTGAAGCAGCAAATGTTTTTAAAGTAATATTTTTTTCCCACCAGGCATGGTGGCACATACCTATAATCCCAAAACACGGGAGGTTGGGGCAGAGGATTGCTATGAGTTCAAGACCGTCTTGGGCTACATAGTAAGTTCTAGGCCAGACAGGGCTACATAGGAAGAAAGCCGTCCCTTCCCCCTTGTATCCCAGGTTTGGCTCAAACATCTATGTCACTAAGGATCACCTTGAACTTCTGGCCCTCGTGCTGGGATTACAGGTGTGCACCACCACACCTGATGTATACGGTGCCCGACCCCAAACACGGGGTGTCACGTATGCTCGGCCAGCCTTCCCCAGCAGAACCTCTGCCCCTGCTGCTGGCTTTGCCGTTCTTGACTACAGCTGCTTTTTATTTATTTAACGTGTATGAGAGACTTGCCTGCGTGTGTGTCTGGGCACGTGCATGTCTAGTGCCCGCGGAGGCCAGAAGAGGTTACTGGACCCCGTGGAGTTACAGGTGTTTGTGAGCCGCCAGGTGGAGCCTCTGTAAGGGCAGCCGGTGCTGTTTCTCCAGACTCTCTGCCCGCGGTGTTTTCAGACACGACCTCCTTCCCAGCTCCCCTGAACTTACTCACGTAGCCGCCGGTGTTGGTGTTTTAACTTCCAGGCGATGGTGCCCAGCTGGACTTCGATGCGCTGTGTGACAATGAGGACACAGCCGTGGCTGCCTTCATGAATTACCTGGAAGCAGAGGCGGGTCTGGGTGATGCTGGGGACTTCAGTGACATCCAGTGGACACTCTAGCCTTTGAACTGACGTGGGAATAGTCTCAGGGTGTCCCATCTACAAGACACTCTGTTAGTTCATAGAACTCTCTTTACGCCATGAGCTAGCCCGGGGTCAGGCTGCCCTATATTTCTGCTGAAATGCTCTGACCATAAAAGGCTGCCAATCACATTGTTTGGGCGTTGCTTCTTCGGGGTCAAGCTGCCAATCACGTTGTTTGGGCGTTGCTTCTTCGGGGTCAGGCTGCCAATCACGTTGTTTGGGCGTTGCTTCTTCGGGGTCAGGCTGCCAATCACGTTGTTTGGGCGTTGCTTCTTCGGGGTCAGGCTGCCAATCACGTTGTTTGGGCGTTGCTTCTTCGGGGTCAGGCTGCCAATCACGTTGTTTGGGCGTTGCTTCTTCGGGGTCAGGCTGCCAATCACGTTGTTTGGGCGTTGCTTCTTCGTACAGCTTTGCTGTTGCCTCTGGGGATCTCAACGCGTTGACGTTTTCCCTGCCTGTGGCCTAAGAGGCTGGTGACGTGGGCTGTGGCGCTGTGGCGTGTGCCCACACGTGAGCCTTTCCCCTGGTGGATGAAAGAGCTGGGTGGCTTCTGGGGTGTGGCGAGTGCTTGAATATTTAAAGGGTCAAACTGACGATGAGCACTGTATGTTGAGCCTTTGACTTGCTAGGATGGACTTTAAGGGAGAGGGCTTCTTGAAACACAGGGAAGGCCAACGTTAATGGCTTTGCTTACATAAGGGGTGGGCCCTGAGCCCTTGATCTTGGGAGATGAGTCTTTGCAAAGGATGGTGTATCACTAAGGATTTTCACTGTAACTCATACTGCCTTGCTGGTCCCCGCTGTTGAAGCTGGCTTAGCGACAGATTCGGCCTGGAGGATAAATCAGTCCCAGGCAGATTAAATGCCCTGTGGAAGGTCCCACCTGAAATCCATAGGTTGTTAATGCTTAATGTATATAAGCCCAGTTACATTTGTAAAGACAACGGACTGACTAGTTACCTGATGACCAAGCCGACCTAGGAAACAACGGTAGCCTGCTGGATAATTGGTGCTCAGTCATCATTGCCTGCAGCCAAAGAAATGAAACAAATGGTAAATACAGTTTTTTGTTGCTGTTTTTGCTGTGTGGGTTTATTTGGGCTTTTTGTTTGTTTTTTGAGACGGGATCTGTGTAGCCCAGGCTGTTCTAAAACATACAGTCTGGCCCCATATAGAGATCTACCTGTGCTGCCTCCCAAAAGTTGGGATCAAAGCCAGACATCACAATTCCCAGGTTAATCACAGTCCTTTAAGTCAGGAGGCAATGAAAAAAGAAAAGCTTAATAGCCGACTTTTCTCGTCATAATGTAACGTTCAGAGGGTGTTTTAAAACAGCAGTTAGCTGGCCTGACAGCCTCCAAAACAATACAGAGAAACCCTGTCTCGTAAAAACCAAAAAAAAAAAAAAAAAAAAAAAACCCCAGCAATTTTTAACCTAGAGATGCTTCGAGTGCAGTGTAAGAATTAAGACGATTTAAAATTCTGGCCCGGGAGCTCAGTGCAGCTCAGTCGGTAGAATGTTTGCCTCACGTGAAGAAAGCCCTGGGTTCAGTTCCTAGCATTGTAAACCAACCTTGACAAAGCATGAAGGATGCCCCTGGCGGAGTTCAGCAGAGAGAGAGGGTCTGCTCACACACTTCCTCACGGGACAGCACCATAGCCAGGCAGGTTTCCAGCAGCGGGTCCTGCCAGTAGTAGAAGATAAGTTGTCATGGTGATGTGTCCTCCTGAGCAGGTGGGCGTGGCGTTGAGCATCTCCAGTCCCAGCGCCTGGGGGAATGAGGTAGGTGGACAGCTGCGGGTTTGAGGTCTGCCTGGGCTATGTATAGAGAGTTCTAGATCATCTTGGGCTACAGTATGAATCCCTGTCTCAAAACAAAAGCAGGTGGAACAAACTCTCACGGTGTGAGAGGCAAGCTTTAGGGGCCCTGGCCGCCTCTCACAAAAGCAAGTTCTCCCTCTCAGCGAGAGGACAGGCCATCCCTGGGACGCGCGGGCGGATGGCTGGGCTCGTGCTCTGTGGATGTCTATCTTCACTCCTTTTCTCAGCCTAGTAAAACCCTTCCCTACAGATCCCACGGCCCTGGACCCAGGATACACTGCCCGGCCCACTCCGTGCTTTGTGAGACTCCGCCCTCCTGACTCCGCCCTCCTGACTCCGCCCTCCTCTGGGATTAGTGTCTGCTCTTCCAATGCATCCCCCCTGTGTTTGGTTGGTCCCATTGCATTGGAGTGGCAGACTTGGTTTGGCTGGCCGGTTGGTTTTCCGAGACGGGGTTTCTCTGTGTGGTCTTGGCTGTCCTGGAACTCACTCTGTAGACCAGGCTGGCCTTGAACTCACAGAGACCCACCTGCCTCTGCCTCCTGAGTGCTGGGATTAAAGGCGTGTGCCACCACCTCCCGGCAGCCACTTGCCACAGGTGGTTCTGGGTCCCTGTGCCCGCGGCTGACACTGGTACTCAAAGATGGGGTCACAAAGGGGCATAGAATATTGCATTGACAGGTTTGCGTTCACTATTTGCGATGCTATTTGGAAATGTAGGCAAAAAAAAAATTAAAATTAATGGTACTTGTGTCTTTTAACTTTTATGTTATTTTCGGCTCAAACTCATAGTCCCAGATTGGTTCCCCACGTAGAGAGATTGCACCCAGACCCCTGCTGTTTGTGGCTAGCACATGGCCCTCCTGGACAGCACCACCGCGTGCAAGGACATTTTGTCAGGGGGATGCTACGGAAATGGACCAAAGGCTGAAGGATGAGGTGATTGTCGCTATTGTAACTCTGGTCCTTAGGGACTCAGTCAAGAAGAGCTCTGAGAGTCCTGGGCCAGCCTGGGCTACAGAGTGAGTTTTTTTTTTTCTCTTTTGAAGTTGCCATGTACTTTATTATGTGATGATAACCTGACATTAAATAAAACTTGAGTTCAGCGTTGACACCATAGGGTCAATAAATACATACATTTACTGGGAGACAAAGGCATCAGGAAATGCAGAAGAAACAGGCAGAGGCGGAATGAGGAGGAGGGGGCTGTTTGTAGTGTCCCACTGAAAAAGCCACACCTGCAGTCCCAGTATTCCTGTGAGGTTGAGGCAGGAGGATTGCTGTTAGTTTGAGGCTAGCCTGAGCTATATGATGAGGCTGTGCCTCGTTGAAATCAGAATATATAATAAACTGGCATGGAAGTCTACAGGCTCACTGGCTGGGCTTAGCCGTGGGGTGTGAGCCTCCTGTGTCCCCGGGGCCACATCAGGGCTGACAGTTAGAACTCTCCAGAGGCTACCAGAAAGAGCTGGGTAGCTCCTATGCGCCTCTCTCCCTGTTCTGAGGGGCTTTCTTTGCATTAATTCCCACCCCCTGGGGCCTGGGAGAGACATTTGTGGCCTCCCTGTCTGGAATGCTGGGGCCCTTTGGCTGCTGGGAGATGTCTGTCAGAGAACTCTCTCGGGTTCCTCTCACGCTGTGGAGAGAACTCCCCAGGTGTGACAGTCAGGGCAAACCTCAGGGAGACTGGCTGGCTGGGGTGTCCTCTGACCTCCGGGGTGTCCTCTGACCTCCGGGGTGTCCTCTGACCTCTGGGGAGTCCTCTGACCTCTGGGGAGTCCTCTGACCTCTGGGGAGCTGTCATCCCTCAGCCTTTTGAATGAGGGTTTGGGTACCGCATCCAACGCCTTCTGACTCATTTGTTCTTGTCTGTATATATTGCTATTTCTAAAAGTCTGCGGTAGATAATGAAAAGGGAGAAATTAAATTACATTTTATATATGGATATATATGAATAACTAGTTTGGTTTTTTTTAACTTAATAAACTTTCTCCCCTTGATGATGTGAACTAGTTTCTAACGTGGAACCACAGATTAAGGAAAGGGTCGGTTTTAAAATCTTGGGCAGACGCCGAGTGGTAGTGGTGTAGCACAGCTTTAATCCCTGACGGTTCAGATTACAATTTGATGTTAGATTTCCCACGGGGCCACAGTGTTTCATTTCTTCTTATCTCTTCTTTCTGGAAAGTTTTTTTAAAATGTATAATCTTTTTATGCACTTATTTGCGAAGCACAAAAAAAAAACAGTAAATAGAGGATTGATGGTTTGAAAGAAAATGGCCCACCAAGGGAATGGTCCTGTTAGGAGGTGTGGCCTTGTTGGAGTGGGTGTGGCCTTGTTGGAGGAAGTGTGCCACTGTGGAGACAGGCTTTGAGATCTCGTGTGCTTTCATGCATCCGGCTCCAGGCTGGTTTCTTAGGTGTGTGCTGTGCTCACTAACTTGGAAAGACACCCATGCTTCTCTCTACCTCCCCTCACCCCCTTAACTCAATACACAGCTGTTTTGCTTGTTTGTATGGGATGAGGTCTCACGGTGTGGCCCAAGCTCGTCTCACAGTTCTCCTCATTGGTGCTGACACATTGAGCCTGTGTTGCTCTATCTGGCCACTCACAGCATTCTAAAATATGTTTTCTAACTGTAAAAGACATAAAAATGTGCTGCCCTACCCATTACAGGTACAGTTCCATGTTGGGCGATAGCCACACCGTTCTGGGAACTCTAGGGCTTGTCTGCACACTCTGAACAAGTTCCTGCACCAGCAGCCCCCTGCTGTGTTTCTGTGCGTCTGTACAAATCCACCGTGAAGTGGTTTTGGGTTTCACTTCCCACGCTATCCTCGAGGTTTATTCTTCTTGTACCGGGTGACCAGGTTTTCCTTTCTGAGATTGTGTAATTATGTGGTATGCACACACCACACTGTGAGATTGTGTAATCAGTCACACACACACTGTGAGATTGTGTAATCAGTCACACACACACACACACACTATGAGATAGTGTAATCAGTCACACACACACACTATGAGATAGTGTAATCAGTCACACACACACACACTATGAGATTGTGTAATCAGTCACACACACACACTATGACATTGTGTAATCAGTCACACACACACACACACCACACTGAGATTGTGTAATCAGTCACACACACTATGAGATTGTGTAATCAGTCACACACACACACCACACTGAGATTGTGTAATCAGTCACACACACTATGAGATTGTGTAATCGGTCACACACGCACACACTATGAGAGTGTGTAATCGGTCACACACGCACACACACACACACACACCACCACACCACCCATCTACCCACTGGCGGGTAGTCGGATGTTTGGGGCTTCTCCATCTCAGCTACAGTGAATGTGACAAGGGTGGGTGTGTAGGTGTCTGGTCACAATCCTGCCTTCAGTGTGTGCACACCTCTACCTACCTGTCACCCACCTCTATCTCTCTGTCATCTACCTAGCTAAAGCTACTATCATCCATCTATTCATCTATATATGTATCTATCATCTATGTACCTATCAACCGCCTACCTACTCATCTATCATCTATCTATCTATTGTCTATCATCTATCTATTATCTATTTATCTATTGTCTGTATATCTATCCTCTATCTATCTCTCTATTGTCTATCTAGAGAGAGAAAGATGAAGTGGGATTGATTCTATTGTAAACACTTTTGAGGCCCCTCCACACTGTTTTCCACACAGTCTCACTGTTTTATATTCTGACTAATAGCACACAGGGCTGCTAGTCCCCTACTGTCTTGCCAACTCCAGCTATTGGCTTTAACCGCCAGTGTTCATCCTGGTGGGCCTTTGGTAATATTTCATTGTGGTTTCCATCTGTGGCAAATCTTGTAGTCGTTTGTGTATATTCTTTGGAGAAATACGCATTCAGGTTCTCTGGCCACATTTTGAGTTCATTGTGTTTCTAAATTTTTATTTTTAATGTGTACTTCATGCATGCGATGCCCAAAGAAGCCACAAGGGGCATTGGGTCACCTGGAATTAGACTTATAGGTGGTTGTAGGCTGCCATGTGTGTGCTGGATCAAACCTGCTCTCTCAGGAAGAGTGGCCAGTGATCTTAACTGCTGAGCCATCTCTCCGGCCCACTTTTTATTTTGAATGTTTGATCATGTGGGAGCACAGGTGTGTGCTGCCAAAGTCTGCTGACCCTTGTAGTTCTTGATGTCTCTGTGTTCACATAGCTGTGGTGAGCACCTTGGAGGTCGGTCCTTTTAAACAGATTAGAGAAGACAAAACAGTAAAAATGACACCAGTAGCTACTGTGACCAAGCAAGGCAGGAAAACAGCTTCAGACTTTGGGTTTTTCAGTCACCTAAGTTCACAGAAATGCCAATTAAAAAGTTACTGTGGCCTATTTTGACTGATTTTTTTCTTCACATGTAGCCCAGGACGACCTTTTCCCAGTGATGGGGGAAAGTTCTTCTGTGTATATGTCAATAAAGCACTGTTGGCCAATAGGGAAGCAAGATAGGTGGGATTAGGAGTCTAGGCGGAGTCTGGGAAATGTAGTGAAGAGAGTTTGTCACTGTGTGGTCGTGGGGAGAGGACCCATGAGGCTGCGTCCTCGATAAGACCTTATAAAATATGCATATTAGTAATTATGGGTTAATAATTAAGTCAGAGATAGCCAATAAGAAACAAACCAGCCGGGCGGTGGTGGCGCACGCCTTTAATCCCAGCACTCGGGAGGCAGAGGCAGGTGGATCTCTGTGAGTTCGAGGCCAGGCTGAACCCAAAAGCCTCCAAAACCAATACAGAGAAGCCCTGTCTCGTAAAACCAAAAAAAAGAAAAAAAGAAAAAAAGAAACAAACCAAATGGCCAACAGCTTCATAATTAATATAGTGTATTGTGTGTTATTCAGGAGCCAAAACGGCAATGGGATCCAGGTGGCTGGCAGGAAGAATGCACATTACAGCCCAGGATGGCCCTTTCCCATGTAGCCCAGGATGGCCTGGGCTGTTACTGAGGACGGCCTTGAACTTCTATCTTCCTGCTTTTCTCTCTGGATGTTGCTATTACAGGCCTGGTCCATCACGCCTGACCGGCTGTTCCTAATAGCATTGTGCTTTGTGCTGCAGAAGCACAGAGGCACCATAAACACAATCTTTTTTCATCAAAAAGAAAGGTAAAGCCAGGTGCAGGTAAGTCTATACTTCAGACGCTGAGGCAGGAGGATCGTGAATTTGAAGCCAGCCTGGGCTACAGTGTGGCTGTCAGGAGGGAGGGATGTAGCATCTACAGTGGCTTCGGTTTTGTGCCATCCGCGTCTGATGGGATCGCTTCAGAAACACACACACAGGACAGGTTGACGGAGTCCAGGGCGCAGCGACACTCCCCACAGGCCACAGGAACGTCCCTGTGAGATTGGAACAGCTCATGCAGCTCACCAAGGCTTCTCCTTCTGCATGACTTGGGAGTGGCTGACTCCTCCCGGTGGGATGTGGGAGGGCATGCCTGCACTCCTCTGGATGTAAAGACGGGAGGCTCGTGAGTTCAAGGCCAACCTGGACTCAGTAAATAAATAAACTTTTTTTTTTCTGGTTTTTCGAGACAGGGTTTCTCTGTATTGTTTCGGAGGCTGTCCTGGAATTCGCTCTGTAGACCAGGCTGGCCTCGAACTCACAGAGATCTGCCTGCCTCTGCCTCCTGAGTGCTGGGACTAAAGGCGTGCGCCACCACCGCCCGGCCCCCCCTTTTTTTTAAACATACAGTATTTTGAGTTATTTTTTTATTATGTTTGCATATAGAGTTCTATGCTTGGACACCAGAAGAGAGCACCAGATCTCATTACATATGGTTGGTTGTGAGCTACCAGGTGGTTGCTGGGAATTGAACTCAGGTTCCTCTGGAAGAGCCGGCAGTGCTCTTATCCTCATCTGAGCCGTCTCTCCAGCGAGGATCACCCCTTCTTTTGGGGGACAAGGATGGTGGGGGAAGGGAAGCACAAGACCCTCCCTACCCCACCCTGACCCCTCACCCCCACTCCCATCCTCCAATGAGACCCAGTCGCTCTCGGCCCTGTCCTCCAGCTCCGGGGATCCAGGTCTTCTTTTTCTTCTGGGGTGGTGGTGTCTGAGGTTGTGAGTCCCCTGCTCTGGGGGAAAAAAAGAAACAGGTAAGGAAATCAGTGATAGGGAGGGAGGCCAGGAGCCTTCTCAAGCCAGAGACTCGCTCAGTGTGACGGTCAGAGGCTCGCTCAGTGTGACTGTCAGGGACTCCCTCAGCGTGACAGTCAGGGACTCAGCGTGACGGTCAGGGACTTCCTCAGTGGGAAGGTCAGAGACTCGCTCATTGTGACGGTCAGAGACTCGCTCAGTGTGACGGTCAGGGACTCAGCGTGACGGTCAGGGACTCGGTGGGTCAGGTTCACGTCCCTCTGTCCGAGCACACCCACCCCTTCCCCGTGATGGTCAGCTTTGTCAGGTTGGCACAGCCTAGGACTGCCTGGGAAGAAGGCTCAGTGAAGAATCATCTTGAGTGGGTTGGCCCGTGGGTGCCTCTGAGGTGTTTTCTTAGGTAACTGAGGAGGAGGCCCGTCCTGGACGTGGGTAGCACTGTTCCCTAGGCAGGGAGCTACGAACTGCAGGAGGGGAGAGATCCGTCCTGAGCCCAAGCACGCTCGCGTGCACGCGCGCGCGCGCACACACACACACGCAGACACAGACACTCACACACACGTGCAGACACACACACACACACACACACACACACACACACACACATTCATCTCTCTGCTCCTGACGTGGCTATGGCGTGACTGTGACCTTCTGCCTTGGCTTCCTCACCATGAGGGACTGTCGCCTGCTCTACATGGTGAATTCAAGCCAGCCAGGGCTATGTGGAAAGACATTGTCTCAGAAAGATTAATCAGTCCATTGACAAGTACAGCCAGCTGTCACCACTGTGACGACACTCCCCCTGACATGTGTCACTTCCCCTGACATGTGTCACTTCCCCTGACATGTGACATTTCACCTGACATGTGACACTTCCCCTGACATGTGACACTTCACCTGACACATGTCACTTCCCCTGACATGTGACACTTCACCTGACACATGTCACTTCCCCTGACATGTGACACTTCACCTGACACATGTCACTTCCCCTGACATGTGACACTCCCCCTGACATGTGACATTTCACCTGACATGTGACACTCCCCCTGACATGTGACACTTCCCCTGACACGTGTCACTCCCCCTGAAGGTGCTGAGGACAACAAGGCTGTGGCTGCCCCCTCACCTCTGAGAAGTCGTAACCCAGGGCGTTTTGGGAGACTTTGCTCTTATTCCGTCTCTCCCTGTGGAAACCGAGGCTAAGAGAAAAGTCCCAGCCACGGTGCAGACGTCACCTGACATCCCCTTCCCAGGTGGCGACAGCTCCTTTGCGGTTCCTGCCACCCCTTACCTCTCCTGACCAACGGTGTTAGCATGGCCTGGTGTGAGCCCCACAGAGTAGGCGCCGCGGTTCCCACCCATCCTGTACCCGGGTTACAGAGCAAAGTGCTTCAGGCCCCCTATCACCACGGCTGCAACCAAGAGAGCCAACATCAGCCGCGCCTGACCTAACTCTCAGCACCCAGTAGGGCTACACACTCACTGAGGGCTAACAGGGTGCGCCCCACGCTCTGCGGGGACAACGAGTGTCTCAAACCCCGCCGTGTGGTTTGCACGATGTCACTGACGTCACAGTGGGAGCTCAGGACAACACGCATGCGCGAGCAGGCCTGCAATAGCTCGGAGGATCCCCCCCTCCCCCGGGTCTCCAAGGCGGAGAGACTTTGGAGTTTGGCCAACGCTGCTTGTGAACTGCGGTGGCTTCTATGTCCGTTTCTTCTTGCAGGCCGGAAATTAAAAACAAAGAGAAATGGAGAGTGGAGCTGAAATTGACGTTTTCCCTTTGTGTCAGGATGGCGAGACTGCTTGAGCTCTCGATGGTCGGTCATGTTTGCTTGTCCGTTTAGCCTTCTCCCCAGCCTCTGTATGATGTGGATGGGCAGATGAGCTGTTTGTTCGCTTAATCTGGTTGTGTTCACTGTAGCCTGGGCTGGTCTTGAAGCGGCCACGCAGCTAAGGATGTCCGGATGGCCGTAGAGTTCTGATCTCTCTTCCTTCCTCTGCCTCCCCAGGTGGTTCCCCACCAGGCCCTCGGTGATGAGATTGGAACCCAGGGCTTCACGCTTGCTAGCTGGCACAGCACCTACCAACCCCCGAGCTGCAGCAGCCCCAGGCACGCAGAACTTTGAACAGAAGAGGCTGCTTAGCGTGACCAGCTGGAGGGTAATGTTTGCATCCAGCAAAATTTTCTGGTCTTCCTGACCCTTCCCCTTGAAGCCCTAAGCCCAGATCCTGGCTGCCCTGCAAGGTTTGCATTCGAGCAATTACGCTCGAATTGTTGTAATTAGGGTCCCTCCACTCCGCCCTCAGAAGCGGGGGCTGCTGCTGCTGCTGCTTGGTAAGGCGTGAGGGTCGCAAAGATATTTCTTGTAACTTCAATCGAAGCTGATGCTTCTCCTGGGTCTCTGTATCAACATCTGGATGGACAGGCATCCTGTGCTCTAGGCTTCCAGAAGGCAGAGCAAGGAACAGGGCAGCCTGCTTGCGATTGCAAAGACATTCCCAGCTGGTCGGCAGTAAAGTTGTGGAATCAGTTGTGCCCAGGGCAGCGGGTGCTGGTGGAAGGTTCTAGTCAACACAGTGAGTGGCACCGGATGTGCAAAGGCCCTCTCTCTCTCTCTCTCTCTCTCTCTCTCTCTCTCTCTCTCTCTCTCTCTCTCTCTCTCTCTCTCTCTCTCCTTCCCCGAGGGGACTTTTCCTGCACAGAGAACACTTACCTTTAAAGCCCCTTTGTCTCAGATGGAGTCACATATTGTCTCCCAGGAGCTACTTAAGGAACAGAGGGAGTTAAAATATCTGATAATAGAGCCACTGAGCAGTCAGGCACGGTGGTGCACCTGTGAGCCCAGCACTCAGGAGGCTGAGGCAGGAGGATTGCTATGAGTTGTCAGGCCACCTAGGCTATGTAGAGAGACCCTGTCTTTTTAGTATTTTTTAAGGTTTATTATGAATACAGTGTTCTGCCTGCATGTACGTCAGAAGAGGGCACCAGATCTCATTACAGATGGTTGTGAGCCACCATGTGGTTGCTGGGAATTGAACTCAGGAGCTCTGAGTGAGTAGTCAGTGTTCTTAACCTCTGAGCCATCTCTCCAGCCCCGAGACTCTGTCTTAATAAATAAAATGCAGGCACTATGTGTGGCGGAACGCTCCTGTATTCCCAGCATTTGGAAAATGGAGACAGGAAAATTAGGAATTCAAAGTCATCCTTGGCTACATAGTGAGTTTGAGGCCAGCTTGAGCTACATAAGACCCTGTGTCATATAATATAGTATAATACAAATCAAGCAAGTAATCCATTGGCAACACAAACCCTGTCACTCTTGGCTTTATTCATTGTCACTAAGGTTCTCTGGCCTGAATCCTCACTGCTCCTGTAACGGAAACACCGGAGCTTATGAAACCAGCACTTTTCCCCCCTCCCCAAAGAACCAAGAGAAGGAGTGTAGTAGGAGTGAACCCCACAAAGCTATCCGCCCATGAGGGCAGGGACAAGTAAATTAGCACAGGTAGAGATAAAAGGAAGTGAAAGGAAAAAGACCCTCTCTTTCTCTTGGAAGCCAGCCACACTTCTAACTCCTAGCTTGTGTGACTCTCTCTCTGGTAAATAAATATATTGTATCTCCTATAACATCGGCTATCACAATAAAGGAGATTCTCCTTCTTGGGCTTCAGAGCCTGGCTACCTATGTCTAAAATCTCTAGCCAAAACTGGACGTGGTGATGCATGTCTGGAGGCCAGTCTGGAATATTCAGTGAGACCCCGATAAAACCAAAGCCAAAGCCTCTCGAAGCCACACCACACCTGCAGAGATTTCAAAGCCCAGAGCAGGGCCCTTGCCGGCCTTTAGTTCGTTGGCCAGTTTTAAGTCACGGTTGGTCGTGACCCTTACCAGGACAGCTTCCTCTCAGCCGACCTTACCGAAAGCGTCGCTGTTATCTCTGGGAGCCACGAGGAGAAACTCAGGGTTAAGCCGGGTCTCACAGGCCCATGGATGCCACTGCCCTGGAAGCCAGCCTGTTTGTCCTGTGCTTGAGGATCATAACTGGTGTCCTGCTCTGACCTGGCCTTCTGGTGTGTGATGGGTGTCCCACTTGTGAGCTTGTCCCACGGGGACTTCATAAACTAGCAGAGGCATCCCTTCGCTGCTGGGGGGGGGGTGCTATGTAAACCAGCATTTGTTTATCAGCCCAAGTCTCCTTGGGAATTGCTCTCCAAAGGCAGTAGATTACCATGAGCCAAAGCTCTCAGAGAGAGAGCTCTGCCAGGCACAGCAGAGTCACAGGCAGGGGTCCCCTAGGCGCTGTGAGGTAACCTCACCAGTGGAGGGAGGCGCCTGCCTCCAAGACTGACAGCCTGAGTTTGTTCCCCAGGACCCACATGGTGGGTGGGGGAACGCACCCTCAGGACCTGTCCTCCGTAGGGACCATGTTGCACGAGCATGTCCTCCATATAAATACATGCAGTTACAAATGTCTGCGGGAGACGTGCGGCTCCAGAGAAGCTGAATTTCAAACGCGTGAGCGTGTCACATAAATGAGGAAATAGGAGAAAGTTAAGGTGTCCTGAGCTTGGTCTTTATAGGTAGAATGGCTTTCCTGGCTCTGTATGCTCAAAGCTACAAAAGTGTGTCCTTAGCCTGCATTACCACCCCCATGGAGACATTTCCTGCAGGGGGGGTGGGGGTGGAGGGGAGTGAAGGAGGAGTTGTAGAATTTTCCAGAGGCATTGCTCTGTCTGAAGGGGTTCTTGATTTTGGGAGACTCCAAACGACCAAGCCAGTCCTCAGTTATCTTTTCTCCAGAGGCACAGACACGTCTGTCTCTTGTCTCATTACCATCGTGTGTGCTTTGTCATTTTGGGGTTCTCCTTCCAGACATTCAGACGGCAGTCAGTTCTCTCTGGTCTGTCCCTTCCAACTCCTAGAGGGTGGTCCCTGGGGGGCTGCAGGGTCAGGGCCCTGTGTCCCTCTGCTCACGTTGTCATCCACGATCAATCCACAGCCTTGGCTTATGTGTGCTCCTATTTAAAGACATATTTAGCATGTATGTGTCCAAGGGCTGGCCTTGAGCTCATGATTTATGTAGCCCAGAATGACTTTGAATTTCTGATCATCCTATTTCTGCCTCCCAAATGCTGGGACCACAGGCCAGCAACGCCACGCCCGCAGGGCTTTTAACACCGTGGATTCATTAGCCTTGAACTCAGCAGCCAGCAACGCTGAAGTTTATCTCTGCCTTTTCACCCTGAGGGACCCTGAGCCAGCAGCAGCCCAAAGCTGAGCTTCCAGGAGCAAAGGCTGCAGAAAACAACAAAGAATGCACAGCTCTGAGGAGGCCTGGGAGAGAGAAGTGCTCACAGCAGGAAAACTGAAGGAAGAGGACAGGGAGCCTGTCACCGGGCTGCACGTGATGTTTTGTTTTTTGTTTTTTTTTTTTTTTTGTTTTTTTTTGGTTTTTCGAGACAGGGTTTCTCTGTGGCTTTGGAGGCTGTCCTGGAACTCACTTGGTAGTCCAGGCTGGTCCAGGCTGGTCTCGAACTCACAGAGATCCGCCTGCCTCTGCCTCCCGAGTGCTGGGATTAAAGGCGTGCGCCACCAACGCCCGGCTTGTTTTGTTTTTTTAACGCAGCCAGGGCCTTTCTCTGGAGAGTCAGTTGGCAGATGTAGAATCTGAACTGGGGGTTTGATGAGGACAAGCTAACGGGTCTCCCTTGTCCTTGTGCCCAGCCATACTCTACAGATGCTTTCGTCCTCAACCCTCTCTTCTAGAACCTTCCTGGGCCAGTCTTCCTGAGCTGGCGTGTCCTTAGTGGGAGCCTCTCCCTCCCCACTGTGAGTCCTCTCCACGGCGAGTGTTTGTGAGGCAAGGAGAACTGGATACAGTAAATGCAGTCCTAACAGAGAAGTCCTGGGTTGGGCGGTGGTGGTGCACACCTTTAATCCCAGCACTCGGGAGGCAGAGGCAGGCGGGTCTCTGTGAGTTCGAGGCCAGCCTGGGTTACAGAGCGAATTCCAGGGTGGCCTCCAAAGCTACACAGAGAAATCCCGTCTCAGAAAACAATCTCAGAAAACAAACAAACAAACAACAACCCCCCACTGTCCCCCCTGCAAAGTCCTAGCTGGTGTGGAGCTTATAGTTTGTAAGGAACCCTTCATTTTACCAGAAGAACTACAGCAGGGCAGGGAGGGCCCTCAGTAATAAACGTTTTCCTCACATCGATGTTATAGAAGGAACTGACTAGTTTGAGAATTTGAAATTTTCTTCCTAGGCCTGTGGTTGTAAACTGGGCCCTGGAGTTTGATGTCAGTGTCCTCAGAGCCCACTCTCCCTGGACATTTCAAGCTAATAGCTCAGTGTCCAAGGAGAAGCATAGATACCCCAGTGTCCCAGGAGAGGTACCTGGAGTCTGTCCCAGGTACTCAGGCAGGTGAGGCCTTGGAGCTGAACTCCCTGCTTGTCATACACCATCCCTGGCCTCCGAGCACAGCTTCCAGCAGCTGAGGGGATGGGAGGTACATCCCATGACCTCTGCCTCCATGACCAGGCTTCCATGGCACGGCTATCCAGTGTTCACTGGCTTATCATTCTGAAGAGAGAGTTCTGACCAGACCCTGCCCGGAAAAAGCTGCTTCCCCTCTGGGCTTCATTGGCTGTCTGCAGGCTCTGAAAATCTTCACTTTAGACTAAAGCCCGGCTAGAGAATGGGACTCACTCACACATATCCCCTGAAAAAAGTCACAAGTATTCAAACATCAAAGAGAAAGGCTGACTCAGGCAGTTCCGTCCACACCCACCCCCCCACCCCCAGAGTTTAAGAACTGCCCGCGGCCTCATGGAAATGAACTGTCTGAACGGCAGGAAGCAGGGGTGAGAGGAAACGGGGTGAGGGTAGGCTGCACATCCTCCCTTCCGCAGAAGCCCTGTGGGCCTGGATGCCTTCTGGGCTCCCTCTGCCTCCCTCCCCAGGGAGACACAGCCCAGCCAGGGTGGCAGCTGTGGTAGGAAGCCAGAGAAGGCTTGCCTCTTCTTGTTTGGGGTTCATTTTAGCCTATTTCGACACCGGTTCCCCCCCCATTTCAGGAGTTGCTGAGCTCATCATGAAGACCCCCGACCTTCTGAGAGTCCCATGGACTGGCGCAGAAGGAGTAGTGTCAGAGCGAGGCCTTTAGCAAATAGAGTTAACATAATTGATGCTTTTACCGCAGTTATATTCATCACTTCACCATTAATGTGTCATGTGAGTGGGTTAAAAACATTTTATTTTATTTTGTGTGCGTGCATGCGTGCGTGCGTGTGTGTGTGTGTGTGTGTGTGTGTGTGTGTGCGTGTGCGTGTTTCATATGTGCAGGTGCCCTTGGAGACCGTGGCAGAGCACCAGAGCGCCTTGAGTGGGATGCTTGTTAGCTGCCCAACACAGGGTCCTTAGGAAGAGAGAGAAACTCTCTTATCTGCTGGCCCGTCTCCCCGGCACTCCCCACACCTTATTGTTTTCCAATTTTAAATCGCATGTATTCACTTTGTATGGGTGAGCATATGTGAACATACATGCCACAGTATGGGTGTGGAGGCCGGAGGACAATTTGTGGGAGCTGGTTCTCTTCCCCCCCATCATGTGGATGCAGGAAATTGGATTCAAGTCATCAGGCAAGTGCTGGCCCTGGGCAGGGTTTTTTTGTTTTGTTGTTTGTTTGTTTTGTTTTTGTTTGTGTTTTTAAGGCACCATTTTTTGCTGTGTGATCCAGGGTTACCTCCAGCTCATGTGTAGCCCAGTCTCCCTGCTTCCCTGAGTGCTGGAAGGTTGGGCGTGTATGTGCTCCCATGCTCAGCCAGGGTAAGTGTGTGTGTGTGTGTGGCCAGTTTCTCTTAACAAAATCTACTGTAGGTTATTTTGTTCCAAAAGCTGGAGTTGCCCCAAAAGAATACACACAGGTGTGTGTGTGTGTGTGTATGTGTGAGTGTGTGTGAGGAGTCCTGAAGGAAAATGTTTGGAAGCTTCTGGAAACGGGGCTGGCTGGAGAAATATCGAGTGAGAGTTGAGGGCCTTCATGAAGAGAGCAGGGAGAGCCCTGAAACATGTCTTAGCACAGGCACACACACAGTCTTAGAGGACTGTGGGGCAGCAGTGGCCGGCCCCTGAGCAAGACAGGGCCACCTAGGCCTGGGTGGTTCTGCCCACGTCACGAGCCTCCACCCAGAAATCTTTCTTCTGAAGCTCCCTGTTCACTGGCGAATAGTCTGTCAACATCGTGGTCCAGGGACTCCCGGTACCCTCGATAGGTTCTTCTCCTTTGGCAGGGGGCATTCCCCATGGGCCTCTTCAGTGTGTTAATTCTGTCTCACAGCCCCC
The DNA here is from genome assembly GCF_017639785.1 of Mesocricetus auratus. Classification (NCBI taxonomy): domain Eukaryota; kingdom Metazoa; phylum Chordata; class Mammalia; order Rodentia; family Cricetidae; genus Mesocricetus; species Mesocricetus auratus. The sequence continues at coordinate 15,038,989 of NW_024429187.1, forward strand.
TCCCTGAGAATGGAGGTGCACCGGGACATTTATGCTGCTGTGCTTTATTTTGAGAAAGAGCCAAGCTATACAGTTCAGGACTAGATTTTAGGTCGCCTCAACATCCCCAAGTGCTGGGATTCTAAACAGGAGCCACCGCACCTAGAGGAGACGTTTCCTATCCATCTATCATATACCTGTATGTACTGCATGGTTTTTTTAAAATGTGAATGCCAGTGAGCAATCTGCTTCAAACAGATTCTAACATGATGAAACTTGAGCAACCATTGCTCAGGTCAAATGGAGACATCCATGCACTAGACAGTGGAGAAGACCCTAATTTGGGGTCGAGGGCATGTTTGTGTTTTCTTGTAGGAAAAGAATAAAGCTTCGGCAGCTGTCAGACCATTTAGTGAGATACATGGAGCAGAGAAAAACTGGACCTGAGACCATGGGAGCCTACCTAAGCCAGTTTGAGTGAGATCTCCTAAATCAGTGTTCCTGACCCTTGACGTCATCGAATCTACAGCCCTAGAAAAAAGGAAAACAGTCCGTTCAAGATTTCCAGTTTCTCAACAGACCTGCTGCATCAACCTCCCGGACCCGTGAGTTTTCATCCCGAAGCCAACAGAGAACTGGAAAGACTAACTGTCTGCCCTTGACACACCTTGAAACAACAGAATTCATTTTGCCAGTTTTTCCCTTTGGGGGAAAAAAGGACCCATTTAAAACATTTGGACATTGGTATGGACTGTGATGAGTGGCAAAAGCTTCTTTTCAGTATTTGAACAGGACATGGTCACTTGAAATATCAGACTTGGTGGTTCCTGTTTCTGGAATGGCACCTATGCCAGTGTATTTATCTAAAGAAATGCAACTTATCCTAATGCGATAAAAAGGAGACTTTGGTCCAAGTCACATATTCAGCTGAGGCTACTGATGTAAAATCAACAAACTACATCACCACAGGAAGAAATTGGTGTTCTGTGGATAGTGCAACAAGCCTCTTGTTCATATGTTTTTATAATGCTACATGTGTAACATCAATGATTGTACCTAATGTATCTGTGCAAGTGCACTTTCTAAATGCTTTCCTGAGTAGATCTTAGAACAATTGTAAACTTTTATCACTGTTTTGACCATCAAATTGTAAATGTAAATCACATGCAGGTTACCCTTGTAACAGAGGAAGGCTGGTAGAATGTTATGGCCCAGATCTGGTGATGGGTATGGTGATGGAGAGGTGCTATGTCAATGGGGGTCCTGGAAATGGTGGCAGTGGCGGTAAGCATTCTGGCTTTATGCCGAGCTCAAACGTGCCTTGTTTCAGAGGCAAGAGATCCGTAACCAAGTATTGCTTAGCTTAGCCCATGGCAATCCCGATAGCCATGAAGTTTGGTTACAGATGATTTAAGGATGAGGTTCTTCCGTTGACGGACAACCTGTGGGGAAGACACCCCCCACCTAAGACAGGGGTTCAAGGTCCCCCAAAAACAGGCAAGGGAGGGTAACCCTACTTGACCTAAGCCAGGAATGCCTCATTAGAAAATAAAAAAGGGGGAATTGTGGGGACACCAGACCTTGGCCAGAGACCCACTTCCCCATCAGCCTGGGAGTATGCAGCTGTAAGACAATGTTTACTAAAAACATGTTTACTAAAAAACAACACAATGCCCGGGGCAATAAGTTCCTGAAAAGGGCTGACCCACGGGAACTGCTTAAATCACACATCAAACCTCGAACATTAACAATGGGAGACTTGAATACCCGACTCTCACCAGTGGACAGTTCATCCAGACAAAAACTAAATGGGGGAGGAGGGTTGCAATAATTCAACTAGCTATACATTCATTCAATTTTTTTTTTAGCTCCAAGCTTGTGTTTCTCCAGGGTAACCCCGAGGTCATATAAGACCTTGTCACACGGCCTTGTTCTATCACTAGAGTTCCTTGGTACATCAAAAAGATAACTAATGCAAAAGGAAATAAAATGAGTCTCGTGGGGCTTGTCAGGGAAAACCCACCTCTGTGCCCAGGCATCTCTGCTTCCTTTTCCAGCAGCTTCTTCTTCTAGAACACCGCGTCCTGTAACTTGCCGCAGTTAGCCGTGCCTTGTACAGAAGCCTCTCCTCTACCCCATGGTAGTTTAGCTGTCTCCCTGCACCCCTCCCTTAATAAAATCTGGACAGTAGAGAAAAACCATAAAAATCTCAACCACCCTAAATAGCCCCCAATGAGTGTGTGTGTGTGTGTGTGTGTGTGTATCAGTGGGAGGGGGCTGGAGGAGAATGTTGGGGGCCCTGCTCTACCCATTTCTGTCTCATTCTCCTGAGACAGCGTCTTTCACTGAACCTGGAGTGGGGCTGGTGGGTGGGAAGCCCCAGTGACCTTCCTGGCTCTGCCCTTTACAGTGTTGGTTACTGGTGTGCAAAACCACGGATGGCTTTCCACATGGGTGCTGGGGATTTGAACTCAGGTCCTCATTCTTGCACGGCAAGCTCTCTTACCAACCAAGCCGTCTGCCCAGCCCCCATCTCCCCAGAGCCACTTTTTAAATTTTATTTTTATTTTTTTTTTATTTCACGTGCACGGTTGTTTTGCCTGCATGCATGTCTGTGTGAGGGTTGCAGACAGCTGTGAGCTGCCACGTGGGTGCTGGGAATTGAACCTGGGTCCTCTGAAAGAGCGGTCAGTGCTCTTAACAGCTGAGCCACTGCCCTGTCCCACAACAGTCACTTCTAATCCTGGAGGTAAAGACAAACATATGGATATTAATCCATAGTTAAGTAGCTGTGTCCCCCGTGACTTTCGTTCTGTTTAAGTTAAGGTGATAACTGACTTACAAATGAGTAAAAGGCACCAAAGTTGTAAAAACACAAAAACCAAACAAACAAAAAACTAAAACTACCAAAAAAAAAAAAACCAGCAAAACCCTGTCATCACTTCATCAAGCCCCGTCTCTAAGTTTCACCTTCTGACCTTGGCGTATCCTCCATAGTCTACATTTGCTCGTCCGTGATTCGGCTTGAGTCCCATTGACCGTAGGAGAGTCTTCACAAGCATTAGAAAAGCCACCAATCCCACGTGGTCAGCTGCCCCCTGCATCCCTGCAGTGTTTGGCAGGACATCCATCACATTCAGCAGCACCAGCATGGTAGTCAGGCCCGTCTCTCTAAGCGGCGGGCAGAGCTGGTCTTGGCATCAAATTGTCACCTGCCTTACTTATAGCACTCTGTCCTTAGATCCAGGAAGCGCATTAGTATCTGAAAACAGAGATGAGGTTTCATTCCTAAATATGTGATGCGGCAGGCACTATTTGCCCTGAACTTTCTCTCCTATGCGCTAGAAATTTCTATGGTTCTGACCCTGACCTGGCTTCTCAGAGTCAACTGTGTGAAGGAACTTCTGCATCTGGCCTCTCTCTCCTAACATTCAGGATGGGACGTCCCCCTACCCCATTCTCTGTTGTTCCTTTCTCTGAACCCAGTCTCCTTAAGAACAGTGACCTCGTTTTCTAAAGGGATGAAAACAGGGGCTCCCCGGATGGGGTGGGAGAACCCATTCTCCCTGGTGGTCAGGCTCTCACTTCTCAGTGCCTGTGGTGGTCCACGATCCATCCACATCTGTCTAGGGGGATGCCAGAGCAGACTTTCTACTGCTGAGACCCAACTGTTAAAGCAGCAGGATCCCCCCCCCCCAAGCAGGGTCTGTCTAAGGGAGTCCTTGTGTGAGTGGGTGGACCGTTCCTTCTCTGAGGGGGAAATGGAGAGGGTAAACTCTCACGTTTTGAGCCCAGGAAGGCTTCAAAGGTGCTGTTTGGTAGTGGGGAGCCCCATCAGAGCTGGCCTTGACCAGTACCACCGCATAGCAGTGGATCACAGAGGGAGACAGCAGCGTCCGGGAGCCAGGCCTAGCAGGACAGAAGCCAGCTAGCTGCTGGGCCTCACATGTTTTGGAGTCTACAAGAGATGCCAGGAGGTTTTGCTGAGCGACACTGAGACACTGGGTGTGGTGGCTCATGCCTGCCGTGTCATGCAATGCACGAGAGGTTTGAGGCAGGAGGACTGTCGTGAGTTCAAGACCATTCTGAGCTATAAAAGGGGACCCTTGCCCAGAGAAACAGACCAAAAATAAGGAAATTGTATTTGCTGGGTGTGCTGGTGCCCATTTATAATAATAGCCTTGAAAGGCTGAGGCAGGAGGATCAGGAATGCGAAACTGCCCTTGGTTAAGTAATGAATTTGAGGCCAGCCTGGGCTTGCATGAGAACCTGTTTCCAAAAAAACCTAAGTCGTCGTCATTGTCATCATCATCATCATCATCACCACCACCTCCATCCCCACCATGATCATAAGAGTTCATGGGTAGAGAGGCCACAATACAGCGGTGATCAAGGTCATGGTGACGGAGGCCTGAGTATCTGGCTTCGGATATGAACCACAGACCCCTCTTCTGTGTGTTTTTAAAATGTAGCTTTCATATGCAAAGTAGATGCAAGACTATCTGGCATATCAGTGGAACATTCAAAAAGTATTCGCTATCACGGTGACGATCGAATTAGAAGAATTTCTTCCCCCTAAAGAAACAAGCAGCTCTGGTAAGGCCAAAGACAAGAGCCTAGTTGTGAAATGAGGGGTGAAGAGTGAAGGTTGTCCCGGCAGGCCCTGTCAGGGCGCAGGGACGGAATCTGACCCCTGAGCCAGTAGGGTAAAGTAAAGCCCACAAGGAAAGAGGCGCCCGACTTGACCTTCCAGCAGAAAAAGGTGATGAGCCCAAAGCTCAAACCGTCCCATTAAATAAAGATCAGGGCTCCTCGGGCTCCTCGCCACGAATTCATCCAATTCATTCGCTGAGGTCTTTGAGCATCTGTGAGAGATCTGGCCGCTTCTCCAGCTGGGGAAGCCAAGAAAGCAAATGGCCTCTTCTGCCCCCACGGGCTCCAGGTTCCACCAGCAGCTCCAGCAACTGCTCAGCTTCCAGAGCCTCCCCAGTCATCGCCTACGCCTCTCAATCCACTAGCCATTGCCAGACCCTGCTTCCAGACAAAGTAACTAACTCTGGCCCCAGGCAAACCTCAGATGCATGGCAGAACCAGGCTTCAAACGCGGAATCCGCCCCACCTTCATCTCCATCCTGCATGAGGATTCGGGTAGGTGAGGAGAAAAGGCTTAGGAGTCGGGAGGCATAAAGGCGTGAGGTCCTTCCATGGGTATTCGGCTTCCCGTAAAAGATGTCTGGGAGTGGCAGTGGGAAGAAGTGTCAGCTTGGCACTGGAGTCCTGGGGAAGGGAAGCGTGTCATGTTCAAGCCCGCAGTAAGAGGAAGTGTGGGCTTCGAGGGACAGGAGGGGACAGAACCATCGCACTCGCCACCGGGGCTTGCAAGGTCAGCATTCTGCTGAGCGGAGAGCTGTAGCTCGGTTCTCCGGTGGCAGGTTTGAGTGCCCCTGGGGAAGTCAGAGGCTCCGTGGTGGTGAGAGGACAGTGGGAGACCACGTCCCGGGTCTCTGTGTGGGAGGCCAACTGAGCAATGAGGAAAGGGCCGGACGGGAGCGGCCTCGAGCCCTAGAAGAGAAACCAAGCGGCTAAGAGGCAAGCGGGTGAGAGACAGGCCCGGACACCGCTGTCCTCCCTTTGGGAGAGGGAGTTAGGAGCTCTGCACGCTGGGTTCCAAGTAGAATGTCAGAGGGGACAGGACCAACTGCAAGCCTTCCTGCCTGCCTTGGACCACACTGCAAGGCCTCTGTGCCTCAGGTGCTGGGGGGAGGACACAGACTCTACCGAACAGCCCAGGGGAACAAGCGCTGCCTCCCGGGACTCTGAGGTACAGATATGACGGCAAGGTTGGGGGAGACAGGAACGTGGGCTGCTCCGTGCACTGTCATAGCTGGGCTGTCTCATCAAATCCCTGATTATTTGAGTCGTGCTTGGCGAATTTCTGAGGTCCCTATCCATCGAGCGGGCTCCGAGGAGGGTAATTAGGGTGTGCGTGTGTGTGTTTTGGGGGGGGGCAGGTGCTGTTGAATCAATCCCTCATGAGCCAACTGTCTTCTAATGCTGTCGATCAGTTCCTCTGACCGAAACACACTTTATTTTTCCAAAAGTGATAATCCTAAATTTTCCCTGGGAGGCGGAGAAAGGAAGAAGGGTTCACTCCCACCGGTTGACTCCAAGCAGCCGTGGAGGTCAACGGTAAAAAGGAGGAATGGGGTGCAGGGGAGAGAGGGGGCACCTTCAGTGAGGACTTTCCTGTGTACAGGAACCCCCCTCTGGGTCTTGTTGACATGTGGACGCTGACCCGGTGGGGCTGGGGAGGGCAGAGGTTCTGTGAGTTCAGCAAGCACAGGGGGACTCGTGAGCCGCTGCTGCCACAGACGGTGCTTAGAGCGGCGCCCCTTTTCCCGCTGGATGGAGACTTAGACCTTAGCTTCAGAAGGTGGGGCTGCCTGGGAGGTCAGCTGGCCGTTGGCAAACCTAGGACAGCAGAGTGGGCACCAGGTTTATGTCCAGAGAGGTATTTGTGGAGCAGCGAAACTGAAAGTTTTAAGTCTCGATTCTATCATACCTTAGCAGTGAAACTTTGGGCAACTCATGGGCCATTGCTGACTCCCAGTTTCCTGATTTGAGAAGGAGAAACAGTCAGGAGCTGCCTGGTTTACTGCCCACAGGGTGGCTGTAAGGCTCGAATGAAATAATGTAACAAATGTGCTGTACTAACCAAAACGCTTCCAGTGTGTAATCAATCCTATTATCACTACCCGTGCTATGCGAAGTTGAAGGAACCTCCCTTTCTCCGTGTGCACACACGTGGGCGTGCAGGTGTGTGTGTTTTGTTTGCCACCCACTCTGTTTTTAGTTTTTTTTTTTAAATCAATCAGTATTTATGAATGCACCCATTTTCTCTGGTTTACATGCAGAGGTCAAAGGACGAGTGGGGAATCAGTTCTCTCCTTCAGCCACGGGGGTTCTGGGGATGAACTCAGGTCATCAGGCTGGGCAGCAGGTGCCTTCACCTGCCGAGTCCCCTTGAAAGAAAATGGCCCACAAAGGGAGTGGCACTCCTAGGAGGTGTGGCCCTGTTGGAGTGGGTGTGGCTTTGGTGAAGGAAGTGTGTCCCTGTGGAGGAGGGATTTGAGGTCTCCTATGTGCTCAAGCCACGCCCAGTGTGACAGACCACTTCCTGCTGCCTGGGAGCTGAGAATTTTGGACGCTGGGCTCCTTCGCCAGCACCGTGTCTGCCTGCAGGGCCCCCCGTGTTGCACCATGACAGTAACGGACTGAACCTCTGAACTGTAAGCCACGCCAGTGAAATGCTTTCCTTTGTAAGAGTAGCCGTGGTCATGGTGTCTCTTCACAGCGATTGGGACCCTAACTAGGACAGTGGCTCCCACCTTATCTTTTTTTTGGTTTTTCGAGACAGGGTTTCTCTGTGGCTTTGGAGGCTGTCCTGGAACTCGCTTGGTAGTCCAGGCTGGTGTCGAACTCACAGAGATCCGCCTGCCTCTGCCTCCTGAGTGCTGGGATTAAAGGTGTGCACCACCAACGCCCGGCCCCACCTTATCCTTTTGAGACTGAGTTTCTCACTGACCTGGAGCTCTGGATTCAGTAGGCGGGGCTGGCTGACGGGCAAGAACCCGGAGATCATCTGCCTGTCTCTGTGCCAACAGAGCCGTCTCCACGTCACCATTTCCGGCTCCTCACGCGATTTCCCGTCTCACCCTCCTCTGCCTGTTTGTCTTGTGGACCACTGGCTGTTTGTTTTGAGACAGGGTCTCACGCTGTAGCCCCAGCTGGCCTGGAACTCACTGCGCAGCCTGAGCAGGCCTCAAGCTGATGGTAGTCCCCCTGCCACAGCCTCCCAAGTGCCGGGACTCTAGCTACAAACTGCCTGTACCTTCTTTGCGTTTCTTTTCCCCTTTGTTATCCTCACTGCTAAAGGACTCGAACCCTCCCCCTTCCGTGACTCTCTGCTCTCCAGTGAGCTCACCTGGCTGGAGTGACGGGCGAGGCTCACACACAGCTGCCAGTGATGTGTGTTGGTTGAGCCTTTACAAGTCCAGTCTGCCTGCATGTACCCCTGCAGGCCAGAAGGGGGCACCAGATCTCATTACAGATGGTTGTGAGCCACCATGTGGTTGCTGGGAATTGAACTCAGCACCTCTGGAAGAGCAGCCAGTGCTCTTAACCGGACGAGAGAAATGGTTGAGCTGTTAGCCTTTGCTGCTCTTGTGAAGTGTGCCGGTTCTGCTCACTGTAGGGAAAAGGGACCAGTCAAAGAAACACACCCTGAGCAGAGCCAAAGAAACACACTTTGGCCCTGCAACCAGAACCAAAGAAATGTACCCTGACCCTAAAACCAGTGCCAAAGGAACACACTTTGTCCCTGGAATCAGAGTCAGTGAAAGAAATGTACCCTGGCCCTAAAATTGGAGCCAAAAGGCTAAAAAGGACCAGAGAAAGAAACACACTTTGGCCCTGAAACCAGAGCCAAATCTGACCCTAATCCTGTGTAAAAAGTAACCAATCCCGGAGCAGAGCTCTAGCCAATCTGAGCTCAGCACTGAAATCGGACCAATCCCTACCCTGGAAAAACTTCCCCAACCCCAGGAACCCCTATATAAACCCTGTGTATGTTCAGCTTGGCTGGTCCAGCTGTCTTCCAATAAACACCTTTGGATGAGCTTCGGGGTGAAGATCTTCTTTTGCGGCTGCGACAGAGCAAAGGCGACCCTGGGCAGAGCAGAGCAGAGCGAGCAGAGGCGACCCTGGGCAGAGCAGAGCAGAGCAGAGCGAGCAGCGCTGTAACACTTGCCCGGGAAACCTTCCTTGGCAGAGCGGAGTTGTTACACTCTGCTCCCGCCCGGCTCCCTGCTCTCCGCTCGGCTCTCCAGGAGCAGAGCTGAACTGTAGCAACTTCGCCCGAGAAACCTCCTGCGGAGCAAAACTGCTACACTAGGCGAACATGCCCAGCTGGAAGACCCTGTCCTGCCGGAGCGGAGCTGATACACCGGAGAAGCCTTTCTCTGAGGCAAGGCTGTAAGCTGCCAAGCTTACTGCAACCTGTGGTGGTCCTTGGCTCCCGAGCTCCAGGATACCTTTCTACCTGAGCTGTGTAACACTCAGTATCCTTGGCTCCCGAGCTCCAGGATACCTTTCCACCTGAGCTGTGTAACACTGGGTATTCTGTGACTCCCGAGTGCCAGAATACCTGACCCACTCCTGTTCCATCCTGTCCTGACCCATCCCGACGAAACGCTTACATTTGGTGCCGAAACCCGGGATAGGCTCTCCTGGTGCCTGTGCTCCCTTTCATGGTCTGAGCCGCACTGGGATCCTATCCCTCATCTTCAGTCTACCCGTGACTTGGATAGGCTCTCCTGGTGCCTGTGCTCCCCTTCGTGGTCTGAGCCGCACTGGGACCCTATCTCTCATCTCCAGTTGGCCTGCAGCAGACTCGCCTTCCAGCTCACCAATCGCTTGACACTACATCCACCATCAACGATTGGGTAAGTCTCCCCTTCAGTTCCCTAAGTCAGGGATACTTGTAGAGACGGAGGTACCCCAGCCAAGGCCCTTAAGGCTACAGCTGACCCTCCTCACCTTACCCCAGCCTACCACCCTTGAAATTGCAATCCTGCAGTTTCCTTAGGCCCCACCGGGTCATTGCGTCCCTTCCTGACCTCCTCCCTTGGAGCTGGCTGTCGTTGCACAGCTCCTCTAGGCCCTTGCGGCTTCTACGATTCCAATCCTGACCCTTTCCTTTGGATGAGACCCTTTTAGAGCTCGGTTTCCGTCTACGCCTTCTGGCCTCTAGAAAAGCCCTGGTACCAGGCGCCGAGTCTCTTCTGGCTTAGCCGGGCTAAGCCTGACCCCCGTTGAGTTGGGTGACGACCCTCTGAACGGCTTGGTCCTCTTTCGGTGGTCCTCCCTGAGTCCTGGGGACGCCCTTGACTACAGGCTGCAGTGACCTTTTCCTTCTCATCCATGGGAACCGTGTCATCCGTACCCTCCCATTCCCCCTTGGGATGCCTCCTAGAAAACCTCAAGTCTCTACACCTGACACCTGAACTAAAGGGTTCTAAACTTATTCGCTTTTGCAATAAAATTTGGCCTAAATACCATTTAGATAATCAGTCCAAATGGCCACTTAATGGCACCCTCGATCCCAATATTATTCGGGACCTTTACAACTACTGTGAGCGATTGGAGAAATGGAAGGAGATTTTCTATGTCCAGGCTTTCTCTCTGCTACGCTCCAAGCCTTCTCTCTGTGCCTCATGCTCTCCCACTCAACTCCTTTTGGCTAGGAAGTCTGAACAAGATGATCCCTCTACTACTTTTGATCCAGCCAATGAGCCTTCTCCCCGTCAAACAAAACCCTCAGCTCCCCCTCTTGTGCTGGCCCCTCCGATTTCCCTTCCTCCCTCTTCAGTGACAAGTCACCCTAGTCAGCATTCACTGGCACCCTCCTTCAGCTCACCACCAACAGTCCCTAGTCCTCCCACTACTCGATCCCACTCCACTAAGGGACCACCCCCTTTACCTCCCCAACCTAAACCAGCTCCAGTTCTCCCCTTGCGAGAGGTTGCTGGGGTGGATGGCTTAGTCAAAGTTCATGTCCCCTTCTCATTGACTGAACCCTCCCAAATAGGCAAAAGGTTGGGATCCTATAGTGCCAACCCTTCCACCTTTATTAAAGAATTCCAGTATATTACCCAGTCCTATAACCTTACCTTCCATGATGTTTATATGATTCTTACCAACAATCTCCTCCCTGAGGAACGCAGGCGAGTTTGGGAACACGCTAGAATCTATGCAGATGACATCCATCAAACTGATGATACCTACCCAGTTGGATCTATGGCAGTTCCTGACCAGGAGCCTGACTGGGATTACAATACCCCAGGGGGCATCCTAGCTAGGAAGCGGTTTTTAACTTGTCTCCTGGCTGGTCTCCGTAAGGCTGCTCTTAAAGCAGTAAATTATGAAAGGATCCAAAGGGTCATCCAGGACAAGGATGAAAACCCATCCCAATTCCTAGACCGTCTTACAAAGGCCCTCTTACAATACACCAATGTGGATCCTGAGACTCAAGATGGAAACCAACTCCTTATGACCTACTTTTTTTCCCAAAGTTACCCTGATATTAGGGCCAAACTCAGACGTCTAGAAAAGGGCCCCTTAACTCCACAGTCAGAAGCCCTAAATGTGGCATTCAAGGTGTACCATGGAAGGGATGAAAAGGCCCAAAAACAAAAATACCTGATGATGGCTAAAAGCTCTTGGCCAGCCAAAACGAAAGCCCAGGCTCCCAAAGGACAAAGGCTCCTACGTCCTTGTTTCAAATGCGGTCAGGAAGGCCACTGGGCCCGGGCCTGTCCAAACCCTCGTAAACCACCAGGACCATGTCCAAGGTGCCATCAAGAGGGACACTGGGGCATTGATTGCCCCCATGTTCCTGACAGCATGGGGACATCAATCCCAGATCGCCCTTCAACTGACCTCCTTGGCCTGGCCATTGATGACTGACGATGGGGCCCGGGCTCCCTTGGCCTAACCACCGCCATCTCCGACAGGGAGCCTCGGGTAGTTATCATAGTATCAGGGAGGCCTATCTCCTTCCTCCTGGACACTGGAGCCACTTTTTCAGTCTTGACAAATTTTTGGGGACCAACCACTCTTTCTTGTTCCTCTATTGTCGGAGTAGGAGGACAGCCCTATCAGGCCCAACAAACCCCACCACTTAACTGTATCTTTAAGGGTATCCCCCTTACTCATTCCTTCCTAGTGATACCAACCTGTCCCATCCCATTGCTGGGAAGGGACCTTTTAGCCAAAGTGGGAGCCTCCATTTCTTTTGCTCCTCCTATCCGTTTGGCCTCAGGTTTGCCAGCTGTTCCCCTTCTCCTCCTCCTACAAACCACACAGTCTGACCACTTCTTCCCTTACCATCCTCTCAGGTAGATCCTCAGGTATGGGACACCCAAAATCCCTCTATAGCCAAACATCACACCCCTCTAATCATCCGACTACAAAACCCTGCCAAATATATAACTAAGGCTCAATACCCACTTTCACTCCAAAGTCTCAGGGGACTCAAACCTCTCATCTCTGACCTCCTGAGAAAAAGTCTTCTTCGCCCCACTTCTTCCCCCTTCAACACCCCCATACTTGCAGTCAAAAAACCTAATGGAACCTACCGCCTGGTTCAGGATCTCCGACTTATTAACTCAGCAGTAGTGCCCCTTCATCCTATAGTTCCCAATCCTTATACTCTACTCTCCACCATCCCTTCAAAAACTTCTCATTTCTCTGTCCTTGATCTCAAGGATGCCTTCTTTTCTATTCCTCTGGACCCCCAGTCACAAAATATCTTTGCCTTTACTTGGACTGACCCAGACACACACATTTCTACACAACTTACTTGGACAGTCCTACCTCAAGGGTTCCGGGACAGCCCCCATTTATTCGGTCAGTCTCTAGCCTCTGACTTATTCTCTTTGTCTCTCCCAAAATCCAAGTCAATACAGTACATAGATGACCTTCTCCTTTGTAGTCCATCCCTAGAAATAAGCCAGGCCAACACCTCTACTTTGTTAAATTTTCTATGTAGCCGAGGATATAGGGTATCACCCTCTAAGGTCCAGCTGTCCATTCCTCAGGTAACTTACCTAGGACTAACTATTACTCCAACTCATAAGGCTATTACCCTAGATAGAAAAAACCTAATACAATCACTTACAGTCCCCACCACAAAGGATGAAATCTTATCCTTCCTAGGAATGGCCAGCTTCTTACGTTCTTGGATTCCTTCCTTCTCCCTTCTTGCTCGCCCTCTGTATCAGGCAGCCCTTGGCCCATCACATGAGCCTCTCCTTGCACCTGTTACCAAGCCATTTCGTCAGCTTCAACAGGCCCTCCTACAGGCTCCAGCCTTACACCTTCCAGACTTAACGCGTCCCTTCTCTCTCTATGTTACTGAGAAAGAGGGATATGCCCTCGGGGTCCTGGGTCACCAACTGGGACCTTCCTTTGCACCAGTCGCATACTTATCAAAAAAATTAGACCACACTATCCAAGGTTGGGCACCTTGTCTGCGGGCTCTGGCTGCAGCTGAACTCCTCATACGAGAATCAAAGAAGTTAACCTTTGGGTCTCCTACTACTGTCCTCTCTCCTCACCACCTGTCCCATCTTCTAACATATAAGGGTCTCCAAACATTACCCCCCTCCAGAGTTCTCTCCCTTCAGGTAGCATTAGTAGAGGATACAACACTTACCTTTCAGCCATGCCCACCTCTTAATATTTCAAATCTTCTCCCCCAACCAGTCTCAAAATACTCCCCATCTCACTCTTACATTGAGACCCTAGAAGAGTTACTACCTCATCCTACACATATACATGAGGGAGCTCTACCCCAAGCCACCTATACATGGTATACGGATGGCAGCTCCTTCCTAAACCTGTCATACCATCTCTTATTTCAAACCTTAATCTCTACATACCAGCTATTAAATAATGTCTTGCCTAACCGCTTTGAAGAATGCTGGTTGTGTGTCCCTCCTGGGTCAAACTCACAACCACCCTTTGTGGCCTCACCCATTGTCTTAACAGATTTTCCCACTTTGCCACTTCTAAACTGCTCTGAGCCAAACATTACTACCACCCCTTATCTCTCCCACATCTCTCTCTTCGGTATCTCAGACTGCTTTAGCTCAGCAGGAACACACCTTGTGGGCATTCTAGATTCTAAAGACTGCAACAATACCATAACGCTTAATACTACCACACAGCCCCTATGTCCAAATATTCACAATGCGTCGATTCTCTGTGGCACACAGGTATACCACTGCCTGCCTGCCAGTTGGTCTGGGACATGTACCCTGGTGTTCCTCTTCCCTAAATTAGGAGTGATACCTGGTGAAGAGCCCCTACCAATTCCCATCACTAAGTTTATAGCAGGACGACATGACAAGCGAGCAATTCAGATCATACCCCTCCTGGCAGCTCTGGGCATAACTGCAGGTGTGGCCACAGGAACAGCAGGATTAACTATTTCCCTAACGATGTACCATAGGCTTTCCTCACAATTCATCCAGGATTTCCAACAGGTAGCTCAAACCATCCTCACCCTTCAGGGTCAGATAGACTCCCTATCTGCTGTAGTACTACAAAATCGGAGAGGACTAGATTTACTAACAGCAGAAAGAGGTGGACTTTGCCTCTTTCTCGGGGAAGAATGTTGCTTTTATGTTAACCAGTCAGGAATAGTAAAGGATAAAATTCAACAACTTCAAACAGACCTTCAAAAATATAAAGAACAACTTGATAGCTCTGGCCAGTGGATCACTAATAATCCAATATGGAACTGGATGCTACCTTTTCTAACTCCTCTTCTCTCTGTTTTCTTAATTCTACTAGTGGCACCCTGTCTTATAAATTTTTTGTCTAGATTCCTTCAACAACAAGTTCAAAAAATTTCTAACCAAACTTTCAACCAGTTGTTATTACAGGGTTATCAGCCCCTAGCTAAGGAACCAGAAAGCTACAACACCTGGACACATCTGGACAAAGATGAAGATTGCCCCATGAACCTCGACGCCCCCATTCAGCAGGAAGTAGTCTAATGATAACACCGCCCCTTTTCCAAACCCCAGTTTTATTAAACAAAAAAGGGGGGAATGTAGGGAAAAGGGACCAGTCAAAGAAACACACCCTGAGCAGAGCCAAAGAAACACACTTTGGCCCTGCAACCAGAACCAAAGAAATGTACCCTGACCCTAAAACCAGTGCCAAAGGAACACACTTTGTCCCTGGAATCAGAGTCAGTGAAAGAAATGTACCCTGGCCCTAAAATTGGAGCCAAAAGGCTAAAAAGGACCAGAGAAAGAAACACACTTTGGCCCTGAAACCAGAGCCAAATCTGACCCTAATCCTGTGTAAAAAGTAACCAATCCCGGAGCAGAGCTCTAGCCAATCTGAGCTCAGCACTGAAATCGGACCAATCCCTACCCTGGAAAAACTTCCCCAACCCCAGGAACCCCTATATAAACCCTGTGTATGTTCAGCTTGGCTGGTCCAGCTGTCTTCCAATAAACACCTTTGGATGAGCTTCGGGTGAAGATCTTCTTTTGCGGCTGCGACAGAGCAAAGGCGACCCTGGGCAGAGCAGAGCAGAGCGAGCAGAGGCGACCCTGGGCAGAGCAGAGCAGAGCAGAGCGAGCAGCGCTGTAACACTTGCCCGGGAAACCTTCCTTGGCAGAGCGGAGTTGTTACACTCTGCTCCCGCCCGGCTCCCTGCTCTCCGCTCGGCTCTCCAGGAGCAGAGCTGAACTGTAGCAACTTCGCCCGAGAAACCTCCTGCGGAGCAAAACTGCTACACTAGGCGAACATGCCCAGCTGGAAGACCCTGTCCTGCCGGAGCGGAGCTGATACACCGGAGAAGCCTTTCTCTGAGGCAAGGCTGTAAGCTGCCAAGCTTACTGCAACCTGTGGTGGTCCTTGGCTCCCGAGCTCCAGGATACCTTTCTACCTGAGCTGTGTAACACTCAGTATCCTTGGCTCCCGAGCTCCAGGATACCTTTCCACCTGAGCTGTGTAACACTGGGTATTCTGTGACTCCCGAGTGCCAGAATACCTGACCCACTCCTGTTCCATCCTGTCCTGACCCATCCCGACGAAACGCTTACACTCACGGCCTTTCGTTCAAACATTTTCTGTTTTAAAGTTCAACTTAGGAACGTTTCTCTAAATCCTGAAGAATCTGGTATGTTACCAACTTTGATCTAATAGTCCCGGTTCTAGGAGAGTGGCCGCAGTAGCTAGGGGGGTGCAGTGGTCAGGCTTAACGAGAATGCTCATCACTGTGCTAGCGAGGAGTTAGAAACTACATAGCATTCAGCAGCGGGAAACAGCCAAACAGATGCCAGGTCTAGAGAGACAGAAAGTGGTCGGCCAAAATCGCCTTAGCGGTGAAGTGCTTAAATCCGGATGTCTCTGGTTATTTGGACCTGAAATAGTGGTGATTTTATATTCTTTTCTTTCTAGTTTTTGCAGTGTGCATATTATACAATCACAAATAACTAATTAGCCGGGTGTTGGTGGCGCACGCCTTTAATCCCAGCACTCGGGAGGCAGAGGCAGATGGATCTCTGTGAGTTTAAGATGAGACCAGCCTGGTCTACAAGAGCTAGTTCCGGGACAGCTTCCAAAGCCACAGAGAAACCCTGTCTCTAAATCCTCCCCCACAAAAAACAAAAAGAAATAACTCATAGAGTTCTGCCTCTATAATGGCGGTTACATATTTCCCTGTGATGTCCCTGTTCAAGGGTGATTTACTGACTTAGACATGAGCTGTATGTAACCTCGGGGACAGTCACACCACAGATCCTTCCTCTGTATACTTGGACAGAGACTCTGGACAGCTTGCTGTGGGGCCTCAGAAAGGGCAGCCAGCTTGGCGGTGTGGGAAACAGGCCGAATTCTCTGAGGAAGAATTAGCCACTTGTGGGGGGCGGGGGACACTGTTGATCCTGTTGACAGCTTCCTGTCCTTGGGGTTGTCACACCCGCACCCCTCAGTAGTGAGATGATGTCCCTGCAGATGAGGATGGCTGTGAAGGGAGAGCACGCGATTGGGAAGAACAACAGCTTGCTCCAAAGGTCATGAAGGCTGAAAGTGTGGAGTAAGCCAGGGGCCTGCCTGGAGGCCGCCTGAGGCCAGCAGGAGGCAGATAAGGACATGTTTCAAGTTCAGGGTCCTCTAATTTTAGCTCATAAGTGTCTACCATAGTAGCATTATGGGGCGCTCATGCTGCCTGTGGTCAGAATGAGAGGCCTCGCCCGGGCAGAACTGGGCAAACCTTGGCTTTCCGTTTGGGAAATCGGTTGTTTCCTGTTCGTTGCTTCACGGCTCCCTTATCGATAGCTGCTAAAGATGCGCAGCCATTTAGAATGCGGAGTCACAGCACGGTAGTTACTTCATCATGCATCAGTGACGATGGATCTGGGTCCTCAAAGTGGGCAGTTCTTGTTGCTGTTGATTTAAGAC
This sequence comes from Mesocricetus auratus, assembly GCF_017639785.1. Lineage (NCBI taxonomy): Eukaryota > Metazoa > Chordata > Mammalia > Rodentia > Cricetidae > Mesocricetus > Mesocricetus auratus. The sequence goes on from NW_024429187.1 coordinate 15,056,014, forward strand.
AGTGAGTGTCTCACTGGGCAGCCCTGGCTGATCTGGAACTCCTTAGCAGGCCAGGCTGGCCTTGGGTTCAGAGAGGTCTACTTGCCTCTGCCTCCCAAACCCTGGGAGTAAGGATGATTCTCGTAAGCGTATCCATGACAGGATCCTTCCTAGGTGTGGGCATTCGTTACTGTTCTCTCCCTGTGACAAAGCACAGTTCGTAGGAGGAGGAGTTTGCTGGGCTCACAGCCCCAGAGGGTGAGTGGAGCTCAGGCAGCCGGTGGCCGACGCGTCTTGAACCAAAAGCACAAAGCAGAGAGACCAAGCTGGAAGTGGCAGGAGTTTGGAAATTCCAAAGGGCGCTCCAGCTTCGTACTCCCCCAACAAGGCCACACTCCCGAACCTCCCAAACAGCACCATCAATTAGGGGACACATAGCCACATGTCTGAGACTGTGGGGACATCTCATCCAACCCGCCAGAGCAGGCGAGGTGTGAAGTGTCCCCAGCCCACTTCCATGCTCAGGGTCCACAGACATGGAATTGCCTACTAAAGACGTGTGTATTTGTGTCACATACATGCAGCTTAGTAAAATAGTAACGGTTTAACAGGAGATGGGCAAAGGGCTCTAGGACTCTTGTTACACAGGAGAGAAGAGGACTGGGCAGTGAACACACAGATATGAGGACTGCCTGTCACTTTGCTGGCACGTACACACACACACACACACACACAGACACACACACATGCATACACACATGGGAACTACCTCTCACTGTGCCAGCACACAAACAACATGCAGACAGAAAGCTGTCTGTAGCATGTACTCTTCCTTGCCAGTCTCCTGGGCCCTGCCGCGCTGTCTGAACCTCCAAATAACACATAGGACGCTATATTAATTATGAAGCTGTTGGCCATTTGCTTGGTTTCTTACTGGCTATCTCTGACTTAAATACTCAACCCATAATTGCTAATCTAAGTATTTCTCTTACCGGAGAAAAGGGTCCGGACCTCTTACTCTGGCGGTCTACGTGATGTCTGACTCTGCCTCCCTTTCCCAGAATCCTCCTCGACTCCTAGTCCCACCTATCTCACTTCCCTATTGGCCAACAGTGCTTCATTCAACAACCAATAAGAGACAGATTTACAGAATGGCGTCTCCCATCAGGCGTCCGTTCAGCGCTGCTTGTGACACTGATTCCCTGGGGTGCTCCTGGGACTGATGGTTGGTAAAGCGCTTGTCACACAAGCGCGAGCACCGTGGAAGAGTGTGATCGCACTTACTTCTGACCCCATTGCTGGGAGACAGGGACCGGAAGAACCCAGGAGCTAGCCTAGCCTGCCTGGGTGGCCAAAACAGCAAGCCCCAGGGACAGTGAGAAATCCTGACTCAAAAAAAAATAAAGGATAATAGAGGAAGACATCTGTGTTGCTGTCTGGCCTTTGCACACACACATACACAACAATATGAACACATACACACACACACAGACATCAGATAAAAATTACTATACTTCCCCAACATAGTCATGTATGTGGAGCAGTCCTTATGTACTAATATGACTTCGGATTATTACAAAGGACGTTCAAAGTTCAGACTTAAAGGATGTAAACGCCCCCATGTTTATACAGGCCTGTAGAAGCTCACATGCTTGTCATGCTTTCTGTGGAAGAGTAAAGGACAGAGAACAGTGTGGGTGGAATTTCCTTTGTAATAATCTGAAGTCATATTAGTACATAAGGAGTGTCGTGTCGTGGTTTAAATGTGGCTTTGCGAGTCTGAGCACTGGGTCCCAGCCCAGCTGATGGTGCTGTTTTGGGGGGTTCAGAACCTTCGTGAGGCCCAGCTGGAGGAAGTGGGCCACTGGGGAAGTGAGCCTTCGAGGTAGGAGCTGGGTCCTCTTCCCTCTGGCTGAGCTGTGCTTCCTGGTCGCTCGCTGACTGGATGTGAGCAGGCATCCTCAAGCTTCCCCTCCCCCATACCTTCTTCACCCGGGCCGGCCGACTGTGCCCTCACCGTTCCTTCTCAGGAGCTGGCCGCGGCTCTCAGAAAGGCAACCCGCTCTTAGTTTCATTTCCCCTTGTCGCAGTTAAATAACAACAACAACAACAAAAGCAACCCCTGACAGAAAGGGTTTTATCTTGGCTCACAATCCAAGGCACGGTCGAACCCATCCGCAGGAGAGTGGTGAACTCCTGCGTGTCTGTTCAGCCCCTTTTTGTCTGTTTTATACAATTCCAGAATCCCACAATGGGTGGGCCTTCCCATCCCAACAGATTCAGTTAAGACGGTCCCACACAGTCATGCCCAGAGTCCCCACCTCCCGTGTTTAGATTCTGGTTTTAGATTCTGTCACGTTGACAACACTGTCACCAGAGGCCACCACGGACCCGGTCCTCTCTGACCGACCACCCTTAGAACCTGGGTTCTCGAGGGTTCAGTCTCTGCTATTTACTGCTTATCACTCCCACACTTTTATGCATGCAAATACAAATACCAGCAATTTGGGGTCTCATTGTTAAGAAATGTGTGGATTCAGCCAACGAGTATTTATGCATTTCTTCTATCTCTGCTTCACAAAAAGTCAGTAGAGGGTAGCGGATGTCCCCGGGGCTGGGGAGCGTCTCCCAGGGCTCCGTTAAAAGCTGGTAGAACAGAGGACTGAAACTCCTATGGTAACAGTAACAACCTGTGTTTGCATTTGCCAAGGGAAACTGTGGAAAATGGAGCATGCCTCGGACAGACCAGATGAGAAAGACGAATTTCCTGAAAACCTGCAGACCGATTCCCTTCACAAGATGCACTCTGAAGAATGGGTAAGCGAGGCTGGTCCTGATGGTGCGTGCCTGTAATCCCAGCCTGAGCTGTGGGAGGAGAAGACAGGAGAACAGAGGAGCTCAAGGTCAGCCTTGGGTGTAACAGGCCCCCAGACACAAGCAGACAACAAAGCAAAAGGAGAGAGAGAGAGAGAGAGAGAGAGAGAGAGAGAGAGAGAGAGAGAGAGAGAGAGAGAGAGAGAGAGAGAGAGAGAGAGAGAAATATCGCAGCAGGTATAGAAATGACCTCACCTGTGTCTCCAAGGAGGAAGGAAATGCCCAAGGCTTGCCCCTTTGTGACATTGAGAGAGAAGGGGATGGAGTTCCCACACTGCTGTCTCCACCCAGGGGTCCACGCCCAGCTTCCCCACGCCGCCCCTCCCCACCATGTGTTATGTGCGGATTTTTGTCTGTGAGGATGGATTACAACTGGCCTAGGTCACCTGAGAGCAGATGTTATGTGTAGAATGTCTCCCAACAGGATGCATTCGTCCGACCTCAATTTCGTCTCCAGGGGGAGCCCCTCCTCTCCCTGCTTCTGGCGGCGCCCCCCGGGGGGTTTGTCCCGGCTGCCCCCCCAACCCCACGCTGCACCGCGGTTTCGGACGCCATTTCTGGTCACCTTTCGCACAGCTATGCCTCCTCCTCTGTCTCATACTACAGGGTCTTCTTGCTGGATTCGGGAGCTGCCCAGATTAGTCTGCGATGACCCGATCGCAAGCTCTTAAAACTCAGTGGCAGGGTCTACGAAGGCTTCTGTCCAAATAAAGTGGCCCCAGCAGTGCTGGGGCGTGGGCGTTAGGTGGACTTTGCTGAGTGAGCCGCCTGCATGCAGGCTGAGAGCATTTCCAACCTGCCTGAGACCCCCTCAAGTCTACCTGAGGATGCAGACTCCGCTTTCTGACCAGGGAGCAGCCAGGGGCGCTCCTGTGGCCTGCGCTGGGGTGAAGCCAGGGTGTCTCGGCGAGGAATGCTCTTCAGCCCACCCCATGCTTTCCTCTTTTCAGTTTAAGCTTTGCCCTTTTTTTTTTTTTGGCTTTTCGAGACAGGGTTTCTCTGTATTGTTTTGGACTCTGTCCTGGAACTAGCTCGGTAGACCAGGCTGGTCTCGAACTCACAGAGATCCACCTGCCTCTGCCTCCCAAGTGCTGGGATTAAAAGGCGTGCGCCACCAATGCCCCGACCAAGGTTTGTTTTATTGAAGCACAGGAGTTTTGCTTAAAACCTCCTCAAAGAACTGTTTTTTACAGTAGAGTTAAAACCAAAACAAAACAAAAAAACAGGTGTTCTGACGTAAGTTACTGTCATTTTTCAGTAATCTTTTTCATGTATAGAGTTGAAATGCCAGAGAATGACTTTAATATTTAAAAACATAAACAAAGCTAAAAGAAAAAAGAGAGAGATAAAGAGAAGCAAGAAGAAGGACTTTTGTTTGCTAAATAAAATAGAGTAGGCTATCTCTCTCACACCCTTTGCCATGAAATAAACAAGGGGAGATCACTTAGAAGCACAAACAGTGGCCACCATGCTCCTACAGCCACACCTTGAAACAGTCAGGAGTCTCGGCATTCACCTGTCTCTGCGTGTATAAATGGCTGCACTTTGCTGAGCCATTTAAAAGTAGGACAAACACAACAGTTTGTCCCTGTTGCCTTCAGAAGGCCTCTCTAAAAATAAAGATTGTCTCCTAAGTGTCCAAAATACTGTCATCACATCTAGAGAAATTAGCAGTTTAGCACATAAAGGAGTCTAAGCCTCTCATCTCTCAATAATACTCCAGTTTCCTCAGCTATGCCTCAAATGTTTTTAGAGTTATGTCGCTTTTAAAGATTCATTTCTGTAAAATTTTTTGGTCTTATTTTTAGAGACAGGCTTTCTCTGTGTAGCTTTGGAGCCTGTCCTGGAACTAGCTCTTGTAGACCCCGCTGGCCTCGAACTCACCGACATCAGCCTGCCTCTGCCTCCCGAGGGCTGGGATTAAAGGTGTGCGCCACCACCGCCCGGCTCATCTGTGTGTTTTATGGGTGTAATGTTTCCCCTACATGTGTGTGTGTGCATCATGTGCATTTCCAGTGTCCTCAGAGGCCAGAAGAGGGTGTTAGATTCCCCAGAACTGGAGTCACGGGTGGTTGTGAGCTGAGAACTGAGCTTGTGTCCTAGAGCTGTTTTTTTTTTTTAACTATCATTGGAAAAAGATCTGTGCCGTGCACTTAGTTTCCGTAGCTCAGTAGATTGCCTTACTATGAGACATGTACGTTGCCTTTTTGTGATATTGAGACCCCACCATTTGTTTTGTTGTGTTGTGGGCTTGTTATGTAGCCCAGGCTAGCCTATAACTCACTATGTGCCCTAGGCTGGTCCATGACTCCCTGTGTGAGCCAGACAGGCCTCATACTGTCCCGCCCCAGCCTCCTGGGTGCAGGAGGTACAGACGCGCACCCTGGTCTGTCTGGTGTTGAGGTTTTGAAGAGACCAGAAGAGCTGTGTCCTTTGAGTCAGTTTTTGGGGTTCACTCTTGGGTGCATTTCTACTGTTTGCCCAGTCCTTCCTGGGAGTCTGGTCCTGGAATGCCTGCCCCCCAGCCTGCTGCAAGCCAGACGGAGGGCTTGTCTTCTTATCTCATCCAGACACTAGAAGGCGGGGCCTCAAGGCAAGCTGTGTCAGGTAGAGCTGGGGAAGCCAGGATCTCTCGTGATTTGTTCTATTTCCCTTCCGCCATCACCTCTCGCAGGATAGGTTGGAGCAGGACTCTAAGCACAGCCAGGATCCGCCGATCAATCAGGATGAGCAAGAAGCAGCTCTTGTGTGCGCAGACCCTCAAGCTTCACTGCCACAGCTTTCGGAGACGAGCACCCTCGAACCGTAAGCTCTGACGCGACCCGGTGGGGGAGCTCTGAGTGACTGGGAGAGACGACACAGCTTAGTAAGGAATTCAGAGAAAGCCCATTGAAGCATGCCGCGCCCATACTCGTGCATGGGGACTGGCTGACCCTGCCCAGCAAGGCTGAAGAGTCAGGCAGTCCTGGCCTGAAGATGCTGGCACAGTCGTCAAGTCTTTTGTTTGTTTGTTTGTTTGTTTTTGTTTTTTGAGACAGGGTTTCTCTGTATTGTTTTGGAGGCTGTTCTGGAACTAGCTCGGTAGACCAGGCTGGCCTCGAACTCACAGAGATCCACCTGCCTCTGCCTCCTGAGTGCTGGAATTAAAGGCGTGCGCCACCACTGCCTGGCTGAGTCATCAAGTCTTCTGAGTGTCCTTGGACTTGGAGCTCAGAATTGACAGGCATCACATTAAGTCTCAGATAAATGCTTATATATGAGGCTCGTCCTAATCATTGTTAGGAACCATTAATCCCCTTGAGTGTCACCTCCTCTGGCACACCTCTCCTCCACTGCCACTATCCCAACCCAATAGCTAACATTCCTTACATAGAAGGACATTTCAAATATATCTGTTTTTAGGACCGGGTCAATAGCTCAGTGGTGGAGTGCTTGCTTAGCATGTGTGAGGCCCTGGGGTCAACCCCTAGCATTGAGAAAAATATAAATTATTTTTTAAAACATAAAGCTTTTCAAAAAAAAGTATGTGTGTGAACGTTTTGCCTGCCTCACGTATGGATGTATGCTGCACGTGTGCCCGAGGAGGTCAGAAGAGGGTGTTGGGTCCTCAGCTCCTGGAGTTACGGATGGTTGTGAACCACCGTACGGCGCTGGGAGCCAAACCTAGTTTCTGTGCAAGAGCCACGAGTGCTTGGAACCAACTGAGCAAGTTCTCCAGCCCCCACATAAAACTTTTAAGGGCTGGGCACGTAGCTCCGGGGCAGAGTGCTTGCTTTGTGTGAGGTCCTGAGTTTGACTCTCAGAAACACGCATGCACATTTTGTGAGATCATCTGCCTCACCCAGGCTTTTAAAGACCTGTTTGCACAGATAAGTAAATGGCCACCCGGCCCATCTTGGTGGCAGGAAACACATATGGAAATCAACTGGTCAGCCCAAGGAAGAGCGAGTGAGGTGCTCCCCAGTGATCAGGGTCCTGTTTCCGCAGGACCCCAGAGAGCTCTGTCCTCAAGCTGAGCTACTGGGACACAAAGATGGGCCTGCAAATGAAGGAGCTTGGAGCCGACCACGCTGACTGGTTGGAGAAGATCAACACCATCATACAAAAGATAAACAACACAGAGAGCACCGTGAAGAGGTAAAGGCTGGGAACTGGGGCGGGCAGGAAAATAGTGGGGTGTCATCTCACGGCTCTGGCGCTCAGAACACTGTCTCTCAGGCATCAGTGCGGCCTCAGGACAAGAAGCGCAGTCCGGGGCAGGGAAGTCCACGTCCCACCCAGGCTCACATCTCAGCTCTCCGGGCCTCTGGTCTCTCAACGATTTCTCCCACATTCTTTTTCATTTAAAACAGAGTTGTTTATCAAAGGGATGCACACAGGTACCCAGTGGGCGTGCATGCCCTCATTTTGTACCTATGTGTGTACATGCACATGGGTACATGCATGTGTGTACATGCACGTGGGCACACACATTTATGAATATGCACGTGGGTACACGCATGTATGTATACGCACATGGTTACACGCATGTGTGTATATGCACGTGGGTACATGCATGTATGTACATGCATGTGGGCACACACATTTATGAATATGCACGTGGGCACACGCATGCATGTACACGCACATGGGTACACACATGTGTGTATATGCACTTGGGTACACACATGTGTGTACATGCATGTGGGCACACACATGTGTGTATATGCATGTGGGTACATGCATGTATGTATATGCATGTGGGCACATGCATGCAAGCACAGGTGTCCAGGGGGTCAGAGGTTTCAGATCCCTGGAGCTTGAGCTACAGGCGTCTGTGAATCGCCATGTGGTTGCTGAGAAACACAGTTGTTCTCCTGCAGAAGCAGCATGGACTTTAACTGGCCGAGCCATCTCTCCTGTGCGCTCCCTCCCCCACCCCAAGGGTCTCATGTAGCCCAGGCTAACCTCAAACTCTCTGTGTATCATTGTGAACTCCTAATACCCCTGCCTCTACTTCCCAGTTATGGAATCCAATCTGCTGGGATTGGAAGCCAGGTCCTGATGTCCCACTTATCGGGCAAATCAATCGACCTTTATAAGGGCTTGCCTTTGCTCGTGTATAAAAAGTCACTAATGGTGCCCTCATCTCTGGCTCAATCAAGAGGGTTCAAGTGTGAGGCTGGTACATAGCCCGCGGGTAACAAACAGAAGCTCTTGTGGAATGAGTGTCTGAACTGAGCCTTGAATTTCCAGACCGACCGTGTTCCAACCTCTTTGCTAGCACAGAGGAACTGCGCTCCTCACTGTTTCCTCTTTACTGTGGCAAAGCATCTGTTCATACACGCTCCATCCAGATGGGCCTTTTTATCCTCCAGAGCATTAAAAAGGACCCACGTCCCACACACTATGTGTTTTCTCTTTTAAATTAAAGTATAATTATATTACATACGACAATTATGTTTGTATAATGTGAGGTCCTGTGAGTTTCACAAAGGCTTATAGTCATGAAACCTACGCAATGAGGATGTACCTCGATCTGCGACAAAATCCGTTATTTTCTTCCTTCCCTGTGTTTGTTTTCAGACTGAGTCTCATATAGCCCAGGCTAGCTTGGCACTCCTGACCCTCCTGCCTCCATTCCCCCCCCCCAGTGGGATTAGGTGTGCACCACCACGCCCAACTTGCTACTGAGCTGAAGATTCTTGATGTAAGTCTGGATAAGAGCCCAGACTCCCAGTGTTTGTATTTTGAAACGTCACTGTCCAGGCTGTGGCTACAGCTCAGTGCCTCTCCTGCACAAATCCCTAGGTCCAGTCCCAGCTCCGGGGCAGCGCTTCTCTTCCCACACCTCCAACAGCTTCTCTCAAGGAGCAGAGGCTAGTACCTCTTGACCACGCCCTTCCATGTGGAATAACAGCGCTTCACTTTTGGAAGGCCGGAAACCTCTCCCACGTTGGATGATTGTTTTCTCAATCCGCAGGACTTAGTCCATTTCTCCATCTGTTTGTAGCCTGTTAGCTGAGGTGATGTCCCTGGAAAACCAGTCTGAAAATTTGGAGGACCCTAATCAGGAAGCAAACATTGAGGTAAGCCAGGTTTGGGCTTCTGCCTCCGCCTCCCTCCTCTGGTGCCAATCAGACCGTAGCCAAGAGGGAACCTCGCCTCCATCACAGGGGTCACTAGCCACACTGCCGAGCCCCTCCCACCAGGGGACACTGCTTCCTTGTCTGACTCTCGCTCGGAACCCTGGACTCTGTTATGCATCCCTCCTCACGGGCATCTGTCTTTTATGCCCTCGTGAGGATACCCGCCTGTCTGACTCTCACGATCCCAGCCCCGCTAGTCTGGAGAAAACGTGTAGGAAATGGGCATTTGTCAACCATGCCCTGAGAAATCAAGAACTAAACTGACTGTGCGGCCTCTGACGCCTTCTTGACATGTTCTTGTGTTATTTCCAAACCTCCAAAGCATCCTATTTCTTTATCTCTTTTCAGTGAAAGGTTTTAAAATTTTTTTTTGATGTTTATTTTTAATTTTATTTATGTATTGTGTTTGTACATGTATGTGCATACATATGTTATGTGTGCATGTATATATTCATGCATGTGTGCATGTGTGTGCATGCGTTCATACATGGAGGTCAGCGACAACTTGCCAGGTTTTCCCTTTCTACCTTGTGGGGCCCAGGGCTGTGAGCAGGTTGGCAGCAAATGCTCTTACCCGCTAAGCCGTCTCGTTGGTCTGGTTTTTTAAGTTTTTGTTTTGCTGTGAGACGAGAATCTTCTCTTAGACACGGGTTAGTCTGGAGCTCATTATGTAGACTAACCCTGTAAATGGAGTTGTCAGTCTCATCTGCTGCCTCCAAAACAAACACACAGAGACTCAATATTAATCATAAACGCTTGGCTGATAGCTCGGGCTTGTTACAACCTGACTCATCCATTTCAATTTAACCCATTTCTGTTCATCCGCATTCTGCCACATGGCGTCGTCCTCCTGTGTGTCCGGCTGGCGACTTCTCGGGACTCCGCCCTTCTTCCCAGTGCCCTTAGTCTGGCTCTCCCGCCTGACCTTATCCTGTCCAGCTACTGGCCAGTCAGCTTCTTTATTAAACCAATCACAGTGGCATACACAGTGTACAGGAATATTCCACGCTAACCTTGCTAGTTTGTGCTGACCTTGAACTCCCGGTAAGCCAGCCGCTCCCCAGTGCTGTGTTCACAGCCACGAGTCACCACACCGAGGGAGATTTATACTTTATGGGGGGGGATTGAGATCGTTGGAAGGGAGAAGGTGCCACCCCCCCCCACACACACACGTATGAAACTGGGCTGGATCTACGCAATTTTGTGGGCCCACTGAATCAAAGCATACGAAATACCACACGTGAGTTTAAGTCCCAGAAGCAGATCAGACGCCCACCAGTCGGTAAGCAGAGAAGCCATATCTTGTGTGCACAAGGGAACACCATCCTGAAACGCAAAGGAACAAACCCCCGACTCTCCCAACAGCATGAGTGATCTGAGACACAGCAGGCTGTTTGAAAGATGCCAGCTCTGATGGTTTCAGACTTCATGGCACATTTAGGTGAACAAAAGGGCAAAGCCATGGGGACAGAAGATGGACAAGATGGACGGGCAGTTGCTGAGGGGAAAGGGAAGGGGCAGTTAGGAAATGCCCCTGTAAGTCTGTTGTCCCAGCACCTGGGAGGCAGAGGCAGAGAATCAGGAGTCCAAGCTCACCCTCCTGAGAGTCCGACCCCTTTTTAAAACACGTGATTCGGGGGCTGGTGACGAAGTAATGCAGTACAAAGCGAGGGTGACTATGGACCCCAAATGTGGCCACGCCCTGCTGAAGGTTGCTGGCTGCTCAGGGTGACCAGCGCTCCTGTTACTTAGACTGGACCAGCCCAGTGCTTAGCTGGGGGGGGGGGGTCACCTGTATAAGGTGTGGCCAATCACACCTTTTAAAAAAGGTGTGTGCGTGTCTGTCTGTCTGTCCCATGCACGCAGTGCTCACACAGGCCTCAAGAGGGCGCCGGATCCCCCAGCACAGCAGTTACAGACAGTTGCGAGCCACGGTGCAGGTACTGGGAGCCAAGAGCAGCCAGTGTTTTAACCACTGGAGCATCCTCCCCCCCCCGTCGCCGCCAACTGCATCTTTTTTTTTTTTTTTAACGAGACAGGGTTTCTCTGTATTGTTTTGGAGGCTGTCAGTCCAGCCCGGCCTCAAACTCACAGAGATCCGCCTGCCTCTGCCTCCGGAGTGCTGGGATTAAAGGCGTGCGCCACCACGGTCCGGCTCCGCCAACTGTATCTCAATGGCACGATTTGACGCTGGCTTTTATAAACCAGATCTTATGAGGGGGAAAGCAGCTACGAAATCTGAAGTTTGCTGACCGTGCATGTGCTAAAAACTGTTTTATTTCGATTCCGTATGTCATCCCTTCTAACTTGTGTGGTCTGTGTTTGTGTTATAGGAGAAGATCGTAGAAATTAGAAAGCAGTTAAAAGAAATGAACATCAAATTGGCCCAGGTAATGAGACGTCTTTTTAGACCAGGGGGAAAATCGACCCTTGAAAGCATGGAGTTTAAACGTGAAGGGAAGGGGACTCAGAAGTTAGCCTCTGGAGGGGATTCAGCGTCGCACACGTGTTTTCAGAAGAAAAGCCCCGTGGCTCCAAGATGAAGTGGCTCAGTAGGAGTTAGCCTCTGGAGGGGATTCAGCGTCGCACACGTGTTTTCAGAAGGAAAGCCCCGTGGCTCCAAGATGAAGTGGCTCAGTAGGAGAGCTTTTGTCAGACGTGTACAACAGATCTAGGTCAAATCTATAGCTGTACACAGACACTTGCATACATGCATACACACACACAGACACACACATGCATACACACACATACATACACACAGATACACATGCATACACACACAGAGGCATGTACACAAAGACGCAAGTACATACAGACACAAACATAGACATACACACACAGATACATACATGCATACACACACAGACAGATACACACATGTATATACACAGACACACACACACACACACACACACACACACACACACACACACGGTGATTCCAGATAAAAAGTGCCACTCTCAGGCTAGCAAGAGGACTCAGTGGGTTTAGAGGCTTTGCTGCCAAACCTGACATCTTGAGTTTGATCCCGGAATCCACAGCATGAAAGGAGAGAACAGACTCCTACATATTGCCCTCTGACCCTGGCACATGTTTCGTGGCATGAGTGCTAGCCACCACAAATAAACAAACGTGATAAAAAGTGAAAAAAAATGTAAAAGCTCGCCTTTTCTCTTCCTTTCCCATTTATGTTAACATCACACAAAGTATCACATAACATGTGAGTGTTCTTTTTTTTTTTTTTTTTTTTGGTTTTTTGAGACAGGGTTTCTCTGTGGCTTTGGAGGCTGTCCTGGAACTCGCTTGGTAGTCCAGGCTGGTCTTGAACTCACAGAGATCCGCCTGCCTCTGCCTCCCGAGTGCTGGTGAGTGTTCTTTTTCTTCTAACAAAAGTAGCATATACCTAGTTTGGCAATGAAAACACTGTGAAAGTAAGTCACATAAAATGAAAGAAAAATAGCTGGATGTGCCACACGCCCTTAATCCCAGTGGGGGTGGGGGTGGGGGTCAGAGGCAGGCGATCTCTGTGAGTTCCAGGCCACCCTGGTCTACAGAGTGAGTTCCAGGACAGCCAGGACTACGTAAAGAGTCCCTGTTTCTCACAAACAAACGAAGAACTGGTGTCCTTCAAAGATAAGCACAATGAGCACTCATGTGTGTTTACGTCTTCCTGACATCACGCTTATTTGCACACCGGTCACTGCTGTGCACTTCAGATGCACACTCGTGTGTGTTTACGTCCTCCTGACATCACGTTTATTTGCACACCGATCACTGCTGTGCACTTCAGATGCACACTCGTGTGTGTTTACGTCTTCCCGACATCACGCTTATTTGCACACCGGTCACTGCTGTGCACGTCAGATGCACACTTGTCTGCAGCTGGCTTTTCACAGGCCACTTTTCTTCAGGATTCTCTGTGCCAGTGAGATGCCATCTTCTGTCGCTGCTGCACAACCACCGGAGGCTGATGTTTGAGTTCATTGGCTCTGTTTTCTTGGACAGTTGGAATTTTGTACATGAGTGTAACACGATAAATAAAAGACCCAGGGACTGACACTGCGGTTCGAGTTTCAAGCTGAAGATCAGAGAAGCAAAGCAGCCAAGCCAATTGCTCTTACTCTACCTCAGACCAAAAGGCGATCCTGGCTCCACCAAACCTCAGACCGCAATCCCAGACTGCTGTGCTGTCCTCAGCGTGGCTGGGGACTCCTGAGGCTGACCACCCAAGACCCTGCTCCTATCTTTTGTATCTCTTTAGTGCTGGGATTAAAGGCATGAGCTCTGCTAATCTTTCAGACAGATTCAATCTCATGAAGCCCTGGGTGGCCTTGAACTAATGGAGATCCATCTGCCTCTTTATCCTGAGTCCTGGCATTAAAGGTGTGTGGCCACCACTGCCTCATCTCTATAGCTGGAGGCTGACTTTGCTTTCTGAGTCCTCAGGCAAGCTTTAATAAATCATAAATATCACCACACATAAGTGTTTACCATGAGGAACTGAGCCTCAAGGAACCAGTCCTTGGGCTAGGACCGTGGCTCAGTGACGGGCACAGAGAGAGCCCAGGGTTCAGTCACCAGCTCCTCATAAACCAGGCCTGGTGGCGCACATGGGCATGTAGTCCCAGTGTTTGGGAGGCAAAGGCAGGAAGATCTGGATCCAAGTTCCTGCTTGGCTGCACAGGTAGTTGGAGGCCAGCCTGGAATATGTGAGACCCTGCTGAAAAAAAAATTAAGAAAAGAACAGATGTAAAAAGTCTCTACCTGCTCCTGCCAGTGCTCCTTTAAAAAGCAAGACAGGACAGCGCATTCTCTCCCAGATGACCTGCCCTGCTAGAGAGTTTCTCCTGCTGAGACAGAGCCCGGGTATGATCTGATGAGACCTTACATCTATACCTTAGAAATATGTACATATTTGAAGAAGCGCTTTATTTTCTCAGAAGCCTGGTCTTTTCACCAGCTCCTACCTTGGTGCAAGATTTTTGTTTTTAATGTGAAGTGTATGGATGCTTTTGCCAGCATGTATGTCTGTGTACAGCACGCGTGCAGTGCCCATGGAGGCCAGAAGATGGCGCTGGATCTCCTGGAACTGGAGTTACAGAGGTTAGTGAGCCACCGCGTGGGTGCTGAGAACTGAACACAGGTCCCCTGTAAGAGCAGCCAGGGCCCTTAGCTGCTGAGCCAGGTCTCTCCAGCATTAGAAGATTTTTTTTAGAAATAACTGGTTTAGCCAGGCGTTGGTGGTGCATGCCTTTAATCCCAGCACTCAGGAGGCAGAGGCAGGCAGATCTCTGTAAGTTCGAGACCAGCCTGGACTACCAAGGGAGTTCCAGGACAGCCTCCAAAGCCACAGAGAAACCCTGTCTCGAAAAAAAACAACAACAACAAAAAAAGAAATAACTGATTTATACTTATTTTATGTATATCGGCGTTTTGCCTGCATGTATGTCTGTGTGAGGGTGTCAGATCTTAGAGTTACAGACAGTTGAGCACCACTGCGTGGGTGCTGGGAATTGAACCTGGGTCCTCTGGAAGAGCATTCACTGCTCTTAACCTGTAAACCATCTCTCCAGCCCATAAAAGCTGGTGGTGCCTGTGTGTGTGTGCACGTGTGTGTATGTGTGCATACGTGTTTGCATGGACACGGGTGTGTGTGCCGGTGCCTGTGTGTGTGCGTGTGTGCAGCATGTGCATGAGGCCTGAAGTTGCTATCAAGCATTTTTCTCAATTTCTCTCCACTTTATTTTGAGGCAGGGTCTCTCCCCCGATCCAGAATGCTCTAGTTCTGGCCAGTCTAGCCAACCAGCCTGCTCTGGGACGCTCCTGTCTCTGCCTGTCCAGCTCCTGCGTGGGTTCTGGGCACCTGAACTTTAACCCTCACGCTTGCAAGGCAAACGCTTCATCCACTGAGGCCAATGTCTCACCCTGAAGTTATGTATTCATTCATTTATGCATTCTTGTTTTATGAACAGAGTCCTGCTACATAGCCCTGGCTGGCCTCGAACAGGCAGAGATCAGCCTGCCTGTGCCTCTGGGGTTTAAAGGCAGGCTCCACCACGCTGGGGAATTTATACTTAACAAAGGACTAGAAACAGCCCATGTTGATCTTGGTCCTCCTCCTCCTCCTTCTTCAGATTTTTTTATTATGTATACAGTGTTCTGTCTGCATGCTTGCCTGCAGGCCAGAAGGGGGCACCAGATCTCATTACAGATGGTTGTGAGCCACCATGTGGTTGCTGGGAATTGAACTCTGGGAGAGCAGCCAGTCCTCTTAACCTCAGAGCCATCTCTTCAGCCCCTTGGCTATTCTTCTTGCAACATACGATTCATGACCTGGTCCGTGGCGCCTGAACGGTTCGCCTCATGTCTGCTCCACCGCTGCTTTCATTCACTTGGCTTCTGCGGTGTTGAGCACGGGAGCCGAGTTAGGCAAGAGCTCTGTGGCAGTGCTGCATCCTCAGACCCAAGGGAGCCACGTCACTGAGTAAACGCGGCTGTCTCTGAACAGCCGCCTTGTACGTGGAGCAAAACCACGAGAGGGTTTATCATATAAACCAGAAAGGCGCACCTGTCAGTGTGCTCAGACCCGTGGGTGTCTTTCTAGGTCGATGCTTGCAACGAAGCCCGTGAGCTCAAGGAGAAACTCGTCCAACGGATAGAGGTGAGATGCCCCAAGTCTACCTATCCAGCCAGGTGGGGCGGGCTCCTTGCTAGGCCTGGCAGCTATTTCCCAGGAAGCCGAACCACACCTCGTTCTGGTCTCCAGCGGGTCACACATCTTCTTTTCCATCCCTCAGGCTTCTTCTGCCTTGGGCTGAATTCTTTCTGGTGTCTCTCTCTCTCCACACCTCTGCTCCTCCTCCCTTAGTCATTTCCGCGTCCTCCGTGTCGTGCATCACGCAAGGCTCAGTGCAAACGGCATCTCTCCCCCCAGACCTCTTCTGTCTCTCTCACCTAGAGAACGAGTTCACCTTTGAGTTCCTTCCCCGACACCTCCTACACGGGGGCGGAAACGTGACATGTGGCTGAAATGGTGGACAGATGGGCTAGTACCGTCCTGCTCAGAGGTGCTGGCTCCTCAGCGTCACTGGGGACATGGTCCTCGCCCCACCAAGCCTCTGCCACACGCCTCAGCATGCCCCTCCCTCCCTCCTTCCCTCTCTCCTTCTCTCTCTCTCTCTCTCTGTCCCTCTCTCCTTCTCTCTCTCTCTCGCTCTCTCTCTCTGTGTGTCTCTCCTCTTTCTCTCTCTCGCTCTCTCTCTCTGTGTCTCTCTCCTCTCTTTCTCTCTCTCGCTCTCTCTCTGTGTCTCTCTGTCTCTCTCTCTCGCTCTCTCTCTCGCTCTCGCTCTCTCTCTCCCTCTCTCTCCCTCTCCCTCTCTCTCTCGCTCTCTCTCTGTCTCTCTCTCGCTCGCTCTCTCTCTCTGTCTCTGTCTCTGTCTCTGTCTCTGTCTCTCTCTCTCTCTCTCTCTCTCTCTCTCTCTCGCTCTCTCGCTCTCATGTACATGGAAGGTTAGCCGTGTGTTACTTGTTTCACAAGCCTTGAGCGTGCACCTGGAGTTGACGGCGCGTTCCTATCTTTCCTGTGTCCTGGTGGGCATCACTCTGTCTGCGTGGTGGGCAGGCATGCCACATGAATAGACAGTTGAGTACAGGGGCGCCGTTCCAACAGTTAAAGGCTTCTCCTCTCTCCCCCGACTCGGTGCATGTCACCGAGTGTGCGCTTGCCACAGGGCCTCCTGAGTTGTCACAGAGGGAAACACACACACACACACACACACACACACACACGTTGCCTACAATGCAACAAGGAGAATGGATGTTGTTTCTGTTTTGTTTTTTAAATTAAGAAAAGAGAGTTGATTGCCCTTTAAATTTTTCTCCCCAGAGCTTTTATAAGGAAATGAACATACTGAACGCTAAGCTGGAGAAGTACAACACTCAAAGGAGGGAGACGGACTCCCACAGCTCCGAAGACTTGGACGCAGAGCAAACAGAGCCCCCGCTTCCCGAGGCTTCTCCAACCCCGTCAGAGTCACACTCTCCTCTCTCCAGCGCAGTGTGGTGAGTGAGGGGCAAGGGACCGCGTGGGCTGAGCAAGCTTATGCAGCGCGATCGAGAGCGGTGTCCGGCACCTTTAACCCCAGCACAACAGGGGCAGAGGCAGGTGGATCTCTGAGTTCTAGGCAGACCCGTCTACAGAGAGGGGACCGCATGCAGGCATGAGGCCACGTGTGAGGGCATGTGTTTTCACATGTGTGGATGTGTGCGTCTGCTCAACATATGAACTGTTTTAAGACTCGCTGCATATCTTCAAGTGTTGAGTAAAATGTAATTTTCTTTTTGTAAATTTTGTCTGTTAACTGAAGTCATAGGGTTTTATCTGTCGGTGGACATCTAGGTTGGTTCCGTTTCCTCGATGCTGTAAATAGTGTAGCAATAAACATGGAACTGCAAGTAGCTCTGGGGTAGGGTATGGCGTTCTCTGGGTGTATGCTGGAGACCCTGACATACACAATTATGCAATATGCTGATGGAAATTTTCCAATCCTCTCTTTTGAGACAGGCTGTTGGGAGATGTTCTCCGTCGAGTCTTAGTCCCACTGGACTCCTGGTTTCTCCCCACCTGATCCGGTCCCCACAGCTCTATGGAATAACCACTCTGAGACTTAATATCTATTTATAATTGTTTGACCATTGACTTAGGTTTCTTACTAGCTGGCTCTCTCTCTTAATTATTAACCCCTAACTATTTATCTGTGTGTCTCCACATGGCCTTATCTTACCAGAGAACACCCAGGCATCCTACTTCCCAGTAGCTACACGGCACGTCTCTCTGACTCCAACTTCTACCTTTCTCTGTCCCTGTTTGGGTTTCCCACCTGGCTACATCCTGCCTGTCCACTGGCTGAAACAGCTTTATCCATCAACCAGTAAGAGAAACGTATATTCACAGCATACAGAAGGACCTCCCCCATCAACAAGGTCTCCTTATGTAGCTCAGGATGGCCTTGACACAATCCCCCAGTGTCGGCCTGGGGCTCCGTGCTGGGATTACATGTGTGTACCACCATCCCCTGGCTCAGCTTCTGAGTCCTTGGATCCCTTTTATAGAGCTGACACACCATCTTGGAGGAACAGTCCTATCTCTAAGAGAAGACCGTGCCGCTTCAATTCCAGCCACTAACCGAGACAGAACCCTCAGCAACCTGCCTGCTGGAGCATTTTACAGTTGTTTTCAAGGGAACCCCTGCACCGCAGGGGCTGCCTCCCTGGCCCCGGATTAGGCACAAATCCCACCCAAACACCCGTTTCCACGGAGATCCTTGATTAAGTGGGGGGAAGAAAAGTCGCATTGGCCGCTTTCTGACTCTGGTATAAAGCAGCAGCAAATGGCCTTGTAGGTGTAATTTTAAGAGGAGGAAAAGGGGGGGTCTGCGTGCGAATGGGCTAGGATGCAGTGGTAAAGGAGACAGGGGATGAGGAAGAAGGGAAGGGGACACGGGAAGGAGTGTTTGTCCTGGAGGGACAGAGGACCGCCTCTAGATAGAGGGGAGACAGCTGTGACACATAGACAAATGGCGGTTTATAAATTTATAAAATTAAATACCTCAGGATATTTAATTTTAACTGGGTATATAAACTAGGTAAACTAAAGAGGGCTTTTGATTGCTGGACTTTGGTAGTTCTCCTCAGGAGGAGGGAGGGAGCGAGTTAGGGACTAGATCTTGGTTGCTAGCTTTAGGAGTATCATCTAATGGTTTTTAGCAAGGCAGAGGGACATACACCATGCCCAGGAAATGTCAAATAAGGAGTGATACCAGTGGAAATGGTAACGACCTCAGAAAATACTTTTTTTTTTTTTTTGGTTTTTCGAGACAGGGTTTCTCTGTGGCTTTGGAGGCTGTCCTAGAACTAGCTCTTGTAGACCAGGCTGGTCTCGAACTCACAGAGATCTTCCTGCCTCTGCCTCCCGAGTGCTGGGATTAAAGGTGCGTGCCACCAACGCCCGGCTAGAAAATACTCTTCTCCATAGAATCAATAGGTGGAAAAAACTGTCACACAACAGAGTCAGAGAAATGGCTGCTTGCCACCAAAGCATGAGGACCCATATAACAAGCCAGTTTCAGTGGCGTGGGTCTGCAACCAGCATTCCCACAGCAAGACGGAGACGAGGACTGGAGGATGTCCCTGATGCTCAAGATCACCTAGCCTGGAGTAACGAACCATGAGTAACAAACTATGAGTAACAAACTGTTACATGTTGTGTAACAGTTTCCTCCTCTGAGATTGAAACATTCCATCCTGCAAGGAAGCTCCTTAAGCAGGAAGATTTACAACTCAAAACAGCTTCAGGAAGTCCCTGAAATGGACCAGATTCACCAAGCCCCTCCCTGCCAGAGTAAACAATAAAAACTGAGAGTCCCCCACTCCCCACCCCATCCCTTCAGGGCAAAGGAAGTCAAGTTGCAAAGAAGACTCGAACAAGAACAGCTGCCTAGAGGAAGCAGAAACCAGCCAGGCTGCCTGGAAGAGATTTGGACCAACTGAGTCACTTGGAAAGGACACGTTCCAACCTGTTCAGCTGCCTGCAGGCTGTTCAGTGTACTTCTGTGAGCTGTCTGTCACCCATGCTGGGGTGGGCTTTTGTGATCCAACTGTCTCCAGTCATTTCTGCTCCTATAGATAACCTCTCACCCATATTCCTGTATATTGCCCCAATAATACTAACTCAATATAGATTCTACGGTCCAACTCACTAGTTGGACTTTGGTGGTATCCGATACTTTGGTCTGTTGTGGGTTTTGGTGATAAATTATTTATGATTTATTAAAGTTTGCCTGAGGATTCAGAAAGCAAAGTCAGCCTCCAGCTATAGAGATGAGGTAGTGGCGGTACACACCTTTAATCCCAGGACACAGGAGACAAAGGCAGATGGATCTCTATGCTTTCAAAGCCACCCAGGGCTACAGGAGATTGAATCTTGTCTAAAAGATTAACAGAGCTCATGCCTTTAATCCCAGCACTAGAGAGATATAAAAGATAGGAGCAGGGTCTTGGGTGGTCAGCCTCAGGATTCTCTAGCCACGCTGAGGAGAGCATAGCAGTCTGGGATTGCGGTATGAGGTTTGGTGGAGTCAGGATCGCCTTTCTGTCTGAGATAAGATGAGAGCAATTGGCTTGGCTGCTTTGCTTCTCTGATCTTCAACCCCAGTATCAGTCTCTGGGTCTTCTATTTGTCATGCCCCAACATGGGGCTTGAACCCATGACCCCGAGATTTTAAGAGTCTCATGCTCTACTGAGATAGCCAGTGTTTTACTTATTGCATTACAGTGGGTCTCTTACTTGCAGGGGTCTGTGTGTGTGATATCCTCTCCCCAGGAAATGTTCTGTCCCACAACACAGAAACAAGGCAGACCCTAACTCAGCAAAGTGGAGAGAGAGAGACCTGGTTCCCCAAAGTTGTCCCCTGACCCCTCCACACCATGGTACAAATGTGTTTGCACTCACACACTAAAAGACCCCAAAAGGGATACTTTCACGGAAGGGAGACCCGAACCCAAGGAACAACGAGACCACGAGCTTGGATGCAACAGCAAGAGGCTTTATTGATAATACACGGGTACCCGGGGCGTCTCAGTCTCGGGAACTGAGAGCCCCGAGCTGGGGACTCAGGGGTTCTTTTATAGCAAAAAGCGCAGTACAGAAGCGAGAAGCCTAGTAACAGGACCCTGATTGGGTAATTCAAATGAGGTTGGGGCTCAGAACGAGGGCAATTGAGGTTTTGCTTGGAACTCAAGTCTCGGCCTTGGCCCTATCTGAGGAACAATAGGTCTCTGTGCTTGCCCAATCTTGCTGGGCTGGCCATCTGGTTGCAGCAGATACCCAGCAGCCTGTATCCTTGGGCAGAGCTCCCTTCTGATAGCAATGACTATTCAGCTGTGGGGGAAACGGAATTTTTCATAAGCCTCAGCTGCCTGCCTGTGTAGACTGGGCCGGGGTCTTTCAACACAAAAATGTTTTAATTGTCATAATAGTTGCATACGAGTGTGCATACACATAAGTAACTTTTTCAGAATTATGAAAACGAGGGATTTAGTATCTATAATGCATAGAAAGCTTTTATAATGCCCAGGGGGAAAAAAAAGGTACAGCCCAGATTTTAAAACAGGTTAAGGACTTAGGCGTTTCACCAGACAAGGTACGCTGACGGTCAGCAGCCACAGGAAGAGATATGCAGTGGAAAATGCAAATCGGGACACAGTGAGCACGACAAGAAGCTGCTGTGTCCCCACTCTAGCACCCAACGGAGAGGGCAGAGTCGTTTTATTCGCCACTGCATATGTCGTCATGAGCCTGGTGACTGTGTGCACCGTTTAAAATATTACCGAAACACTTAGATAGAAAATCAGCACATCTTTAAAAGTCAAACAAAACCAGTGACTCTATGGTATCAAACAAAGAAATGTGCCTTCCAACGGTATCCAGAAAGGGTATGAGAACAAAAAGAGCGAAAGCGACCAAAGCAGCTGGTGCGGTCACAGGATCAGACATCCCTCCACCCCCACCCCGGAACCACAGGGCGGAGCTGCGGGGATGGAGGGTTCGCACCTTCTCCCATGAGGCTCTTTGCCGGGCGCAAACACACGTGTCTGTCTGTCTTCCTTGCTGCAGGAAGCACGCCCTGAAGCTCTTCATCATGGTCTACGTGGTCACCATCACCGGTCTGTCGTGCTACATACTCTTCGTGGATGCCACGTTTCTCTTCGAACGGGTGCTGCCCAGCGTGCTGGGGCACCGCACCATGTGGGAGCTTCGGGAGATGGTGGCGCCTTTCCTGAACTTGGAAGCAGAGGACTTGCTGCCATCCTAAAGCTCCAAAAGTTAGTGATACCCGGCTCTCTTCCTCGCCAATAAATTTTTGCATGTTCCTTATACTGCAGCGGTTAGCTTATTTTTCAAAAGATGCCACTCCGTGTTTTTCATAAAGGATATGGTTATTATGTAAAATTTAGTTGACCACAGAAAAAGTGAAAAGAAGGATTTCACTAGTTAAACGCAGGGTCTTGCTCTGTAGGGAGGCTAGTCTCGAACTCGTGGTCCCTTGCCACAGCCTCCCGGACCGTGGGTGTGTTCTGGGGGGGGGGGGCGAGCTCTCACAATGACTGCTTTAACCACTTCCAGGCCCAGCTTTTCTCCTCCTCCCATCCTGAGCACCTTGAGACAATCATGTTTTAGCTCCCGGTTGCTCCTCCTGTTCCCGTTTTGACTTCTGAGGTCTTAAAGAGGGAAGAATTCCTCTCTTCTGAGGACTGGGGCCCAAGGGCAGTAGCGGTTTAATGGCAGAGAAGAGGATCACCCCAGGAAAAAGAGAAACGCGATTAAAACTGGAAGTTGTTCTTCTGATTTGTTCGTTTGAGGCTATTCTTTTGTTGTTGTATTCTGAAACAGGATCTCACTGCGCAGCCCTGGCTAGATCAGGCTGGTATCAAACTTGTGGCAGCTCCCCTGCCTCCGCACCTCCCACACAGGGATTACAGACGTGTACTGCCATGCTTGGTTTACGTCTTTGAGATAACTTGCGATCCCGTCAGTAAAAGTTTGATTTCACATCCCGGCCATCACGGGGTCATACAAATTTTCCAAACTGAGCTACTATTCTTTGCATTCATGCTGTCACCATTCAAACGCAGCCTGGGCACATGGAGCCCTGCCGCAAAATTTAGTGCGTCTGCTTTTATAGACTGACAGTGTTCACACAGCCTCAGAAAACTCCAGATGTCTGTCACGTCTGCTGTGCGGCCTGTGTCCGAGAACGTGCGGAGGGTGTCGGGATTGACAACACAGAGACTCGTTCAATGATGTGAAGAAAACTTTAAACAGGCTCCAAAAAGGTTCAAGAAAACTTCCTAAGAAAAGCTCCCACCAGAGAAGCTTCTGCTCTCTCCTCTCCCTGGCTGGTTCTGCTCTGACTCCAGAGGTGGATGTGTGTGGGTTTGAAGGTGCGGTTAGTCTTTTGACAAGGTCGAGGTCAGGGCGGTTTCCGTGGGCAGGCCTTTTCCAGGAACTTATTGTATCATTTTTAGTAAACATGTTTTTAGTAAACATTGTCTTACAGCTGCCTACTCCCAGGCAGAAGGGGAAGTGGGTCTCTGCTCAAGGTCTGGTGTTCCCACAGATGTCACCACGAACAATGTGTGTGTGTATGTGTGTGTGTGTGTGTCTGTGTCTGTGTGTCTGCGTTTGTGTGTGTCTGTGTATGTATGTATGTATGAGTGTATGTGTAGGTATGAGCAGTTGTGCACACTGTGAGTGTATTATGTGTGAATGTGTAAGAGTGTGTGTATGTGTGAGTGGGCGTATGTGTGCAGGTGAGTATGTCTGTGTGTGTACACGTGAGTGTGTGTACGTGTGCATAAGGGTTCATGTGTGTTTGTGCGTGTGCCCACGTGTGAGCATGCGCATGCCCCAGCAGTCGTGTGAAGGTCAGAGGATGGCTCTGGGAGTCGTTTTTTCTCTCTCCTTGTTGATGCAGTCTCTCTCATTGTTTCTGGGCTGCATCATGAAAGCTAGCTGGTAGCCGGCCAGCAAGCCTCTGGCCATTCTCCTGTCTCTGCGCCTGTCTGGGTGAAAGGCGCTGGATTACAGATGTGCTCCTCTCGTCCAGTGTTTGTGGGTTCTGGGGATCGAACTCAGGTCACCAGGCATGTAGTGTGGCAGGTGCTTTTACCCCCTGAACCGTCTCAAAGCCCCAAATGTCATTTTTTTTGCACTGGTATTCTATAGCCATAAAACCTTACTGGTTGTTGGAAACGTAGTTGGTTTGTAACTAGTGCTGGAAATAGCTACTGACAGAATTCCAGATAGAAGCCTTTGGTTACACATCTGTTTAGCTCTGCCACCAAAAATCCTGATCCTTCAAAGTCCTTATTTTAACAGATTCCCCAGACAACGCTTATGATCCAGGGCTTAAATTGCCAGCATGCTGTTACAGATAAAAGCTAACTGGATTACAGATTACACAAAGCTAATTAGGAGGTGACTAACTTTTTTGGTGGGGGCAGGGAGGGCCTGATGGGAATAAGAGGGAATTCCCAGAACCTCTGGAGACGCTGAACACTCACAGGGCTTTGTGATTTTTTTTTTTAAGTCATGGATAAAAACTTGTTTACAGGTAAAGGGCCTGTTTAGACCAGAGCCTGGTGTATGTATTTTATAATTCTCAGGTTAGTTCTTACTTCTGAATAAGACACCAGATGCTTCACTCCTAAACCCTGAAAGGAAGTTTTGAGGTTAAGTATCTCACAGTCTTGTGATAATCACATAGCGCAAATAAACAAGTATTGTTTTTAAGAAGATACTCTTGGAGGATAAGTTCGTATTTCAGTAACTTCTACAGTCGGCTCTTCTTGGGATTTTGACAAAGCTGGGCATTTTGTTGCCAGCAGACTGTCCTTGAAATGCAAGCAGCATTCTTTATTTTCAGATTGTCTGCGTCTCACCCTGGACAGCTGGTCACCAGAACATTCAGCTATGTGGAGGGATGAAGGGATGGATGGATGGATGGAGGGAGGGAGGAAGGGAGGGAGAGAGGGAGGGAGGGAAGGAGGGAAACCGTGAAGCATGGTAACATCAAGGGTGTCTGGGGGAGATGGACAGGGCAGTTGTCTGGTCTCAGCTGGTCCGGTCAGATCTTGTTTCAGAACCTTCAATGCCATGGTCTGCTGAGCCCAGCACTGTTCCACGCTGTTAGCTAAAAGATGTCTGAGTCACTGTATGAATACGCGTTTGGTCTGGGACTGCGAGGAGTGATGAGTGTTCCCAGCCTTTGTGTTGTCACGCTTTCTGGGCGAGGGAAGTGTGCTGCGGCGATAAGAGCCTTGAACTTGGAGTCAGATTAGGTTAGAGTCACGCGCTGCCTCCAGTTGTGTGTGTGGGGGTGGAGTCCTCTAATCTCTCCCTGTGGAAAGAGGGTCCTGGCAGCAGCGCCATCCCTGATAGCCAAGAGTGTTGGCTGCAGGGTCAGGGATGTCCCTAACTTGCTCTTGGTCAAGGAGTTGCCACGCCCCGGGCCCCTCTGAGATTGCTCCGTGAGGGTGTTTCAGAGAGGAAGAACTGAGGAGGAAAAGACCCACCACAAACGTGGGCCAGCCGTCCAGCGGGCTGGGGCTTGGGTGGGGACGCCAGCCGAGCACGCGCAATCCATCTCTTCCTGTCTCCCGACGACGACGGCAGAGGCAATGCGACCAATGCTTCCTGTCCCAGCTGCCACGCCGTCCCCACGCCACCCTGATGGTCGCTCATCCCCTCAACTGCTCCCAGCATGCACTGTGTGCCGCCCACACACACCCCACACACACCCCACGTGGAAGCCCCATTTCCCAGGCACTCTAAGACCCCGGTCTAAGACCCCTGGGAAGAGAAATGAAGGCTCGTCATTTGCATCCATTTTTCTTTCCTTTTTTTTTTTTTTTTTTTGCAGAGACAGGAAGAGGGGCAGAGAAGTGGGGAAATTTTACGGTAGTCCCACACGGTGGGACTGCAACTGATTTATTTTTCTTCATCGTAAATCTGCATGCAATGAGATGTGTTATTTCCTTTTTAAAAATATTTTTATTTATTATGTATACAGCCTTCTGCCTGCAGGCCAGCAGAGGGCACCAGATCTCATTACAGATGGTTGTGAGCCACCATGTGGTTGCTGGGAATTGAACTCAGGACCTCTGGAAGAACAGTCAGTGCTCTTAACCGCTGAGACATCTCTCCAGCCCCAAATTATGTTATTTCTTAAAGCTGTTCATCTTCAGGGGTTGGGAGCAATTAAGAGCACTTTCTGACCTTGCCAAGGGCGTGGGCTTGGTTCCCATTACCCACGTCAGGCAGCCCTCACACACCTGGGACGCCAGCTTCAGGGGAATCTAGCGCCCCCTCCTGGTCTCTGCGGGCACTGCACTCACACACACATAACCTCTTTCTCATTTTAAACCAATGTCAAACAGAAAATTTGCAAAAAAAAAAAAGCCAAAAAGATGAAGACTTCACATATGCTCTCTATTAAGATTCACAAAATAACCACCTGACACATTTTATCTCTTAACTTGTGTTTCTCAATAGACTGTTCTGCTTTCATTTGAAACCCTTCACATGTCACGCCTCTTTTCCCGTTATATCTGGAATATGTATACCCTAAGAACAAGGACATGTGATACAGATCAGCAGTACAATTACAAAAGAGGGGACACTCGATATCGACACCATTGCTGTACTATCCATGCCGTCTTTATCGATTGTCTCAAAACTGTCCCATACAGCCGGGCGGTGGTGGCGCACGCCTTTAATCCCAGCACTCGGGAGGCAGAGGCGGGAGGATCTCTGTGAGTTCGAGGCCGGGCTGGACCGACAGCCTCCAAAACAATACAGAGAAACCCTGTCTCGTAAAAACCAAACCCCCCCCCAAAAAAAACTGTCCCGTACAGAATTTTCTTCCATATGGGATCTAAGTTCAGTATCACATTTCTGTGTGCGGTAGTCTTGTCCACACAGACTTTTACAGAATTCCCCTCCATGTGAGCTTGCTTGATGTTTCTGCATGATTGGGTTCAGATTGTATATTTTTAGCTACACTGTTAAGTAAATGATCTTGAATCCTTTTCGGGGTTTAATCTCTTGAGGTGGGCAAAACCCACCTGCTCCTTACTGGTGATGGTCATGGATCATCAAAGAAGATGGAGCCTGTTTTCCCCACTAAAGCATGATTTTTTTTAATCATAAAAGGATTTTTTTTAAAGTTATGTGTATGAGTGTTTGCCTGCAATGTATGTATGCCCACCTCATGCATGCAGTACCAATGGCGGCCAGAAGAGGACAGCAGATTCACAGAACCAGAGTTAACAGGTGGGTTCTGGGAGCCCAGGTCTTCTGCAAGAGCAGTATGCACTTTGGAACGAAGAACCAACCTTCCACCTCCAAGAAAAAAATTTTTTTTGGTTTTTCGAGGCAGGGTTTCTATGTATTGTTTTGGAGGTTGTCCTGAAACTCGCTCGGTAGACCAGGCTGGTCTCGAACTCACAGAGATCAGCCTGCCTCTGCCTCCTGAGTGCTGGGATAAAAGGCATGCGCCACCAACGCCTGGCTGAAAAAAAAATTTACAATAGCAAATTACAGAAGATCACATTGCAGTGGTTAGCAAAAGAGCATAAATGAAAATCCTACACCACGTCTCTGTGCATAAGGAACAATTCTCGCCATCGCTGACCTGAATCTCAGTGGCAGAATGGAACTAGGAAGCGTCAGGGTGCTGAAAAGAAAGGGAGGTCTGCAGAACTGAAGTAATTTGTTTAAAATGTCAGAGCCGGGTAGGCCGGGGTGTTCTGTGTCTCCCTGTCATCCACTCACTCCCTACACGCGTGCGGAAAGCAGAGAAAATGCCTTGTGGGCTCACTTGTCACTCAGGAACACTTCAAAAAAAATTCACGCCCCTCCCCTCCTTTGCCTCTTGGTACAGAAACATTCCCACCAGATCTTCAGTCCAGACTTCAAATCTCTCCACATTAAAACACTGTCCACGACCAGACTGAAAACGCATTTCCTGTCTCGTTTCAAAGAGCTGTCTTAATCCCCTGGCTGTCTCGGCAAACTCACCTCTCCCTGCTTGGAGCCAGCTGACCGTGAGATAAAGAGACTAGACCACAGCTTGTGGGGTTCAGTCCACAGAGGCGTCCCTGTGTAGCTCGTGAGTAGAAATGTAACAGTGTCACCCGCCCCTCCTCCCCCAAACCCAGCTTAAATCCAGAGTCAACTATGCTGCCTTGAAATCTTCCAAAGGCAGACAACCCAGGGACCTGTGATTGCAGACATGGCCATGTCTGCTGGCTGTGCTGCAGACGCCCAGAGCAGATTCAGCCCTGAGGTTGCCATCACTGCGCGGTTAGACCCAAGCTTTGCCCGTATCTTACGTCAAGATAGCCGAGAGCAGAGCTCTTCGTGCCTTCATTTCTTTTTATTAAATATTTATTTATTATGCATACAGGTTTTTTTTTAATCTGTGTACATGCATGTACCCCAGGAGAAGGCATCAGACCTCATTATAGATGGTTGTGAGCCACCATGAGGTTGCTAGGAATTGAACTCAGGACCTCTGGAAGAACATGCAGTGCTCTTAACCTCTGAGCCATCTCTCCAGCCCCTCGTGCCTTCATTTCTAATCTGGTAATAAAAGCTCCGTCCCCACACGGGATTTACGGGGAGCAGACGCAGGGACTATCAGGGGCTCCCCGCTTACTGGCTGCTATGGACAGCCCTAAGAAGCCCTAACCCTAGTATCTGGGATGTGACTGTATATGGAGATGGAGAACTTTAAAGGTGGTAATTGTGTTAAAATGAGGACGTGAGATTGTGAACCCAATCCCAGAGAATGTGGGAAGACACACTGGGAAACTGGTCGCAGGCCAATCAGGGAGGGGTCAGGAGACATCATCAAACCCCCTTCAGGCCTCCAGAAGGGCGAGAGACGGATCCTGTCCTATAACATCCACTCAGTGAGGTTACCTGGGGCCTGGCAAAGTAAGTGACTGGGTGACCTGGGGAAAGTCACTTAACCCTTCTAGGCAGGACAAGTGACGCAGTTTGCAGGCTTACAACCAAGCCCAAAGCTTCTTGTTAAAAAGCTATTAGTAACCTCAAGATGAGCAGGTGTGGTGGCTTACAGCCACAATTCCGGAACTGCAGGACTCTAAGCCCAAGCATCGCGTAGGATCTGAGACCAACTTGGGCTACATAGTAAGTTCCAGGTCAGCATACAAACGTTAAGACAGTGTGGCAGACACTGTTACCCCATGTGGGATGTCCTCTGCGCTGCTGGGTGGGGGTGTCCCTGGCTGGCCACAGCTTCACCAGCCCACCAAGCCGGTTCCAGGTTCCACGCCGCCGAGGCCTCAGTTTCATCACCCTGAAAGAGGCAGTAATGGCACCACTTACTTTTATGGCTGATTAAACACGATCGTAGATAAGATCAGGAAAGAGTGACTGGGCCCGGTTGTCCAAAGTTTCTCACGAATTATCTTGCCTGGGTCGAGTCCCAGGTTCCCAGTCGGGAGCCGTCAGTCAGCAGGATGTGGGAAGGTGGGTGAGGTGGGGTTGGAGAGGAGGGAATGGCAGAGCCTAGTGATTCTGCTGCAGTGAACAGAGCCCGTGCTTACCGACTTCTAGTCTCGGGGTGCGGGTCTCCACTGCAGGGAAAGCGGCGAGTTTCCCTCTCTCCTCTGGCCTTTGCCTTCTACGCAGGAAGCAGGCTCCACTTAAAGTGCGCTTCGGAGCCTTCTGACAAAGGTGTTATTATTTCCCCACATATGACTCCTTTATTCTATAAATAAATAAAGCTCTAGAAGAGAACCAAACACAGGCCTGAGGCTTAAAATAGGGCAGGATAAATAAAGCTGAGTTCAGAAAAGGAGTATCCTAAGGGCGTGAAGAAAGTCAGATTTTTTTTTTTTTTTTTTTTTTGCTTTTTGAACAAGGAACATTAATTTTGTATTCGTTGTTTTCTAAAACCATTTAGAGGCCAGCGGGTTGGATTTTGGAACGAGATAGCCAACATAAGTTCGTTTATAGAATAGCACGACTCGGAAATTATTTTTTAGTGTATGATAAGAAGGTCTAACTAAACCCCGGCATTTTAGCAGATTCCATGGTGGTTCTTTGCAGCGTTACAGTTGAGACTCTCTCTGGAAGGGCTAAGCTATGGTCCAAATCTTTCCCTACCTCACAGGAGCACGGACTTACACCCTTTGATTGACAGGAAATCGCAGAGCGTTGCAAATAAGTTTATAAGAGAGCAGTGCTTTCTTTCTCTGGATGGTCTCTCCCTCTCACAAATGTACCTCGCAAGAGCGAAGCGAGGTTGCTGGAGAGATTGCCTTTAGTGAAATAAGATGGTAGTGAGATACAACTTTGATCTCACTCTAATTAGAATTCTCTAAGCTCAACACCTTCAAGACCCTCAGTGGCCTGGCTGCTGGCATGGGAGGCTCAGGGAAGATAAATCACATCCAGGCTTCTTTTCTCTGGGTCCTCGTTCACGGGGTCTGTAATCACAGCTTCTTCGCTGAGGGAAAGGATGAGTTGGAGCGCGGGGGAGGGGGCGGGGGGGAGCATGTAATTAATATAATGACATTTAATTAACATGCGGTGGCAATTACTTGTAGTTCGCACTCTGAACTCCTGCAGTGTCCAACAAAATAGACCCCCAAACAGAATAAGGCTGACCCAGAACAAAGTCACCACGAAACAGGACTAGAAACAAAAAGGTCTTGGACACCAGATGGTGTCCTAACAATTTTCTCTGTCACTTCAGAATAGAAATACTCGGCTCTGTCCAGTCTGTGGCTCTTGGGAAATATGAAGGACTCCCTCGTGTGTGCCTCGTTAGAGCCACAGGATAAAGCTCTTTCCAGGGTTTCAGATCATCCCAGCTGATACAGACAAGGGTGTGAGACATCCTGAGGAGTGAGAGCACCATAGGAAGGTACTGAGCCTTCCGACCCTTTTTTCTTTTGGTTTTTCGAGACAGGGTTTCTCTGTGGCTTTGGAGGCTGTCCTGGAACTCGCTCGGTAGACCTGGCTGGCCTCGAACTCACAGAGATCCGCCTGCTTCTGCCTCCTGAGTGCTGGGATTAAAGGCGTGCGCCACCAACGCCCGGCGTCCATTGCTTGTTTTTTGCGTCTTTCCCTCCCTCTGCTACTCGGCTACTCCAGTGGCCGGTGTTTGGATCTTACACCGGTTGTCTTTCGAGAGAACTTGATTGGGCCAGTAACTGATGATCCAGTATGGACTTCTGAGACCCCCGTGCTTGTTCTCCGGATTTGTCGATAAATCAGCTGTCTGAGTCAAATGAGAATCATATGCAGTCTGGCAGGATGGCCCAGTGGGTAAAGGCGCTTGTTGGATGACCCAAGTTTCATCGCCAGAAACCTACATGGCGGAAGGAGCCAACTAAGTCCCACAGCTTGTTCTCTGACCTCCACACACAGATAAATAAATGTAAACACGGATTTTAAAAGGGGCGGTGAGGTGAGGAAACCAGGGTGGAGGGCAGGTGTGGCGGTGCACAACTCTTATTCCAAAGGCAGAGGCAGACAGAGCTCCTTGAGTTCAAGGTCAGCCTCATCTACACACAGGTCAGCCAGGGCTGCACAGCGAGACCCTACCTCCCTCCCGATGAGAAAGTGTGCCGTTATCATTTTTACTGTTATGTTTTCCATTGCACCTGCAGATGCTGTGTGCATGTGTCCCTGGGGGATCCTGTCTAGAGAACCGTTTCAGATTGCCGGAAGGAAGCTGTGGGGTCACAGCTTCCAGGATTTAGCATGTCTCAGTACTTTCTGCCTTCTCACTCCTGACTCTCACTCACGGATGGGCTGTGCAGGCCTTACAGGTCAGGCTGCAGACTTGAACTTTATACCAAAGGATTTTACGCTTTTTTTTTTTTAATTCAAGAATGGGTGGCAATTTTTTTTCCCTGTCTCTCCAGAAATGGCGGCTTGTCATGTAAGAGGCTTGTCTGTGGTTGTGACATTGTATCTCATCGCGAATTCAAGCAACACGTGGGAATGGCCCCAGGTGAAGTAGAAGCATGGTGGTTTAAAGCATTAGAAAGGGAGACACACTTAAGTAATAGCTGTGACACTCTCTCTCGGCTCCCCACATCCCCTGGCTGGTTTAACAGGCCATGGCACTGATTACCTGACCGTGGGCACGCTGCCAGGTCAGCACCCTCCCACTGCAAGGCAAAGAGGCAGGAACCCCGGGTTACAGGATCTGAGAGACACGCCCTCCAGCCTGAGGTTTATTAGTCAGGAACAGACTAACTTGGTGGGGAGATTCTGTCCATGAAAGCAAGTTTTCAAACGAGGGATACCCCTCTCATCTAAACACCTGCGTCTCACAGAAACTTCTTTCCCCTCGGCCCTTTGGGAAGTCTGACAGGTCATTCAAAAAGGCAGACTCTGGCTAAGTAGACAAATTCTAGTCAAATACTCAGACTAAATAAGGGACAGCAAATTAATGATCGTCCGGGGAGCAAGGGTGAGTGTGGCGGGAATTACAAGAGGCACTGGGCCAGGAAATGAGGTGTCCTGGAGCGTCAGACGGGAGACGTTTCCATTAGCGGTGAACCGTGAAACACAGAGCCCGGGCTGGACTGCACTCTGTGGTGAGCAGAAACTCAAAGGGCAGTCGCCAGTCGTGCGCACGCTCTGTCTCTGAGTGCTCTGTCCCCCTGTCCCTGAGTGCTCTGTCCCCCTGTCCCTGAGTGCTCTGTCCCTCTGTCCCTGAGTGGTCTGTCCCTCTGTCCCTGAGTGGTCTGTCCCTCTGTCTCTGAGTGCTCTGTCCCCCTGTCCCTGAGTGGTCTGTCCCCCTGTCCCTGAGTGGTCTGTCCCCCTGTCCCTGAGTGCTCTGTCCCTCTGTCCCTGAGTGCTCTGTCCCCCTGTCCCTGAGTGCTCTGTCCCCCTGTCCCTGAGTGCTCTGTCCCCCTGTCCCTGAGTGCTCTGTCCCCCTGTCCCTGAGTGCTCTGTCCCTCTGTCCCTGAGTGCTCTGTCCCCCTGTCCCTGAGTGGTCTGTCCCTCTGTCCCTGAGTGCTCTGTCCCTCTGTCTCTGAGTGGTCTGTCCCCCTGTCCCTGAGTGCTCTGTCCCCCTGTCCCTGGGTGCTCTGTCCCCCTGTCCCTGAGTGCTCTGTCCCCCTGTCCCTGAGTGGTCTGTCCCTCTGTCTCTGAGTGCTCTGTCCCCCTGTCCCTGAGTGCTCTGTCCCCCTGTCCCTGAGTGCTCTGTCCCCCTGTCCCTGAGTGCTCTGTCCCCCTGTCCCTGAGTGCTCTGTCCCTCTGTCCCTGAGTGCTCTGTCCCCCTGTCCCTGAGTGCTCTGTCCCCCTGTCCCTGAGTGCTCTGTCCCTCTGTCCCTGAGTGCCTTGTTCTGTTGTTCCTGAGCCCTGCAGAGGTCTCTGAGGAGGATGTGTGAAGCAGAATAGTGAGCATGACCTGAGATTCCTGCAGAGGCTTGATGGCTTGGGAAAGGCTTGGCCTGCCGGGGACGGATGCCATGCAGGTCATCCGCACAGACTGGGAGATGGGGATGTGCCCAGCA
Source organism: Mesocricetus auratus (assembly GCF_017639785.1). Lineage (NCBI taxonomy): Eukaryota > Metazoa > Chordata > Mammalia > Rodentia > Cricetidae > Mesocricetus > Mesocricetus auratus. The sequence goes on from NW_024429187.1 coordinate 15,089,130, forward strand.
GGAATCTGTCCTGGGGGGGGTATCCTCAGAATAACTCGGATAGCCCATCCCTCTCCCTTTGGCCCCACCCCCAGACAGGGTCTTGCTGTGTTGCCCAAGTTGGCCTCAGGGTCCAGGACTTAAGCAACCCTCCCGCCTCAGTCTCTGGAGTGGTTGAGAGTAGAGAGGCACTTTCTAGTCTCTAATATTAAATTAGAAAGTAATTTAATAACATTTGTAACAAGATTACTTAAGGGAATCTGCTGAATCTCGTCAGTCAGGGCTGTGAAAGGAGATGCTTCATATTTTTAATTAAGAGTGTTTCCCTCAACTTACAAAGGGATGAATACAATGGTTACTTTCTCTCAATTTATCTTGTGGAGGAATAACTAGGGAATAACCAACCCTAGGCTGCTAGGAAAGATTAAAATAAGACTCACCCTTGGGACAAAGTATTTGTGTATTACTGGCCTGATTCTATGGGAAGAAGAGGGGCAGGTTCACAAATGATGTTCATAGTGACAGCTAAATCGTGTCTGGATTAAGACGGTGTCTGTGTTATCACCAAACTCGGTTTCCTTTTGAAGGAACTCTGAAACCAAGCTTGCTTTATTTGGTTTTGACTCCCGGTCCTCATGTTTGTTTAGCGCACTGAGGGTTGGCCAGGTGACTAAGAACAGCTGAGACCTCCAAAATCCTCTAGGGACAGTCCAGCCAGGTTGTAACTGAGCTTCTAAAGACCGTGTCCACAGCAGGGCAGGAGGCAGAAGCCTTCCTTCAGTGAGTTGAACGTCTACAGCTCTAGGCACCACACAGGGAGAGATGGGCTCAGCGGGGTTCTAGGTAGGTCTGGGTGTTGTAGTAGCCTACACGTTGGAACCCTGCTAAGACTTTTTGTTCTTTACGTCTGAATTGCACGGATGACCTGGGACTCTGGGTGAGAGCACCTGCAGAGGACCTGGGTTTGGTTCCTAGCACCTACATGGTGATTCACGATCATCTGTAATGCCAGTTCAGGGGATCTGATCCCCTCCTCTGACCTCCGAGGGCACGTCAGCAGGCGCATGTATACATGAAAGAAATCTTTAAAACACAAGGCACAGCCGGGCGGTGGTGGCGCATGCCTTTATCCCAGCACTCGGGAGGCAGAGGCAGGTGGATCTCTGTGAGTTCGAGACCGGGCTGGACCGACAGCCTCCAAAACAATACAGAGAAACCCTATCTGGTAAAAAACCAAACCAAACCAAACCAAAAAAAAAAACACAAGGCACTTGTCTCGAGGATGGTTCAGGATCACCAAGGGGCAAGGGCCTTTGGAGAGGAAAGTGTGAGAACCAGGTCTGTCACAGTGGGATGGAGCTCCTCATAGTCGCTTTTTCCTGATTTGTGTGCTCCCCTTCCTGTGGGAAACGATGTAGATCGGCCTCTTCTAACAGTGGGTTGCATCATGTGACATCTAGGGTTCCTGCAGGGTCCTCCTTTACCCTTTCTTCTGCTCTCACCGAAGTCTCTTCTAGTCCCCACTGAAAGGTTCAGGCATCACGCTGGCCTGCCTTGTTACCTGGCAAGATGCACTCAGGCAACACTCTGGCAAGGACCCTTTTAAAGGACTGACCCCTGCCTCCTGCTTACCCTCTCTTTTACCTCTCTCTCTCTCTCCCTCTCTCTCTCTCCCTCTCTCTCTCTCTCTCTCTCTCTCTCTCTCTCTCTCTCTCTCTCTCTCTCTCTCTCTCTCTCTCTCTCTCTCTCTCTCTCTCTCTCTCTCTCTCTCTCTCTCTCTCTCTCTCTCTCTCTCTCTCTCTCTCTCTCTCTCTCTCTCTCTCTCTCTCTCTCTCTCTCTCTCTCTCTCTCTCTCTCTCACACACACACACATATAATAGACAGTATCTGGCAAGGTTCCTGACACTCAGCTTTGGAGCACCTAGGCAGAAACCCGTCACGTGACACACAGAGCTAGTGTGGATCCACAGGCACCACACAGGGGCATTCCCATAAACCAGGGATGACCCGGGATAGAGGTTGGTGCTGGGCCTTTGACCCTCCCCGTCCTGTTTTCTTCTGTGACAGCGTCCTGACTGGCGTTTCCCCAACATACACAGAGGCCCGTGGCTTCTTCAGCAGGCTGGTTTTTATTTTGTGTATGGGGGGGGTTTGCCTGCATGTGTGTCTGTCTGTCTGTGCACCATGTGTGTATAGTGGCTGCAGAGGTTAGAAGAGGGTTGTGAGTCCCCATGTGTGGTTCTGGGGGTGGAACCCCGGTTCTCTGGGAAAAGCAGCCAGTGCTCTTAACCACTGAGTTTCTCCAGCCCGAGGCCAGCTTATAAAAATTCAGTATCACAGTGAAATCCAAGCGTAGAACGGATAAGCAGCGCTGGGACTCTGGTAGAAAAGGAGGGAGACAGAGGCTGAAATCCACCCCCTCCGCCCCCCAACCCCCTCACCCCAACCCCTGCCACTGGCCGCTCCCCGAGGCTCTGTATGGCCCCTGGTTTGAGCTCTTGGGCTCCAGATTTGATCCACTTTCAGTGTTCCTTTGGAATCTTTTGTTTTCTGGACGGTTGGTGGCAGCTGTTATCATTCCAGCTGCAGAGGGGGGAGTGGGAGGCAACTTCCTGTTATTCTATCCTGCCATCTCTCTAACGGGGGTGGACACTCCCTCCCCCTCCCGTGGCTGGCTGTGGTTTAGGAAGGGCTGGAGTCTCCAAGGCAGCCCATCCCGTGTTGTCTGTCCAGGGCTGGAGGAGTGGCTGGGAGCTTCCAGGAGGGCACCCACTGCATGGAGCCAGGGCCAGGGTGGCAGAGGGAAGTCAGAGGTCAGGCAGCAGTGAGTTTAGCAGGCACAGGAGGGAGCTAGGGGGGGTTGAGTGAGTGACTAGCAGGTGGAGGAGAGGGAGGGGAAGGCTGTGGCTAAGAGGAACAGGGGGAGAAAGGAGGGGGGAGAGGGGGTAGGGGAGAGGTAGAGGAGGAAACTCGCGGAGGCAATGGTAGATCTCTTTGGCTGGAAGTAATTTGGGAGTAGACAGCATGTGAAGGGGAAGACATGACAGGATCCATCCCCCAGCCCCATAGACTTGTTACATTTGCTGAGCCCTTTCTGGCATAAGGAACACACAGAGGGACAGGCCCAAGGGGTTGCTCTCCAGAGGTTTTAAATTTGATGACCGAGTGCGTGGTGTAGGCCTGCCTGCAACCCTGTCACTCTGGAGCCCAAGGAACTGGCTACAAGCCTGAGTCCAGCCTGGGCTGCACCGTGTGTTCCAGGCCAGACCGGACGACATAATGAGACTGTCCCGAATATCCACTTCCAGGGTATGGAGATACACACCTTTAACCCCCTCCCCCCAGTGCTCTGGAGGCAGAGACGTATGGATCCCTGCAGACTCCTGGCCAGCCAGTTCCAGAGCACCCAGGTTAGACAGTGAGACCCTGTCTCAAAACAAACAACCGCCCGCTCCCATCACAAAGTATAAAATGTTAGCAAAGGCAGGGAATGTCTCTAACTGGGTATGCACAACCACGTCTTACCTTGTAAAACACCCTGCAGGCAACCTTGGATGGGCACCGTCAGCGCCGCTTTAGAGCCCAGTGTTACCCGGCAAGGAAGTGGCAGAGGCCGGTGAAGGATCCACTCCCAGACCTCCCGGACCCTGCCCTGTTGTTTATTTTTTCACTGTAGCATCCAGCTAAGCCTTGACAGCGGACAAAAGTGTTAACCGGACCTTGCCAGAAGAATGGACAATCCAGTTACACCGAAAGGTGACACCGACCCAATCCATCTGTGTTTCTATAATGGACGGTGGATTCCCAGGACAGACAGATGAAGGAGATAAGGTAAGGTTGGACCGGGGGTTAAAGTAGAAGCCGGGTTAGGGGTGGTTGAGGAGACAAGATGTTGATGACAAAAGCAGGCATTATTTCAGAAGCTCATTTGGAATAGAGTACCTCAGACGAGTTCCATGTGACAATTATAAAGTAGACTTGAGCACAGCGGTTTAAGTCTGGATGATTTCTGTAGCTTTAGAGTGTCTAAACTTGTGTGAAGTATGAGCAGTCAACGCTAATTTGTGTGTGTGTGTGTGTGTGTGTGTGTGCATCATGTGTGTAGTAGCCTTGGCGGACTGGAGAGGGCGTCAGATCCCCTGGCTCACTTACAGGCGCTGGGAACCTTGTTGAGACTGACTCCTTGTGTTAAAAATCCATTTACTCCCCATGGACAGGTGGGCTGGGAAGGTTACATGGGACACAACGGTGGGCATTATGAATCCATCCCACATACATGGTGAATGTGTGACATGATCAATCAGGAAACGATAAAGCCAACTGAAAAGTCACAGGTCACACGCTTTAATCTCATAATCCCATTCGTGAAGTGGAGGCAGGAGGTTCCCGAGTTCAAGGCTAGTATTTACTACATAGTGAATTCAAGACAACGTTCAGCTACCTAAGAATCTGTCTCAAAAAAAAAATAAATAAAATTAAGCCCCCAGTTAAAACACACACAAACTCAACATCTTCTGTTCCTGGGGGGGGGGGATACAAAACCCAACAAAAAGGTAACAGAAATTAATTAATCGTACTTCTAGATGACGATGAGACACCTATAGACACATTCCGTATACATAAAGCCACTGTTCATCATCTCATTGGGTCGTGGGTCTGACGGGGTGGGGGTGGGGGGACGACAGGGGCGGGGACTGAAAGAAAGGTTTCTGAGAACCTTCCCGACTTTCGCAGCCAGGAGGATTATTACAGCGCTGCTACCCACCGGAGAGTAAACAGCAGTTAATTCTTAATTGTTAGCTCAGTCGCTGCAGTTGGTTGAACAGTAATTATTATCATGTGGTTTGAACTCAGTCGTCAGGGTTCTCCCTTTTCGGTTTGCGCTCCAACGGCAACCTTACGGTACTTAAAAGTTTAGGGCAGGGGCTGGAGAGGTGGCTGAACAGTTAAAACCATCAGCTCCTTTTTTTCTTGCAGAAACAAAGTCCAGGTCCCAGCTCCTACCTCACGGCTGCCCGTAGTGGAACCCCGTGCTTCTATCCTCCGTGGGCGCGCGCGCACACAGACAGACAGACAGACAGACACACACACACACACATTAATTAAAAAAATAATAATCAGGTGTGGCGGCCCACGTCATTAATCCCAGCACTCAGGAGGCAGAGGCAGGCCGATCTCTCGGTCCTAGGTCCAAGAGCAAGTTTCGGGGGGGTGTTATAAAAACCCAAAATATTAAAAATAAATCTTTTATTAAAAAACGGGTCAGTGCCGGGATTGGTTGGTGCGTGCCTGGCAAGTTCGGCTCCCAGGAAGGCCCACGCGGGAGGCTAATGATTTTAAGATCGGCCTAGGGATGCGGAAGACCCATTCATTCTCCAAACAAGAACGTAACCAACAGGAACGTGTGTGTGTCCGCTCCCTCTTGCAGAGCAAGCCCATCTTACTCGCCCGAGCGAGAGGGCTTGCGTGGTGTCGTGCGGTTCCATTTATTTATTTATTTATTTATTTATTTATTTATTCGCTACGTGCAAAAAGCCGCCACGTGGTTGGGCGCCACCGGCCTCAGTTTCCCCACCCGGGGCGGCGCCGCCGCAGGGCAGGAGGCCTGCAGGCCTCGGCTTTCTCCGCGGGGCCGCCCGCCCCGTCCGCGGCTTTGCCTTAAAAGGGGGCTCTCGGGGGTCAGCAGCGACCCAGGACTCCTCCCCACGGCTCCCCGCGGCCCTTGATCGGCGCCCGGCGGACCGCAGCCCCGGCAGCCGCGCTGCCCACCGACGCCCACTCTCGGCGCGGCCCGGCTCGGCCAGGAATGTGGGAGACCCGGCGGCCGCGGCGGCGCCTGGGAGTGACGGCGCGCCGGGCCAATCAGCGGGCCGCTAGCGCCAGGCCACGCCTCCCTGCGCTCCCCCCCGCCCCTCGGGGCTGGTTCCCGCCGGGGCGGAGCTGGATCCCGCCGGGGGCGGGGCGGGACGACGGGGCGGGAGGGGCGGGGCGGCGAGCCTCGGAGGACCGGGGGGAGGCGGCACCTGGGCGGCGGTGATGTCAGCCGGGCGCTGCGCTCCGGCCCGGGCTCCAGTCGCCGCCTAGGGCGCGGGGCGAGCGCCGCGGGAGCTGGGATCTGGCAGCCAGGCCGGCGCCGGGAGGCGGGACGGCCACTTGTGGAGCTCGGCGGCCCTGCGCCTCAGGTAAGCGAGCGAGCGAGCGGGCGGCTCCCTCCGCGACCCGCGCTCGCCACGCCACCCCGGGGCGTGGGGGGGCAGCCTCGGGGTGACAGGGAGGGCTCGCCTCGGTCTGCGGCCCCCCCGGCACCGCGACTGCACAGAACTCCAGTCGGGGCGGTGTGCTCGGCGCTCGCACTCCGGGACGCCCCGCCACGCCGCAGGCTCCAGTCGGGGCAGTGTGCTCCCGGCTCTCACTCCCAGCTCCCCTCCACACCGCAGTCAGGGCTAGCTCACACCCAGACTCCCGTCCACAGGCTCCAGTCAGGGAAGTGTGCTCCCAGCTCTCTCTTTGGGACTCCACGCCACAGGCTATAGTCACAGAAGTGTGCTCCCGGCTCACTCTCGGGACTCCCCTCCACGCCACAGGCTCCGGTCGGGGCAGTGTGCTCACACTCGGGATTCCCCTCCACGCCACAGGCTCCGGTCGGGGCAGTGTGCTCACACTCGGGACTCCCCTCCACGCCACAGGCTCCGGTCGGGGCAGTGTGCTCACTCTCGGGACTCCCCTCCACGCCACAGGCTCCGGTCGGGGCAGTGTGCTCACACTCGGGACTCTCCTCCATGCCACAGGCTCCAGTCGGGGCAGTGTGCTCACTCTCGAGATTCCCCTCCACGCCACAGGCTCCGGTCGGGGCAGTGTGCTGGGACCTGAACACCCCAGACTGTTTGACACCACGGAACTCCAGTCAGAGACATGTGCATAGTCAGTCTTACATCATGGGGCTCCCAGCTCGCCACAGACTCAGCCACCCACCTCACACCCCAGACACCCCTCCCCACCACGCCACAGAGACTCTTGATTCCTCATAGCTCCAGTCAGGGAAGTGTGGGTGCCCACACCCCAGGATATCCTCCACACCAGACTGCAGTCAGGGAACCGGAGTGGGACCCCGCACGCTGGACTCCCTCTAATACTCCACAGGTTCCAATCAGAGAACTGCTGTGGGACCCCGGATTCCCTATATAACACCACAGAGCTCCAGACCCTGGGTCTCAGTTTCCCTGCCTTAGTAGAGAGAGCGCTGTCAGGGATTCTATGCTTGAGCCCAGTCTCCTACGCTCTGACAGAACCAGTAGGGAAGTCTATGTGTGGGTGGGGATGGGAGTGAAGAATATTTAAAAACGCCACGGATATATTTTTGTGGATCACCATCCCCAGAAAATAAAGAGAAAACACTTATATCTTCCCAGTTTCCTTACCCCCACCACATGTCGTTTACGTGAAAAAAAAATCTGTTAACTAGAGAAAGCAATTGTCTTTGCTTTCCTGTTGGTAGGGTTCTGGTTTTTATTTCTCGTTTCAAACCCCTTTTCTTGCTTGGAGATTTTCTGTGCACGGGCCGCTGGTCACTTGGGTGTGATTGGCTTTCTGGGGGCGGGGGTGGAATTAGTTCTAAACACACTGATTCTAACCCTGCCTCTAGCAGTGGTTCAAGGCTCTTTTAAGAGCAAGAACAAGAGTTTCCCCTTTGGGGTAGCAGTTCCTCAGCGGTGAGGAGTCTCTGGTAGCCAGGTCTGGAGGAAGTCAGAGTGGACTTCATTGTTAGTCAAAAGCTGCATCCCAGACTCTGACCTAAAGGGCATTTCCAGGAACCGGGGAAAGACAGACTTATGTTACATTACTAGCACACCCAAGCAAGTCAGGAAGTGTGGGCATAGAGGTCTTTAGAGATGGAATTTAAGAGATGTCTCTATAGCCAAACAGTCAAAAAGTCTACAGAGTCAAACCTGGACAGGACGTTTGTGTTTTGTTTGCTTTGTTTTCCAAACACCCTGGTTAGTATCTGCATTGCTCAGTCCCTCGGATGATGAAACCATGCAGGGTGTGTGGGAAGAGCAGCCTTTTGGCCAGGATCTCCCCACTGTCCTCTCTCTTCTCCGAGGTACAGGCTCTCAATCTGTAGCCCAGGCTAGCCTTCGACTTTTGATCTTCTTTTCAGAGTTGTAATTTTTATGTGCATTGGTGTTTGACACACATGCCTTTGTAAAGGAGTCAGATCCCCTGGAACCTGAGTTACACCATGTGGGTGCTGGGAATTGAACTCAGGACCCCTGGAAGAGCAGCCAGGGCTCTTAACCGATGAACTGTCTCTCCAGCCCAGGACTTTTGATCTGCTTGCCCCCTCTGACTTTACATGTGTGCGCTGTCATACCCGTCGAGAACAGGGTTTTGAGGAGAGAGTGTGTGCTTTACAGGAACAGAACGTTTTAAGTTTTGGTTTGTGTTTTTGGACTAAGCATAGGAATAGCTAATGGCTCAGCAATAATATTGGACAAAATTTTGGTATTTATGTTCAGTGAATATATATAAAACATACTGCATTTTCTAGTGAACTTTTATATTAGGAAAAAAAATGTGGAGTTCCTTGTGGACACTAAGGTGAGCACTGTGTAGCTTTGATTGGTAACGGTATTTAGACGTCAGCGGGTAGCTAAAAGATGGAACCTCCAAAACCACGCAAATAAAGCAAAAAGTATCTGTGTGTGTGTGTGTGTGTGTGTGTGTGTATGTGTGTGTGTGTGTGATTTCTCGACAAGTTTTAGAACAGCTTTTTTGAGTAATAACAGTTACGGTCCTTAACTTACTTTGAAATGCTATTTCTCCTTTTCAGTTCGTATTTACTAGGGCAGATGGGGTATAGTAAAGCTTGAGCGCTTTTGTCTTCTATGTCATGTGTGTGACCTTATTACCTGCAGGTGTCTATGTGCACCCCGTGCTGTGCAGTGCCCAAGGAGCGCAGAAGAGGGTGTCAGAATCCCTGGGACTGGGATTGCAGAGGGTTGTAAAACCCCATGTGGGTGCTGGGGACAGATCCCAGGTTCTGTGCAAGGGCCACGAGTGCTCTTCACCCCTGAGCCATCTCTCCAGCCCCAGCGTGGTCCTTTTGAAGGAGAGTTCTTGGGCCAGTGAGATTGCCCAAGTGGGCAATGGCACTTGGTGCCAGTCCCTGGAACTAAGAACGGCAGGAGAGAACCGAGTCCCTCAAGTTGTCTCCCAGCCACAGCTCCTGATAGCGTATGTGGACACACATACACACACACACACACACACACACACACACACACACACACACACACACAAAATAAATGAATGTGCGAAGAAAATGGAAGGAAATGTTGGGAGATATATAAATTAGTTGGGAAAGGTGAGATTAGGTTGTGACTCAGTTCCTTCTGATAAGCAACTGTTATTGTTCTAATAGCTACATTAGAAATGAGAGGCAGTTGGCATTACTGGACAAGAAACTTGAAAGCTAGGGCACACTGAATTCCAACTGAATAATGTCCCACCTGAAAGCTACTGTGAGCTGCTCTTGAGAGCAAGCTCATTGAGGGAGCATCAGGTAGTCTTCTTGTCACTCCTAGTACCAGCGTGAGATAAATCAGAACAAGTCATTTTCTCCTGTTGCTGACTTCTTCAAAAATCTCCTTCTCCAATGATTTCTTTTTATTTTGTGTGCGTTGGTGTTTTGCCTTCATGTATGTCTGTGTGAGGGTGTCAGATTACTTGGAACTAGATTACAGACAGTTGTGAGCTGCCATGTGGGGGCTGGGAATCGAATCCAGGTCCTCTGGAAGAGTGGCCAGTACTCTTAACAGCAGAGCCATCTCCCTGGCCCCTAAAAATCTTTTATATCTATGGACTATTTACATTTTATAGTTAATTGTGCTGACAGTTTTATTACATTAAAATTGAGTTTTTGAGGTTTTCATCTCTAATTTTAAGGTACCTGTATCCTAAATAGCTCAATTTTCACACTTAACTGAAGGAAAACTTTATTTAACATTCTGTCTTTTCTAAGATGTTGCATTTCTCTGTCCTGGCCTGAATTACCTTTACAAAACATCGAATAAATGAGTTATCCATGCCTATTCATCCATGCTCAGGTCTGCGTCTTGATTTCTTTTTCTTTTGTGTGCATGTATACAACTGGAGTTGCAGGTATTGGGGCACCTAGAACTGGAGTTGCAGGCATTGGGGCACCTAGAACTGGAGTTGCAGGCATTGGAGCACCTAGAACTGGAAATGCAGGCATTGGGGGTACCTAGAACTGGAGTTGCAGGCATTGGAGCACCTAGAACTGGAGATGCAGGCATTGGGGCATCTAGAACTGGAGTTGCAGGATTTGGGGCACCTAGAACTGGAGTTGCAGGCATTCGTGAGCTGTCGTTCAGCTGCTGGAAACCAAATTGAGCTACCTGTCACGCCCCACAATTCTAATCTTTAGGAACCGTTGTCAAACAGTTGAGTTTAAATGAGAGATGAAAAGTTTAGAAGTAAAGCAAAGTGTCTACTGGTCAGCATTTTGGTGGAACCAAAAGTCCATAAAATTACAATTAAATCAATTACTAAACTATCCAAAAACTTCTGCAGGCTTATATAGTTCCCTCATCTGTTATATTACTTATTCCTCAGATTTATTGCAGTGCGTGTCAGAACCTATTGCCTACTAAAACCCCTGCAGCTTTTGTCACATATATCACAGAGATTAATGTTCATTAAATAGAGCTCATGGCTAAAAAAATCCCTAAACTGAATTAACCCACCCTACAGAATTCAAAGACTTCTATTTTTTTTACATTCCTTGATAAGCAGTAATTATATTGTTGCTAGAAAGCAAGGTGGTGAGGGTTCCTTTTCTGTTTCATTTTCTACTTTGAAGGAACTGAAATACCAAACAGTTGGATTTAGATTAGAAATTGGCCTCTCTGAGAAGATTCGTGTTTGCCTGCATGAGAAGGGAGGGTCTGAATTAAATACGGAGCAGTCCATGCATTGGGCAGTTTCTGTTTCTGAAATGTGGGTCTGGACTCTGAGTGGGCCAGGTGGGTTTGTTGTCACAGTGTGTGACTGCACTGGGCTTATGTGTCTCTTTGGAACGTGGTATGGCTCCCATTTTGATCAACCCCCGGCCCCCCTCATCTTTGTTTTTGTTGGCAAGTTTAAGGAGTTGAGAATAGACAGACCATTTAGTGCTTTCTGTACAGCGAGGCACCTGAAAATGGCCATGAATGCAGGGATTGTATGACCTTAAAGTGCACAGAGTACCAGTCATGGCAAAGACTCATAGCTCAGGTCTGGAGCATGTGGGGGAAGATCAGACACTGTAATATTTGGGGTGTACTGTAGATTTCATGGGACGCCCCCATTAGCTTGGGTGTGAATGGGGGTAGTTTTGCCTCTTCTCTAATGAATCAAGCCTTTGACATGAAGCACGCGTCTTCAGGAAAGCAGGTGCGTTGTTCATAGTGCAGGTGTTTTTGATAACAGGGCAGACTTGATGAGATGAAAATGAGATTAAAGATGGTGCTGCTTTCAGGGGGAAGGGCTCATGAGGCCTCACTCCTAGCTGAGTAACTATTGCCTGCGAGGGAGGCAAGTCTTTGGGGGGGGGTGTGGCCTCTGGTAGGTTGGTCCAATGGAAGGTCCTATACCCACCAATGGATGGGCTACACATATATACACACACAGAGACACACACACACAGACACACACAGACACACACTCTCCTGTCTCCCTCTCCCTTACACATATATACACACACAGAGACACACACACACAGACACACACAGACACACACACTCTCCTGTCTCCCTCTCCCTTACACATATATACACACACAGAGACACACACACACAGACACACACAGACACACACACACACTCTCCTGTCTCCCTCTCCCTTACACATATATACACACACAGAGACACACACACACAGACACACACACTCTCCTGTCTCCCTCTCCCTTACACATATATACACACACAGAGACACACACACACAGACACACAGAGACACACACACACTCTCCTGTCTCCCTCTCCCTTTCGTGGTGTGTGGATGGAGTGTGTGTGTGTGTGTGTGAGTGTGTGTGTGTGTGTGTGTGTGTGTGTGTAGGGTATCCCAGGGGAGAGGGAAAGGGGAGTAGGGTAGTGGCAGATATGACCAAGGCATATTGTATACATGTATGAAATTGTCAGAGCATAAAATAAAAATATTAGCCGGGCAGTGGTGGCGCACGCCTTTAGTCCCAGCACTCGGGAGGCAGAGGCAGGCAGATCTCTGTGAGTTCGAGGCCGGGCTGGACGGACAGCCTCCAAAACAATACAGAGAAACCGTGTCTCGTAAAACCAAAAAAATAAAAAAAATAAAAAAAAATTAAAAAAAGGATGTTGTTTTCAGTGGCCAGATTTTGCCAAATCCTTTAGGCAAAAAGGTAGCTTTTGAAAAGCTTATTATATTACCTTTGCTGTTACTCTTATGTCCAGCTGTAAAACTCTGGATAAACGTTATCTCAGTGCTAACAGAGTTGCATGGGTTTTTTAAGTGGGGACATTCTATTGAGTTTACTTTATTTAGAAGACCATGAAAACGGGAAGAACTGGATGGCTTGTTGTTGTTGTTTTAATCATGTAGGGTCCTAGCAGCACAGGTGGAGTTGAACAAAGACAGTCCCTGCAACCACTGTCTTCTTCTAAGATGCCGACTTTCAGAGCAATTGGAATTTGAACACGCTCTACTTTCTCCTATGAATGATGGAAGAGCCTGTGGGCCTGTGGGTCGGCCTCTACATTAGCTGTGGAGGGGGAAGGAGAGAGAGGGAAGCGGTGATGAATCAGGAAAACTATCTGGCTGGACCTGTGAGTCTGCTGAGACGTATGTGTGAAGTTAAACTTTGGTCTCACTGTTTCCTTCAAGTCAGCTGCTTGGATGTTTTTGTCAAGCTTTCACATTCTCCCATCCCCCCACCTTCGTCAGAGTGTAACTGCACAACTGAGAGAAAGCTTCTCAACACAGGATTGAGGTTCTGGATCATTTTCTCCGCCTAGGGACTTTGGTTCTCTAGAATGCCATGCCCTTTACATCACCACGTAGGGGGTCAGTGACTTGAAGTTGTGACTTTAACTGAGTTTCAACCAAGCAAAACACCTTTTTATTTCCGACAGTTAAATGACATTGTTTTGTGTGAGGCCCACAGGCACTAGACAGAAGTCTTGCCTTGCTTTTTATAACAGGGTAATATTAGCTCTCTCAACTTTAGTTTCTCCGTGAAGTGATAGTGTTGATGTTTGTGTTGCAGATTTTTGCAAGGATTGGAAATCATTGGAAATAAAGAACCAAAATAAAAATGGCCCTGAGGTTAGAAAGCTTGAGAGTTTAGAAAGGCCAAGTTAACTGGAGGCCAAGAAGTCGATGGTATGTGTTCTGACTGCTATCCTAGATTTCACCCGCCCATCTCTTGACTGCCCCTGGCATATATGGCATATAGATTTCTAAGAAAAGATGTGAGCTGTAGTTGAGGATGTTAGCTATGATGGAAGGAACATGTTGTAGGGATCCTGAAGAAGGGAGATGAGTAACTCACTAGTTTTCCTCCAAGTAGCTTCTCATCTAACCTGACTGGGGTGGTTGTGTGGTGGGTCAGCATCATAGATGCCGTTTCTTGTGTCTGTTCACTTACTTCCTGAACCAGGACACCTAGGAGTCTGCCCTTCCACTCTGAGAAAGTAAAGGATGAGCTTAAGAAGGTTTTATTAGCCACGCCCTACAGGAATGAAGGGCGTGGGCTCTGGAGCCAGATGATTGTAGATTCGAATCCCTTGTCCTTACAAGCTGTGTGATTTTGGTTAATTAAATTGCCTGCGACCTGGGAGGAGTTGGGTGGTTACGAGGATTAATTATGATAATGCCTGTGAAGCACTGATAGCTTTATTCTTGGCAAACAACCTGCCCTGGATTGATGACAGATATTGTTATTATTTCATTGAACATCTGACAAGCTACTCCTACCTGGGGATTTTTTTTTATTTAAGGTGTGGTTATGAAGAAGGGTTTCGCAATAGTACGTTGGGTATCACTAGGTGTATAAGTGAAAACGGGACAACAGAGAATAGATGGCCCTTAGCCAAGAGGAGCACTTAAGGAAAACTGGACTTTTAATGGGGAGTATGATGAGTTAAGTTTGATCTTCTAGAATTGGAGATCACACTGTGTTTCATACATAATCATCAGCCTTTGTGTTCTCACTGTATAAATTAATAAAATAACCGTCTCACTAGGTTTTTAGGTGAATGATAGTATCAGCAAGGGCAGCTAACGCTTACCTAGCTCTTGCTATGCAGTAAGCACTTGTCAGCATCCTACATGTTTTAACTGAGTCCCTGCATTTTCTCTAGAAGAAATTATTTCTGTCACGTGTGCTTTGCATCCAAGGGCTCAAAGGCACTGAGAGAGAGGTTTGGCAACTTTTGTCAAAGGTCATGTAGAGTGTGCAAGCTGGGCTTGGGTGCAGATGGGGGACCCTGCTAAATAGTCAGACCCATCTTTAGTCACTAAGGTAAGGTGGGTGGAGTTCCAGGCCATAGTCCTGACTCTGGTTTGGCTTTGTAAGTGGTATGTATGCCAAAGGCTTCAACACATTGTCAGGTGGAGGGCTGGAGAGAGGGCTCAGTGCTTAAGAGTGCTTGTTCTCAAACCACAAAGACTAGAATTTGCATCCCAGCATCCACGTAACAGGCCAGGCATCTCTGCAAATGTCTGTAACCCCAGCTCTGAGAGAGGCTGAGACAGGATTGCTGTGGCTTTCTGGCTTCCAGTCCAGCCAAGAAACGAGAGCCCCAGATTCAAGGAGAGATCCCTACCTCAAAGGGGCCATGGCGGCGAGTGACAGATAGAGGGTATATTCATTATCCTCTTCTGGTCTCTGCATGTGTACACGCCTGCATAAACACATGTCCGTATATCCACGTGGGCAGACTTTAAAAAAAAAAAGAATTCTGAGTTGATAGTTACCCACATGATTTTAAGCAAAAAATAGGAATTTGAGTGTGCAGTGTGAGCAAACCTCCTAGGTTGGTAGCCATCTCCATAGCGCTGTCACATAAAAGCCAAGAGCACATGAGCTCCTGAAGAAAAGGGTGTAAAAACGAAGAGAAGCAGGTACCCAACATTCAGGGAACATGTGACATTTAGGAGTGGTCAGGCAGAAGAAAAGCTACCCAGGGCGGTAGAGCAGGAGCCATTAAAAAAAAATGGTGGCTGAAGAATGGGCAAACCCTGTGATGGCGTTGTTCATGCCATCTCAGGCAGCAAGGGTAGACCAGGGAGTCTGCCAGGGCACTTTGTAAACTCGCAGAGAGCAGCTCGAGTAGCACAGGAGAGAAGGAGTCCAGAGGGTAGAACGCTGGGGATTACACGAGAAGTGATAAGCTGCAGGTGGTCATTTTGTCTGTTCCCTCAAGGAACTGATGGGAGAGGCATGACAAAGCAGCTGGGGTTGTGACCAAGGGGCCAGTGCAAGACGTGGGGACAAGGACAGGGAGAGAAACAAAATTGGGTGGAGGGTGGTGGGTTAAACTTTGAATTCTAGAAAACGGTTCTTTAGGTGGGGTGGAAGATAACAGACGCTCAGGGAAATGGGAAAACTGTCACGGGAAGGGTTAAGTGTTGAGTAAGCTCTCTGCGGGCCCGTCTTCAGTAGAGTAGGAAGCAGTGAAAGGGAATTCATAGACAAGTCGCTCTGGTTCCAGAGGAGCTGGCTCCAGGGATTGCTAGTCAAGAGGAAAAACTTGCTATAATGACAGAAGTTTCTCATCTAAACAATACCAAGTGACATCTTTGCCAGTTAATTTATTGAAGTGGAAAGTAGTGGGGAGGAAAATCAGACAAAGGAACACTTTGGCTTGTTTGAAGAAGGAATTTCTAGACAACCAGACTTAATGGCTTAATGGTTCCCAGGCTGGCTTCTTGGGGAAGCTTGGGAGTTCTAAAGGGTGAGAAACGGCTGGTTTTGGTGCCACACTCGGGTACTGGTTAAAGCTACCAGGGCACCAGGAAATACTCTGCAGGATGGCGTGGTGAGGCAGAGGCCATAGCATCAGATGCTAGTTTTGATAAGGTTGCTGCTGACTTTCATTTTAACTGGTCATTTCCAGTCAGAGCTTCTGCTGAAAAAGACATCGGGTTGTGGTATTTCAGATTTGTTGTGGCGATGACATCAGAAGCAGAAGACTAAAGCAATCCGGTAATTAAGAGTGTGTGGCACTGTGATGTCCCTTTATGATTGGTTTTTGCATTTTGCTGTTTTGGCTATCAGCAGTCAGCCGTGGTCCAGCTATACTAAATCCAAGATTCCAGAAGCAAGCGGGTTTTTAAGTTTAAATCATGCGCCGTTCTTAGTAGCATGATGAAATCTCACGCCATCCTCCGTTTGCCTGGGGTGGGAATCGTCCCTTTGTCCATAAGATTCATGCTGCATATGCTACCTGTCTTTCATGGCTCTGGCTTACACCGGAGTTCTCACGCAGGTAAGCCCGAGGTAGGGACTGCACCGAGATGGGTATGACTCGGCCTAAACCGTCTTTAGGAAATTTTAGCCCGAATTTTGTCCAGTAATCTTTGCTTTCTGAGATTAGGATTTAGAAAGCTCTGGCTCCTGTGGGCTTTCACTTTGGTGAGCGATGAGCCGAAGAGCCAGGTGAACTGGACTGGGAGATAAAGGCGTTGTCTGTGTTTGTGGCAGGTTGACTTCTGTTCTGGTGACATCCTTACCCTTCAGTCACAGCTCTAAGCGTTATCTGTTTCCAGTGTACTCTTGCCTTACAGTCAAAATGCACATCTCTTATTCTGAGAGATTTGTCACGGAAGCTGAGGGTGTGCTTTGCCGCAGCCCTTGTTTACGTCTTCAGGGAAAAAAAATAATCTTGGGTTTTGGCCTGGCTGTTGTCACAACTGTGACGCCATGTCTCCTCACCTGATCTTGATCTCTTTTCCAAGCTTGTCTTTCCTGCCCCTGTGCGGAGGGAACGGCCTCTGGCTAGCTTGACAGGTATGAGCCCTCTTCCTTATTGCTTCCGTAGCTTAAATCGGTCTTCCCTTCCGAGCTCAGCCAGAGAACTCTACCAGGACTCAGGTAACCTGCGCTGTAGATTTTAAATGCCAGTTGCTACGCAGGGGATGTGTTTAGGTTGTCCAGTCTAGTTCATTTGGTAGTTTGAGTCTTCTCATGCTAGGCTTGATTATCTCCAAACGTTTGGTACACGGATGTTTCTTAAGTCAGGCTTTACAATGAGAGACTTCAGTTCTGTCTCATTTAACTATGAGGGCCATGTAAGTGCCGCTCCTGTTTCACAGATGGGGGAAGAGTTTTTCTCTCCAGACGGTTTGTATCTGAATGTGTCTTACTTTTTCAAATAGATTATATGCTGGTTGAAGAGGGTGACGGTTTTGCTAAGACCCTAGTAGGAAGTAAGTAAACATCCATGACTCTAGTAGGAAGTAGATACATATATGGCAAGGATAAGGATTCTTGGACAAGTGCATGCTGAGGTCCGTTGCTGGCTCCAAGGTGGGGGATGGGATGGTGGTCGAAACGTGATTCAGTAGGGAAGACGCATAAGATAGGCGTCCTTCCTGGAGACACCCGGAGTACAGAATTGTGGATCTTGGGCTCTGGAGGCCCCCATCACTTCATTTGCCCATTTGTCAGGTGAGGGCAGTAACGACGGTACATGTTTCTGTAGCAGCGGCTTGCGGTGGAGATGATTTTGACATGTTCCATGTCACAGCCTTGGGGACGGGAGAGAGTGCTACTGAGTCTTGTGGTAGGGTCCAGAGATGTGTGTACCTAAGAATCTCACAGGGGAAAGCCCTCCTTGGCAGAGCCTTATCCGGCCCCAGATGTTGTGTTGTTGGGTCATGGAGACGAGGTATGGAGCACGAAGGGTTTGCTGCAGCTGCTGTTAAGTTCATGTCTGAGACCTCAAGACCGGCCGCGGAGAGCACACACCCCTCGAGGAGTTAATTTTGTGATTGCTGCTGCTGAGGCAAAGCTATGCGCTCCGAGCTCCACGCTGTCCTGTTCGGAAGCAGAGATGGCTTGTTTACGTTACACTGTGTACCAACATGAGCTGGCTGTGTTACTCAGAGCTGCAAAAACAATTATTAGTTTTTAGGGTGTTCCTAATAAACTTCCTGCTCAACCAGTTTGTTCTGTGGAGATAATTTCGGGGTGTGTTGGCACAAGCCCCCTCGTAGAAAAGGTTTCGGTTTACGAATTTCCAAAATAACGTCTTGATATGTGGGACGCGCAGCTTTTTATTCTGACACCGAGAAGCTCAAGGTTGTGCTAGGCCCAGTTTGGTACGGAGTAGCTTGCTTCCTGATGGTGGCCTTAACTGCAGCGTACTGGAGAAGTGTGAGAGGCTTCAGGTTTCCACCTATAGTTCATTGTGTAGTTACACTCGATGCTGTTATTTGTTTACTTTTGTAATCACAGAAGTGATGAATGTACCTTATAGATTTGAGTCGTATAGAAAAAAATGTAGTGAAGACTCAATTTTCAGAATGTCACCAAGAGCTGGAGGGAGGCTCTTGCTGTTCTTTCAGAGGACCCGAGTTTGTTTTCTAGTGCCCACACCGGACGGTTCATAAATACTTGTAACTCCAGTTCCAGGGGATCTAGCATCCTCTTGTGGCCTCTGGGTCCTGCACATATGTGGCACACATACTTATATCGCCCCCCTTCCCCCAGTGCGTGTTCAAAATTAAAAAAAAATTCTGAACAAACCCAGGAAGGAAAATTAAAAACAAAACAAAATCAAAAGCCAGAGTCATCAGCAGTCCCGCCACATAGGGGTGTGTTTTGTTGTTGTGATGGTGTGTTTCCTTTCGTTCCCCCCATTCACGTATTTTCTCTATAGATCAATTATTCTGAGTATGTAATTTTACTTCCCTTTTTAAGATTTAACATTGCTGGGCAGTGGTGACACACACCTTTAATCCTAGCACTTGGGAGGCAAAGGCAGATGAATCTCTGACTTTGAGACTAGCTTGGTCTATAAAGCAAATCCCAGAACAGCCAGGGCTGTTACATAGAGAAACCCTGTCTTAAAAAACCAAAAACCAACCAACCAACCAATCAAACAAACAAACATTGTTTTCTTTGCATTTCTGAAGTATCTGTAGACACAGTCCTCAGGACTGTAAGATGCTCTAGTTATTGTCGAGCATGGTGGCTGTTTTCAGCTTTGATGGATATGTGTGCTGCCAGCATTTTCTGTCCCATATTCACAGGATGGAAGCTGCATTAAAGGGTTTAGATGTGTGGGAGTCCTGAGTAACATTGCCATAATTAGTCAGAATTAACTAATTTTTGTTCCCACTAGCAGAGTGATATTCTCACTTTGGTAATAGTTGGGAATTTTAAAAGAGGAAAAATAATTTTTGTTTTCTATGAGTTTGCTAATAATGATCAAATTGCTTATATGGCTGTTGGCATCATGCTGTTCACCCATTTTGCCTGTTGGGAATTAGTATTTTTCTTGTTTTTCACAAACTGTAGCTCTTGGTTTTTACTTGTTTGCCTTCTGTCAATTGTTGCATGTATTCCTACCAAGTTTTCTTGTCTAATTTTTAAAAGATTTTTAAAAAACTATTTATTAACTTTATTTTATTTGCATCGGTATGGAAGGTGTCAGAGCCCCTGAAACCAGAGTTACAGACAGTTGTGAGCTGCCATATGGGTGCTGGGAATTGAACCCGGGTCCTCAGGAAGAGCAGACCAGAGCTCTTAACCTCTGAGCCGTCTCTCCAGCCTGTTGTCTAATTTTTATTTTCACTTTTGAATGATTTTATTAATTTATCCATGTGTCTGTACGTGTGGTTTTCATGCACGTGCTAGCATGTAGGTGCCTGAGGAGACTAAGAGGGGGATGTTGGATCCCCTGGAGTTGGAGTTACAGGTGGCTGGGAGCCGTTGGAGACTGGTGACCGCTCTGCAAGAGCAGTGTGTGCTCTTAACTTCCGAGCCGTCTCTGCAGTTCCTTCATTTATTGATTATTTTCCACCTAAGATCTTCAGTTTGCCTCTGTCAGTGTTAATGTGAACTCTGTTGCTTGGCAAGTCACTATTTGGCATAATCAGTCTTTAAAATTATACATCAAGTGCCTTCTTAGCGCAGTAGGCAGCACGTCAGTCTCATAAAATTATACATCAAGGTAGATGGCTACTTTTTCTTTCTTTCTTTCTTTCTTTCTTTCTTTCTTTCTTTCTTTCTTTCTTTCTTTCTTTTTTTTTTTTTGAGGAGAATTTACCTCAGATGCCTGTGTGCCCACTGTGTCTTGGGTAAAAGCCTTCCTGTACATGGGGGATATAAAAGGAAAAGTTGGCAAGAGAAGACAGGGCTCTTACTAGGCCATAGAGTGCTTGATTGGTTCTGCTTCTGATTTCCCTTGCCTCTGGGTGGAAGCGAGTTTACTGAAGTCAGGGAGGCTTTACTGATTCCCAATTAACTATGACCGGCAGCCTGTGGCCTCCCCTGGTACAGAGTTGGCCCACAATCAGCTTCTATGTTTTTTGTTTATGGGAAGATAGACAAAACAGGGACCGTGACAGGTCTTACCCTTGCCTGGGTCCTTTCCCCTTCTGTCTCTGTTGTCTACTCTTAACCAGGCCTTGGACCTGTGCTCGGCTGCTCATCAGCAACTCGGAGAGGAAGGTGACACACTTACGGAACGCTTGGCTGTTTTGGTAAGGCCTTTCGCTGCGGCATTTATAGTTGCTTCTCACCTAAATGCTATGAGGTTAAATGCCATTTCCATCTCCATTAATTTGGGAGGAAACCACCACTCAATGGAGGCATCATTAACACAGAGCTTCTGGTTTACTTGGGAACAATCCCATCATTGTAATTTGGGCTTGTAAATTCTTGGTCGAACTAGTAGGTAGAGTGTAGCATCAAGTATTTTAGGTTTTGGAATCAGATGTACCTTGGATAGAATCCCAGCATACTCGTGCCTTAGGATTATGGCTCTGTTTCTTACTCTGAGCTCTGGGCTCTCATCAGTAGGATGAAATATCTTTACCTCATAGGAATGTTGGATTAAATTGAAATGCCTGGGATAATATCCAGCTCATTTGCTGCATGAGTTCAGTAATGATTATGTCCTAGTTCAAAACCAAAGATGCAACAGTTATTTATTTATTGTTAATCAAAAGTTTTGGAATAACTGGTAAACTTACTTTGAAACTTTTGAAATTGAAAAAATACAAATAGCCCCTGTATTACTATGAGAGGCAATTTCCTTGTTTAGTATGTTTTCTTTTCTGTTGTGGATGAGTCACTTGCTTCTCTCAGGTCATCCCGTTTAGGGAATTTCATGATGAATTACCAGCTTAGGTCTGTGCTTGCCGCCAAAGCAAAGCATGTTTTTTTGTCTGTGTGTTCCTGCGAAGAACACAGCTTTCTCGGCAAGGGCAATAGCTCAGTCATTCCTTCGCACATAACAAGGATGTTTGGCATTCTTTAAAGAGTTGTTACTTGTCCATGTTTTATAAACGGAATAACGGGGAAAGACAAAGTCGCTAAGTATTTCACGAGAGAACAGTAAACAGTAAGGTTTTCATGCTGCCTAAAAGTCAGGTGTGATTGGCGCTTATGCCAAGCCCTTGTGACATGATGAGACCGTCATGTCTGCCTGACGAATTCAGTGTGAGGTTATCTTGCCGTTTAACCTCTGCTGTGTGTTTGTTCAGGCTTTACCATTTTAATAAATTAAGCCAGGTAGTTAAATGCTTCCAGAATTCTAATACAATATGGTCTTTATCCTACAGAGTTAAAGGAAGATGCTCATTGGGAATCTTGCTTAAAATAATGCTTTCTAACTTCATGTTTTATTTATTTATTTCTGGTCCCTGAAGCCATGGTTGCATTTAATTTTTTAAAAAAGATTTATTGTTTTATGTGTATGGATGTTTTGCCTGCATGCATGTCTGTGTACTGCATGCTTCTTGGTGTCCAGTGAGACCAGAAGAGGGCATTGGATCCCCTGAAACTGGAGTTACAGACGATTGTGAGCTGCCATGTGTGTGCTGGGAACTGAACCTGGATCCTCTGGAAGAGCCACCTCTCCAACCTTGTGGCTGCACTTGAACAGTAAATAAGCTTAGTATTGTAATAGTAGATGGGTTGTACTCATGAGAAAGTGCTTCCTGGGCTTATAACCGGCATCCAACATTTTGTTCTGGGACTTGGATCTGTCTCTGCAGTGTTCTGCCTGCATTCTTGTATCTTGTTAGGAATGGAGAAATGTGAAATTTTCCTTTATGTTATTTGTATAAATTCATCAATTAGAATTTTAATATAATTTAGGATGTGTATATTCCTTATGTAAGACACAGGTACAGTAAGCATCAGTGATTATGTAAATTGATGTGATTTCTCTATTCTCTTACATGTCTAGTGTTCAGGGATCAACATAAATGCATTGTTGGCTGAATCATGTGACCGCTCCAGATTGAGTCCAGGATGTTGTGAACCACTATGCTCAACTTTAATGGTCAACAGGAATTGTTTCTCTAAAATTCCAAGCTCGCTTATGATTTCTTGATTGGAAGTCAATGTGGACATCTGGGGACAGAGGTGGAGGTTGGAGGTAACATCAGTGAGGAGAGTTGATATTGGTGAGGAGAGAACAGAAGAGTAAAACTGATACTGATTTGATTACTAATTGATGGATTCAAAGGACTGGAGAGAGTGCTTCATGATCCTGAGATTGGAACCCAGAAAGCAACTCTGTCATTTGAAGTCATGTTGACTCCAGCCCTTTGAAGCAAGGCAAGGGTGGTACATGCAGGAACAAAGGGAGTTTTGCCAGGTGTCTTGTGTCTGGTTGGCTGGTTGGTTGGTGGAGTAAATGGAGTGATTAACTTTCATTAGTGTTTGCCTGGGCTGTGTGATGTACCTATCCGAAGCTGAAAGACCCTCTGACTACTCTATTGACTGCATGAAGATCCCCTCTGACTTCTTCTGTTCCAACATCTTTCATTGCAGAAACAGAATGCCAGAACTTGGTATGAATAAAGTCCTGTTAGTGCCCCAAATAACAGCACCTAATGACCAGGGACAGCGTTTTCTAAGAACAGTGACTATGACTAAGAAGCCTGAGCTGTTTAAGGCTCTTTTTCTACTGCCTTCCACATACATGCATTTGACCAGAAGTGGATTAGTGTGTGAGGTTCAGTCTGGGAATTTTGACCCTTCCGACCTCTGTCAGCTGTACTTCTGAAGTTGTGTTTTGTCTTAACAACAGAAGGTCTAGATTAGCGTCAGACAGAGAGAGGGAGAGATTGAGACTCCTTTGGTGATGTGTGGCTCTGCCCCAGGATTTTGTGCCGCTAACAGCCCTTGTTCTCGTGAAATATTGGTCTGGAGCATGAAGGTGGGAGGCAGAGAAGGAGCCAAACTCTCAGGACCTTTGTACAAGTTTGAAGAAATAACATAGACAATCTGGGACTTTTATAATGATAACCCGGAATCTTAGGAGGGAGGGAAGGGCAGGGGGAAATGATATAATGTCAACAAACAGTAAAATACTATTACTACTACTAGTAATAATAGAATTAGGAAAACCCAAACCAAGAATCTGGCAGTCTGATCTTGATGTTGATAAGTTGTGTGGTCTTGGACAGGTCAAGCTGCTGGTCGTAGAGTGAGTCTAATAATGCCAGACCAGCTTTCATAGGGAAGACTCTCAGGCTCGAGTGAGATCAGATGTGAGGTGCTGAAAATCATTAGGCAGAAACAAGGTTACAGGAAGTCGATTTCTCCCCTTAAAGCACCCTGACTCCAATCCTCTGGTAGTAAGAATAGACGCCACTTTTCCTTCGATTGGTGCTATGACAGGACTCCTTTCATACTGTATCCTTAACTGGACTGGAGGAGCCTGTATGGATCCCAGGCAGTCCCTGGAAGTTTTCTGGAAGAGGATGCAGTTCCCTGTATAAGACAGTGTAGGTGCTCCCTAGTCCTGCTGCAGCCCCTCCTCCGTCTGCTCTCTTGGGGATACAAAAATGACTATGATGTCACCGGTGTCAGCCCCAAGCACCGTGCTCGTTAATAAAGGCTGTAATAAATGTTTAAAGCCCAGCGTGTTCTTGACAGGTTGCTTAGCAGGTTGAGTCTCCCGGGGTTTGAGGGTGAACTTGGCAGTGCCAGCTTTGGTGGCCTTGTGGTGCCATGGGATGTTGCAGTGTGCTAACTGGTGGTTTTGTTAGGACTTGTGTCCGTGATGCATACTCCTGTGCACCATTTAGCTCCCACGGCTGTTGACTAGCTTGGACTGGTGTCCAGAAAGTGATCTGAGCTGACTGTCAAACGTTTGTAGTTTTTAATTGAATGGCCGTCTGACAAGTGTTTTCAAGTTTCAACCATCATCACGGCTTCTGAGGGAGCCTGTGGTGTCCTCAGCACAATGTAAAATAGTTCTTTAAACCTAGATTGCCAGCACATGTCCCAGATTGGGTCCGCTGGAAGCCCTAACTCGGGTGTTGAGTGGAGCGGTGCTGTGTTGAGTGGATCGTCCCAAGCAGTCTAGCCAGTTGGAAGGAGGCAAGCGCAAGTGTAAGTATGCGGCAAGACGCTATCTGCAGGGTCAGGAAATTTGGACCCTCCAGCAGAGCAGAGGGAGAGGCCATAACCCCTTTGTTAATTATTAAACAGCCGGTCTGTAGCTTCTTGGGAGTTCACACACTACTTGGTGATACTTTTGCCTGGTTGTGATGTAGTAGGGCCTGGCTTCTGTGCTTATGAAATGGCGGACACTAAACTGAGTGATTTTTCCCAAGCTTGGATTACTGCATGATCAGAATGTTAATTCTATATGTGTGCAAATGCAGCAGTCTCCAAAACACTTAGTTTATGTTGCGCTTACAGAACTGGCCGGTCATCATGATCATGACAAAAGACAAATGAGCAGGAAAGGCATGGAAAAACCTCAACTCCCAGCCGTCCAGGAAATGAGAGCGGAGGGCAAATGGAGGAGATTGTGTCTCCCACTGACATTCAGTCCCTGCTGGGGTATTTTAGTCATGGCTGAGGGTTGGGATTTGAGTCTGTTTTGGTTGCTTTTCTTGTCACCGTGGCAAACACCTGGCAGAAGCAATTTAAGGAAAGATATTTGTTGTGGTTCATGGTTTCAGAGGGTTCAGTCCTTCATGGCAGGAAAGGCGTGGCAGAGAGGCTCCATGGCCGTGGCAGTGTGGTCATGCTCCTCACTTGGTGGCCAGACCAGGAAGCAGAGAGCTAGACTGGAGTCAGGCAGATATCCTCCCAAGGCTTATTCCCAGTGGTCCACATCTCCAGAGTCCTCCCAAGGCTTCCTCCCAGTGGTCCACATCTCCAGAGTCCTCCCAAGGCTTCCTCCCAGTGGTCCACATCTCCAGAGTCCTCCCAAGGCTTATTCCCAGTGGCCCACATCTCCAGAGTCCTCCCAAGGCTTATTCCCAGTGGTCCACATCTCCAGAGTCCTCCCAAGGCTTCCTCCCAGTGGTCCACATCTCCAGAGTCCTCCCAAGGCTTCCTCCCAGTGGCCCACATCTCCAGAGTCCTCCCAAGGCTTATTCCCAGTGGCCCACATCTCCAGAGTCCTCCCAAGGCTTCCTCCCAGTGGCCCACATCTCCTGAGTTCCGCAGTGTTCCCCTCACAGTCAAACCAGTGCAGGACCAAGTTTTTAAAGCAATGGTTTGTTGGGGACATTCCAGACCCAAACCATGACAGAGTTCCCTTGCCAAAAGATAAAGTCAGTCTACTTCCCGGCATTTCCAAAAGCCAGTTGTGCTCAGCAGATTTCTGAAACCGTCTGTCATGGTTTGTGGTGTGAGTGCACAAGGCCAGAGTCACACACGCAGCATCGTGTACAAGCTCCTTCCCGTGCCCAGAGTGAGTCATATCTGCAGAGGTGAGCTTAGGTCTGCTTTTCTGTCTGTCGCTAAGTGAAAGGATGGTAGGCTCTGTTCACCTAATGTATCCATAGGTTGTGTGTCCTGTATAGTGCCTAGAGACGGGGAAGCCTGATGATTTGGCCTTGGCACACAAGCAAAGTGGTGGCATGCCTATGTGTTCTGGTGTGTTGATGTGTGTGTCTGTGTGCTGGTATGTGTGTGCCTGTGCTGGTTTCCTAGGAAGCCTCCCTCAACTCCTGGATAGCTTTTGCAGTCTTTGCTTTGATGTATATTATCAGGCTGGAGCTCTCTCTACTGCCAGGTGGAGGAAGATGTTACCAGCCTGTTTCCACCATGTTTGTAGTGGAAAGATAAATAGTCCATCTTTCTCTCTTCAGAAACTGAGCAGACTCAAGTTGCCATGGTGACAGGTTTTGTATAGAAACACCGTCTTTGAACCTCTTAAGAGGATGTTGGCAATTTGATGGTTGGGACGTGTAGTGGTTGATCTGCAGGTTTGGTTTGCTTGATAGATGGAAATAAGGGACAGAATAGAATTAGAAGCTCTAGCTTCCTTGGATGAGGAGTAAAATTGGTAGCGCTGATTGCACAGTGGTAGAAAGTCTGAAGATGCCCCTCTGGTGTGTGCCGTCCGGGAAGACTTGGCTGGCCTTTGCAGTCCTCACTTGGTCTTTTAAACACGCCTGCACACATGCACCTACTCGCCTGCTGGAGTTAGACGATTGCCTCCCGTGTAGTTCAAGTGAGGGATCTCCAGCTGTGCCGTGTCTTGGTGACTCACGTCTGCAAAGGGTGAGAGAAGACTTTCCTGGCAGGAGTTTCCTGTTGCCGTGAGGAGAGGAATGACTGTTGTTAGGAGAGAAACTTGGGAAGAACCGGAATTTTATAATGTCTTTCAAGAAGAGCTGGACCAGAAGTGGTCTGCAGACTGTTTCGTGGACGTCTGGGAAACAGTTCAGGACAAGAAATGGAAGAAGGTCAAATGAAAAGCCTTGTCGCTTAGGACCGGCTGCAGACTTAGGAAATCGGTAGAGCCAGCTGGGCTTAGAAACCACTGGAAACTCTCACTCACACCGCACCACACCAGCCTCTTACCCTACCTTGGCCTCATTCTCCTGCAGTAGGAAGGTCTGACACATTCCCCAGGGAGGATGCTCTTGGTTGTTTGCAGGGTGGGACCTTGAAGTGTGGGAGAGATTTGCTTTCTTTCAGCTGATGTGTTGCATAATGTCCCCAGGAGGAAGGACATAGTTCTTAAGGGCAGGCTTGCAGCCGGGCCACTTACACATTTGGGCCTCAGGAAAATAGGTTATTATGAAAGAGTTAGCCTATCCTAATGAATAAATGCTCAAGATTTTTATGATTACACACTAAGAATTGTAGCTGAATTTGTAAAAACCACTTTCCCATCCTCCCAGGTTGCAGTGTACAGACCTTGAGCCAGAGTTCCCCCATTGCCAAGAACTGGGATCTTAGAGCCCCACATGTGGGCTGGTTAGTAGCCTTAGGCTTTGAGTGGTGTTTGAGTCAGGAGCAGGTCCTCACAGAGGGTTAGGTGTGAGCATGTCACTGTATTGGAGGGTTCTGTGTTAAGCTCCTGATCTTTGCAAAAAAAAAAAAAAAAAAAAAAAAGAGTCCAACCAGGATTTCTACATACTCAAACATGTTAGTCAAATATTTCTAGGACTAATGGGTTGTTCAATAAAATATATGGAAATACTTATCCAACTTCTTAGCATCTCCTACATAGGAGATACTGAAAGTGTAATGTTAGTCATTTGTGCAGTTACTTGTGCTTTGTTACACAAAGTGTTTGCTAGGGGTTATGGTTATTTTCCCCCATAACTCTAAGAGATGTGGGCAATATTAATTTTATAATTAATTCTATAGTTTTATAGAGATTAAGTAGCTTACCTGAGATGAACACTGAATGGAAAGCACCACTGATGATAAGATACTTTCCAATTTATCAGAGAGTAAAATGTGAGAAAGATACCTTTTTAATTAGTGAAATTGTAAGTAGCAGAGCCTTGATTCTATTCTAGACCATCTATACCTGTCGGATTTCAAATCTTGTGGGTTGTCCTTGATATTGCTATAACACACGTACTTACTACCTCTAATTTATAAAGGCAAATTAAAACAAGGGCAAATAATAGACAGTTGCCATATGTAAGTCTCAAAAGACTGGCAATAATAATAATAGTTGACATTTATTGACTAAATAATAAAGCTTTTCTTTGCTAGATTCCTGGGAACATTTGTGATCTTTATAACTGTCTGAGATGGACCTGCTAGTCTATTTTCCCTCTAAACAGTGGGGCTAGGCACTCTCCCCTTTTTGAGAGGTTTATTTTTAATTTATGCATATGCGTGTGTGTCTGTGTCTGGGAGAAAACCCCTTGGAGCTGGAGTTACAGGTGGTTGTGGGAAACAAACTTGGGGCCTCTGGAAAAGCGGCAAGGATTCTTAACTGCTGAGTCATGCCCCTAGATGGGTACTTATTCCCATTTTCATAAGAGAAGCAGACACACAAAGACTTCCAGTGCAATCTTGAGACAAGGTCACGTAGCTAGTACTAAATATAAATTCTGTACCATGATAATCAGGTTTACTTTTTATTTATTTTTTTTCAGCATGACAGAACCTGGTTTGGGTTCAGAAGTGGATGTTCTGGTGAGGGATCGACAAGAGTTCCTGTGGACTCATAATCTAGACTTATGTAGGGGTCAGGCAGGGTGCCCTAAGGGTGGGACTGGTGCCTTAACCGCGATGGGAATGTTTGTCTGTTCGTCCTAGTAACCGCGCTGCCAAAAATAGTCACATTCGCACTGCGTTACAGACCTCCTCCAGTTCCAGGTCTCTCACACTGGCTTAGCCTGAAGGAACGGGCTTTATTTATAATTTAGATCTTTCCACTTCCTAGAGCCATTAAGGGATTGCACAGCTGTATCTAGGAGAAGGCTCAGGAGCCAAAGGTTGACCAAGCAGAGGCTTTTCCCCACTCAATTTGAATACAACTGAGTTTAACCACGTTGCTGTTGTGTTCCCTGCCTGCGGTGGATTGACAGCATAGATGAACACAGTTTGGGCATGGAAAGGACAGAGGAAGACTAGGATGCTCCTTCCTCCCGGCCTCAACAGTGCTGCTTCTGTCATTGCTCACCTGGGCCGGCACAGGGCACTTGCGTCCTGGTGAATGCGGCACAGTGCACTTGCACCCTGGTGAATGCTACTGTGTGTCAGGTTCTGTTGGCTCTGCCATGACCTTTTCTAGTTTATTGGCTGCCAGGGCTGTCTAGCAGCCTTGAATCTGAAGGCCCATTGGCTGCTGGGCTGGATAGCCTGTGCTGACCAGAGGCCTGCATGTTGTGCTCTGCTCTTAGGGTGTGTCTTGAAGAACTGGAGCTCCAGAGTCCGTGGAGTTTAAGGGGGATCGGGGTCTTTGGTATCAGACACCTGTCTGTGTGCTGAGCAGAAGGAACAGGGTTACCATCTTTGATCCTGAGAACAGTTCTTACAAGGTCACCGGGCTGGAGTGAGGCCTGAGTCCAGGAAGTCGGCCTGCGACTTCTCCAAGTGTCTGGGCACATACATTGGCCAAGGCTGCCGTGTGGAGGTAGAGATGGGAGGGTCATGAGTTCAGGGACAGTCTGTAGAGCAAGACCCCCATCTAAACCAAACCAAATCAGCCATCCAACCACCCTGGAAAATGTTTGCATCTTGATCCTAGCCACTGGCTCTGGTCTCCTTTGGCGGTGAGGTTCTGTGGTTTTGTAACTATCCCTGACCCACTGTCCTTGTCCAGCATCATTTAAATCTGGAAGAGGAGTGGTCCAAAGGCCACATGTCTGAGAGAAAAAAAAAATAGAGCTGCTGTGTCTGAGGACTGCTGAAGAGGCTCTAGAAACTTCTGAAGGTGGTTTGTCTTATTCCTGCCAGGACCGCGGAGCCTTCATTCTTTTGTTTGCTTTGGTTTTACGGGAGTGGATTAAATAGCAGATTAGTATATGCAAAGGATATTGCTACAGTTTTTTTCCCTGATGTGAAAGCTGAGCCCTGCTTGGCAGGTAGTGTGCTTTTTTTGTGGAGGAAAGCATAAATCAGGATTGAAGGTGAAAGATATTTAGACTCAACTCTTTCCTCTTTCTCTGCAGAGGAACAATTGCTTGGCCCTGAAACGGCGTGGGATTGACGATCCAGAATTAAACTTTCTGTTAGTGAGCTTGAATCTCCCTGGACTCAAAGTTTTTTTTTTTATAAGAAGTGTTTTGCACTTTGTGTTCATTTGTCTGATTAGAAAATATGGCAGGCATATTTTTGTTTTAAGGACACTTTTTACATAAAATGTTAGTTCATTTTTTATATTAGGTGTTATATTTTATGTTCATGTAAATGTATGTGTGTTGAAACTACTGTAGAAAATGCAGCTACTTGTCAGGGTTAAACTTAGACAGTGTTTGGAACTTAATTGTGAAGCTTAAGTTGGATTGTGAATAATGAATATGGAATATTTTGGAATTAGCAACTTGCTTAGTGACTCAAGCTGCTCCCTGAAGACATCTGTTGCTGTTGGGATAAAGCATTTTCTTGGCATAATACGCTGGTTTTGAATAATCTTTTTGTGGTTGATAGGCTAATTTTAAGATCTTCTGGAGAAACAAACCCTTCAATGTAGGCTTTAATTTCTCACAGCCCCACTTCACACGAATCTCTGACACACGTGTATTAGCCACCCAGAGTAACAAAGATCAGCAGCGTCCATTTCAGTATGTTAATGAAACAGGCAAATATTTTACAAAACAAATACTGTCTAACTTTGGATCTTTGAGTATTATCTCTGTTCTCTGCCAATGATAATATTTGCTGACATAGAATGGAAAGCTGGTTTTGCTGTATCAACAGACAGCTACTGTAGTAGCCAGAAAGGGATGAACGACCAAGTTACCATTGTGTAGATTTTGTTGTAGAGCCTTGATAGGAGGTTTGGTTATGGAAATGGGAAGTTCCAAATGGAGTTAAATTCTTGTGTTTATTTTTTCTCCTTCTATAGGGCATTGTCCTTCCTTACTGAGGGCAGGAAGTCCGGTGTAGTTCTGAGTTCTAATTCTTGACTAGGAGACAGTATGTTGGAAGGACTGACAGAATGACTTAAGGAACCATTTTACCTTTCTGCTTTAGTTTTCAGACGAGACTTCTTGTCTTGGTTGGGAGCTAATATGTTTGCTAGGGCATATGTATTTCAGGGGAGACGGAAGGACTGGGAACCCTAAGAACTTAGTGAAGACCACTCTACCCAACCCAACCCAACCCAACCCAACCCATGTTTTGTAATGGTGCCTACAGTATGCCTCAATGGCTTAGATTTTATTTCTTTAGTTTCAGAATCTGAAATTGTATTGAATCCTCTTATGTGGAACCCCCTCATGACTAGCTTCATATGTACTTTAGGAAAAATGAGTCTCTTCATTGTTTGATTATTTATTTATTTTGGTGTTTTTGAACAGGGTTTTCTTCTGTGTAGCCCTGGCTGTTCTGGAACTCGCTCTGTAAACCAGGCTGTCCTTGAGCTCACAGAGATCCACTTGCCTTTGCCTCCCAAGTACTGGGATTAAAGGCATGCACCAGTATACCCAGTGTTTGATTTATGAATTAACAAATGATCAACCTCTTTTCTCCCATAGACTTTTTTTTGTATCAAACTGAAAGTTTGGGAGTAACATCATTTAATTTTACACAAAGGCAAGGGAGTAATCGGAAAAGTTAAAAGTAGGTTTAACAGAGACACAGGACTGTAAACATTTACCAGGCACATCCACCACTTTAAAACCCTGCCTTTTGTGTATCAGTGTCTGTGTCAGTGCTATTTTTACTTTTCAGCCAGATTGGAAAGTGCCCAGCTTTGTAGGCATCATGCGTTCTGTCTGTTTAAGTGCTAAACGATTCCCTGGAGATTTCATACTAGAAGTAAGTGATTCAGATTTATTAGGGAGTAACTAAGAGCGTTGGAACATGAACTGCCTCATGTGATTCCATGTGCTCAGGGCGTCCCCACTGCTGGAGAGTTCTAACGGAGCCTCTAGTCGGGTGTGTGTGAGTGTGAGCTGGCTGAGTTGTTTTCACACTGTGTCGTCTGTAAATGCTCTGTTGGCATGCCCGTGTGTGCTGTTGCTCACGCCTTTCACTCTTCCCAAGATCTGGGCTTTTTCTTTCTGAAAGAATATGCAACTCATTTTTAAATAAACAGGGCTACTTGCAGTCAGGTCATATAATAAAAATAGAAAGAGCTACTCTTTATCTTCCCTTTTCCCAGGGGAGCAGCAGTACAGGAAAGCGGAGCTATATGCGACTGTGTGTGTGTGTGTGTGTGTGTGTGTGTAATGTCACACACAATAGTCTGTATAGGTCAAAAGATACCTTACTCACATGGAGATATAGGCTGAGGAGAACAGTCTTAATAGGTAATTGTCTCCCCATCACTGCCCCAACACAAACATGCTGTCAGTGTTGAGTAAGTTATAAACTGCATGCATTTTTCTTCTGCAGGGCAGAAGCATAAATGAGCCAGTTTTACTGTGCAGTCCATTAGGAGTACACCCTCATTAGCATCTCCAAGGTGATAAGTTCAAATTCATTTGACCTGAATTTGGTGTATAGCCTAAAAATGATCTAATGATGATTATTTATTAATTTGTCTACTTGCCAGCGTGGGGACGTAACCCAGAGCTTCCAGCATTCTGCTACTGAGACACACCACCAGTTCATTATGCCTTGTGTGTGTGTGTGTGTGTGTGTGTGTGTGTGTGTGTGTGTGTGTGTGAGCACTTACATATGTGAGGCTGGAGGTTGATGCTGGGTGTCTTCCTCAGTCACTCTCCGCCTTATTTATTTATTTATTTATCTATTTATTTATTTATTTATGATATGGGGTATCTCACTGAACCTGGGACTCACCAATTGGGTAGAATCCTTTCTCCCTTTTCTGGGGCTGAGATTACAGGTGTCTATTGCTGTCCTGGATTTTTACGTAGGTGCAGGGGAACCTGAACTCAGTGCTTATGCTGACACAGTAAGTGCTTTCAGCTTTCTCTTCAGCTCTACTCATATTGGTTTTAAAGTGTTGCCAAATCTATAGAAAAATCTCATCACTGGCAAATTCTGATGACAACTATAATAGCTTAATTTCTTTATTAATCAGACATCTTTTAGCTAAGATTTCTACATGTTTCCCAAGGCCTGAGCGGTGTGACGGCCTAAGAGAGAGAAATGTTAACTGAGTAACACAGCACCAGAAACCTCTGCTATTTCACAGTTGGATCATAGGGATACCTATGGTATTAGAAGACCTAATTATAGTTATGCCTCATGGCATGATTATAAGCTTCTCCTTCCAGACACGAAAATTAAATAGTGGAGATTCTATGCACATACGTAGCACCAAATGTGAACAAACCCTGCTATTTCCTAAACACGAAAAATAAAAGTAAGTGGGCTAAGTTGACATTCTTTAGCAAGGACACACAGACTAGGAGATGGTAAAGTTGTTTAGTCCTCCCCCTCAAAACCCAAAACACTGTACTGTCATTTAAACCAGAACCCCAAATGCCAATGGCCAAGGCTTCCCTCAAAGACAAAGCAGAGCCCGAGCTGTGTCTTTACTTGGTGCACAGATGTGCTGATGGGAAACTCCACACACTTGAATGTATTACAAACTGGCATTGGGAACTTTGTCCTGGAAATATGTTACGTCTCTATCAAAACCAAGGGTTTTCCTTGTCTTTGTTTTCAAATAGCAATTGCTAATCTTTTAGAGTCAAATGATTGCCAGACATGGTAGCCTTGACCTGTGCTCAGGAGGTAGAGGCCAGAGGACCAGAAGTCCAGGATCATCCTCACATTGTGAATTTAAAGTCAGCCTCAGCAAACAAACAAACAAATAAATAAATAAATAAGAAAGAAAAAAGTGATTGGCTAGCTTGTGAGGGGTCCTGGCTGGAGCCTCCAGGAGGATTTTCCTGAGCAAGATGAGTCTCTCTGGAATGGAGAAATTAAGTGAGCCTGTCTGTTTTACTTTGAAGCCTTCAGGAACTCTGTTGATTTTTGTTTTTTTGTTCCTTTTGAGTTAAGGTCTTTGGATGATTCATTCATAACTGGCCTGGAACTCCTGGCAGCCCTCCTGCTTTCAGACATTAACTACCATGTCCTGAAGGGGCTTCTATTTTCTTTGAGGCAACTTGCTGAGCTCAGATAGCAGGGACAAAGATGAGCTCAGAGGGGTGTGATTTGAATCTCACACATGCTGCCAGTGACCAGCATTGGCTTTTGTGATGGATGCCACTTTGTGTAGCCTGCCTGGGAGCTCTCTGCCACCAAATGTCCAGTTAAGGTGGCTCCTAGCCTTCTATTCTAGGATGAGTAAATTGAGGTGTGGTGAGGGGTTGGTAACTTGAAGGTGGAGCTGGGGTCTAAATCTGGCCTGGATGATCCTTCAGGGCACAGTGTTCTTCTGTGTGCTGTATCTTTTAAACAGTACTTGAGTAACCCTGGGCGGGGCGGAGATGTCTTTGAGTCAGAAAATTATTGGAACATTCAGGGGAAAGCTTTCCTTTTCTGTTAACTTTCAGTTTCAAGGCCTATGAATTAAAAGAAAAAAACTGAATAAAAGACAGGTTAACAAGCAGAGAGAGTGTGTGTTTGTATAAGCAGATGACGACTTGGTTAGTTTGTGTGTTAATCTAGTAGGGAATGGGGAGGGGCAGAAAGGGAGTGTGGGGAGAGAGCCCACATTTCTCCAGAAATAGCAAAGGGAAAACAGAGCCACTTGGGAGGCAGAGGCAGGCAAATCTCCAGGTTCCAGGCCAGCCTGGTCTACAAAGCTAGGTCTACATAGAGAAGCTCTATCTCAAAAACAAAACCAAACAAACAAAATAAACCTCTCTTCGCTGGCTTTCAAAATGGTTTCTGAGTCTTAGCGGTGGGAGGTATGATATAGATGTCCCATTTGTGGCTGGTTGTTGCGCAGTGGGTTCTCTGTGCTTTGCTCTGTTGTGAATTTCTATGTTAAGCATCATTCACTGTACAAAGACGCTTCCTTGGCGAGGCCCGAGAGCAGTATTAATGTATGGAGATACAGCTTTGGAGGTCTAATATTACATCTACTTAGCAAAATAATAATAGCACATTTACCTCTAGGACCTAGGAGATCCCCAATCATAGATTTTTGGTCGGCTTTACAGTGCTAGGGATTCATTTCCTCCTTAAGTCCAACCAGAATGCAAGCAATTGGTTACCCCCATAATATCCATCCTACTATTGCACTTATGGGCATATCTTGCCATGATGTTCATTATTGTAGTTCACAAGGTTCATAGCTGGGCAACACACACACACACACACACACACACACACACACACACACACACACACACACACCGCAGCCTGCATAGCACCGTATGTAACCACAAAAGCTAGCCTGCAGGGAGGAGGCGTCCTGGTTAATCAAGAAGCAATGGTAGTATCCCATATTGGGTGTCTGTGCCTAACTGGACGGTAGGTATCCCCCATCTGGGGGTGTCTGTGACTAACTAGAGGGGAGGCTTTCCACACCTGGGGGCTTTTATTTGGCAGCCTATGAATTCTAGTAGGAACATTACCTGCTGTGTAAGGTAGTTCCAATTAAACTCTTTTGTGGAGTGTGTTTTGTGTGTGTGTGTGTGTGTGTGTGTGTGCACGCGCACATGCGTGCAGCAGTGTGTTAAATAGTTGATTTCCGTATGGCTTTTCCAAACATCCTTAATGTTTGCTTCCCCTCCCATCTCCTCCTCTGCCCTATCCTCCTCTCCCCACTTGAACCCTACCCACTACTCCCCCTCTCCTTTTGATATTGTCTGAGTTCTACTCTTCCTCCTCCCACTTTAGGATCTGTCTTTCTCCTTCACATCAGTGGTCCTGTTATAGTTCCATAGATTCAACAGGTACTTCAAACTAAACACACAAATCTGAAGAGATGACACTAAGTAAGAGCCATACACGAATAAGAACATATAGCGTGTCTTTCTGGGTCTGGGTTATTTCACTTTCCTTTTCCATCTGTTTACCTGCAGATTTCATTTATCCTCACAGCTCAATAAAAGTCCATTGCGTATAGGTACCACATTTTCCTTATTTACTCATCAATAGGTGGACATCTAGGTGGCTTCCACATCCTGGCTATTGTGAATAGAGCAGCAATGAACATGGATGAGCACATATCTTTATATTAGGATGTAGAGTATTTTGAGTGTATGCCTAGGAGTGGTATGGTTGGGTCGTCGGGCAGATCTATTTCTAGCTTTTTTTTTTTTTTTGGTTTTTTCGAGACAGGGTTTCTCTATTGTTTTGGAGGCTGTCCTGGAACTCACTCTGTAGACCAGGCTGGCCTCGAACTCACAGAGATCCACCTGCCTCTGCCTCCCGAGTGCTGGGATTGAAGGTGTGCGCCACCACCGCCCAGCTCCTGCCCAGTAGTTACCTTAACAGATTTCTTCCATGACTCCCAGTGTGTGAAAAATGCCATCCTGCAATTTACATACAACTCAGTTCTTAAAAGAGATTTGTTTATTTTTGTTTTGCGTGCATTAGTGTTTTATCTGCGTGTGTGTCTGCACAGGTACCAGATCCCCTGGACCTGGAGTTACGGACAGCTGTGAGCTGCCATGTGGGTGCTGGCAGTTGGGCCCAGGTCCTCTTGGAAAAGCAGCCAGTGCTCTTAACGGATCTCTCTACCTCTTCGTCTGAGTTTTTAAATGACTCCACCATGTTCATGTCCTACTGGGCTAGACTCTGTTCTTTGGTGTTAGGTCATCCCCAGCCGCTCAGTGAGTCTCTTGGTACACAGCTCATTTTTGTGGATGCCTGTAAGTAGTGTTTGTAGATCACAGCTTCCGTGCATTTTAAATGTTGCCACATGCTGTCGTGAAGTCTATTGATTTCTGTGGTGCCAATAGTTTGGTGTATTCTGGAGGAACACCCAGGAAACTCCTAATAGGTAGTTGATCTAAGGACAGGATCAGGCGCGTGGGAAGCAAGCGCAATGAGGCGATTTTAGATCAGAGCCACGCCGGGTGTTGGTGGCGCACGCCTTTAATCCCAGCACTTGGGAGGCAGAGGCAGGCGGATCTCTGTGAGTTTGAGGCCAGCGAGTTCCAGGACAGCCTCCAAAACAATACAGAAAAAAACCCTGTCTCGAAAAAACAAAAAACAAAACAAACAAAAAAGATCAGAGCCACTCTTTGCACCCTCTCCTCCAGGGGCCATGAAGCAAGAGCACTGATAATAACTCTTGTTCTCCTGAGCATTTCCAAATGTTCTGGGAGGAGAATCCCTTGTTAAAATGCCTGGGATCAGATGTCTTTCAGATTTTTTGGAATATCTGTATAGAATTTTTGACTGAGCATCAAAAAGGCTCAAACTGTTTCAGAGTGTTCTTTATATTTGGTCTGGGCTTTTCAGTTCATACCACAGTTTTTAGTATTGGAAAAAAAAA
Source organism: Mesocricetus auratus (assembly GCF_017639785.1). Lineage (NCBI taxonomy): Eukaryota > Metazoa > Chordata > Mammalia > Rodentia > Cricetidae > Mesocricetus > Mesocricetus auratus. The sequence goes on from NW_024429187.1 coordinate 15,126,596, forward strand.
TCTCATGTTAACTTACATTTCTGAGATTGTTAAAAAAAGATTCAGTCTCATTAAAAAAATCACACAATTTAGAAGGTTTTTTAAAAAAAGTACATTAAAAATTTAGTGTGTTTGTGCTATGTGTGTGTGTATGTGTATACATTCGCGCACACACACTCACCTGTGTGGAGGTCAGATAGCTTGAGGGAGTTGCTTTTGTCCTTCCTCCTTGTGGCCCTTGGGATTGCACGCAGGTCATGAGCTTGGTGTCAGGCGCCTTTACCCACTGAGCCTTCCCTAAAGGCCCTCATTTTTAAAAACATTTAATTTGAAGGTAAAAGAACAGATTCTGCGTCCATTCTCATTATTAAAGCAAATAGCAGATCCTGGGAGCTAGGCTGCCATCGCGGCGCCCAGTGCCATCACAACCATCTTTGTCTCCACTCAGAGCTGCCAGACTGCCCTCTGGCATAACGTTGGAGAAGTCTCTACGCTTAACTTACTGTTTTTGAGTATGTGCTTTAAAGACATTAGCGGAGTAAATGGGATATGTAGACCTCAAAGGGTCAGACCCTGGGTGAGTCTGTAAACGCCGTTTCCTTCTAATTCTACATTCCTGTGGCTTGTCTAAGATGCTGAGAGACTGGCAAGCTTGGAACTTGGGTCTCTCTTCTCAGCTGGAGACGGTGTACGTAGTAGTCTGCACATAAGAAGAATCAATATATGTCTTTATGAATATTTGAGAGCAAATCAATAGTATAGTTTAAAAACAATCTTCTTGGTACTGGAGAGATGGCTCAGGGGTTAAGAGCACTGGCTGCTCTTCCAAGAGGACCCAGGTTCAATTCTCAGCACCCACATGGCAGCTCACAACTGTCTGTGATCCTGCTCCATGTGGTTTGACACCCCCACACAGACATATGCGCAAGCAAAACACCAATGCACATACAATAAAAAAGTACAAATATAAGCAAAAAACCAGTCTTCCTAAGTGTTGGCCTTGGGGGTGGTAGGTGTGGCACAGTGGTGTGGCAAGGCCAGGAGCTTAATCCCTGGCATCAAAGCAGACAGAAGTGAACACACCCATTTGGTTCATTTCACAAGTACAGTTCTGTGAACTTACTCCAGCACAGTTTACCAAGTCTCATCTTGTTTTCACTTTTTTTAAAATAAGAAAAAAATCGATTTCTAGAAGGTGGAATATGAAAGCAAATGGAAGGTGAATTTGCATGATCAACTTTTCCTTTTTGTACATTCCTTCAAAGGCCTCCTCGTCATCTTCCCCACAGCCTTTGATGTGTCCTTCATCCAGTAGCTTTGCACAGATGCTTATTTCCAAGTTGCTGCCTGAACTCCTCCTCAGGGAGTCTTCCTTCTTTCGAGGTCCCTCCTTCCTCCTCCTTATCCTGGCTCTCATGGAGTCTCCTCTTCCTTCTCTCAGGCCAATAACCCTGCCAACATCTTCTCTAGATGGTAATTTCCTCACCAAGGTCCTGGTTAGGCCCTAGACCCTTTGGTCTTGTTTAATGTCACGACTGCCCTGTGGCCTCTGCTACTAGGCCAAGTGACAAATCACCGTTATCTCTTTGACAGAGGGACTTCCTACCCACTTTCTTAAAGCTGCTCTCATTTCTTCCTCATAATTCTCACATCTCTTCTACAGTCCCCACTTACTCTCTAGGGATGATGTCATCTGCTTTATTTATTGAAAAGATCCAGGCCAGGGGTCACAGATTCGGATATCAGCGGGGACTGTAGTGCAGCCTATAAGTGCGGCCTGTCTAAGCCAGGGAGGGTAAGGTGACCTTTGCCCTGTGGGAGCTTGGACCTAACGTTTCTCCCTCTTCTGCTTTCTCCAGAAACCCCAAGTATCTGTTTTTCGGCTTGAAATCTGATCCTGTTGCCGTCGTAATGTGTAGGCCACCAGACAGACAGGCGGTGGCCGCCTTAACGCCAGAGTGTCACTGTCTCTGCCACTTTAGCACGATTCTCTCATCTGTCACCCAGTCTTTGTCTTCAAGGGGTTCCATGTTTTCTCTCCTGACCCAGGGGTTTAACCCTTTGCCCCTGACTTTTTCTTTTCTCTGCACAAGACCCCTTAGGCTGTCCCCTTTACCCCTTAACTTTCTCGATGCTCGCTCTTTGTACTTTTGCTGTTAGTCCTGGTGACCGGAATCAGCGTGTTGGAATGGGAGTCATTCTGTCACCCCTTTCTCAGTCCCAGCTGCTTACCTGTGACCTCTGGACCCCATCTTTTCTCTATCATGGCTAACTGGATTTATAGGGTTTGCATTGGATGGGTGGTTGATTGAGACAGGGTCTCATGAAGCCAGACAGGCTTTGAGAATGACTATGTAGCCTAGGCATCCCATCCCTTGAACTCCCGATCCTTCTGTCTCTTGACTTTGAAATGCTATGATTACAGGCATTCACCAGCACATCCAGCTACTGCCTTTACTTCTTTTGTGGAAACCGGTATGTTTCATTGTGAATTTCCATGGACATCTGTAGCATTCTTTGTACTTAGCCTGTCTGTCCCCCTCTCTTATCCCCACATCCTTCCTTTTTCTTACTCCCTGTACAGCCCAGGATCTCCTCACTCCTTTATCCCTTACTCTAAAGGTGAGCTGTTATCTTCACACCGTTCTTGAGGTTCTGAGGTTGTACTAACTTGGGTTTTCATCTTTGAACGTAACTTTACCACCTGTCTTTATTTGTTAACAGTGCTGTATCCCAAATACTTTACCTCTAAGATTTTTTTTTTGTCACTGTTGATTGTACTTTTGCTGTTGCCCCTGGCCCAGCTCCACCTCTTGGAATGGAGCTCACATGGTCTTTTTTGCCCATCAAATTTGCTCCTCAAATGCTCTTCCACTATTTCAGAGTGACCTCTTTCCTTCTCAAACTTGGCTGCTATTCGCATCCTCCTTTGAAGGCTTTCACATGGGAATTGGCATGTAGGTGGCTTCCCCTTGTCTTCCTCTACTTTTTCATGTCCTCTACCTCGTGGAAAGCTTAGCTCTGACCAGGCTGCCTCTGGGCTCGGAAGACCCCACGAGCCGTGAGTCAGCAAAGCTTACTGCCTTGCTTGCCGCTGTTGTCAGGTGTCTTTCTAGAGTCTTCTCTCGCTGCCCCTCCAGATACTCATAAGTTCCAGATCACCAGAGCCACGGCTGTTGCCGAACACTCTACTTCGACCCCGTGTTTCTTGGCTGGTTTTCTCTTTGTTCTTTCCAACCCTCTCAGCTGCATGAAATTCTATGTTATCTACATGTCTGTCTTGTCCATCATCCCTTCCTTAGGAGGCCCTTTTACCACCTTTAGTTGTGAGCCCTGTGCCATTCTGGGTTTCTCAGCTTTTTGTCTGTGCATCTCCTGTGCCATCTGTCATTACATTGCATTAGTTTATCTTGCAGAGCATTTGTAAACCCCGTTTCTAAGTCTCTTCCTTAGAAGGATTCTGTGCTTAAAAATTTTTATACCCAGTAGAGGGTTTAATGAAGTGGTAGGTACTGAATACAAGTTTTAACTGAAAATTCATGTTAATGATAATTAATGATAAATTTAAAAATGATAAGACCATTGCAATTTTTTCTCTGCTTCCAACTCAGCAGATTAGAATTCATGAAGTTTTTCCTTCTTCTGAATGCCATACTTGGCACATGACAAGCACTTGGTCAAAGAAAACACTTCCTGGTCCCCAACTTGAATGCTTCTTATTCACTAAATATCAGCTCCGTAAGTATATCCAGAGGCAGCTGTCTGCAGACTGTGGAAGGTACATTATCCTATAGTGGAGATGGCTTTTGTTCACAGGTGTCATGTCGAACAGAAATTGGATTCAATAACAGTACAAAAAATTAATGTCTTCAACTTTTAATATTTTTGGCTTTGCTTTTCCTGTCAGTTGATGAAAAATTTTAGTTAGAATAATATAATACAACCCCGTGTGCTTTCTTGTTTTTAGAATTCCATTTCCACCTATTTATCTTTTTCCATTTTCATGTAAGCTTGTGTATGTGTGCATATTTGCATGCGTGGTATGTATGCTTGCATGTATGTATGTGTATGCATACATTTGTGTGTGCATGCTTGAGTGTGTGTGACAGTACACATTGTATCTCTCTGTGTATGTGTGAGTACACATTCTATCTGTGTGTGTGTGTGTGTGAGTACATATCGTATCTGTGTGTGTGTGACAGTACACATTGTATCTCTGTGTGTGTGTGTTTATGTGTGTGTGTGAGAGTACACATTGTATCTGTGTGTGTGTGTGTGTGTGTGTGCACATTAGGGGCCTGAAGTTGATTTCAGAGTTTATTCTCCATTACTCTTCCACTTTATTCTCTGAGGCAGGACCTCTCAATCACCAATCAACAATACGGCTAGTCATTCTAGATAGCTTGCTCTGGGCATACCCTGTCTCTTGCTCTTCAAGGCTAGAATTGCAAGCAGCCACCATTTCTGCCTGACATTTTCTATGGGTCTTGGAGGTCTGGACTCTGACCCTCATGACAGGCATTGAGCCTTCTCCCCAGTCCCATTACCACATGATAATATAATAATCTTAAAAAGTTGAGTTTATTTATGTACTTGTATTTGAAGTTGTTCATCCCTGAGAAAGTTGATTTGTTTTGGTTTCTTCTTTTTATTCTTATGTACGTGTGCATGATGTGCTGCAGTCATTTTGTGAAGTCGCTTTCTTACGGTCACATGTGCTTCTGTTCCTGGTTGCTTTAAGCTATGTGTCTGCTCCGTGGGGTCAGTTTGGTGGAATTACAACAAAGACAGCTCATCTGCTTCTGCCCCTGGGCTTGCTTAACGGCTAACGACCACGGGGAGGGCACCTGCTCTGTGGAAAGTGGGAGGTGAGGCCTCGCTGGAGGAGACAGATCACAGAGAGTGTGTCCCTCGGACTATGTCTTGCCCTGAGGGCTCCTTCCTGGCCTCTATGAAATGCACTGCATTCCTTCCCCGACTTGGTGCAAGGACACCTGGAGCTGAGACCAAGCACGTGACTCCCGCGTTTGTGTGATGAGAAGAGGTGCTTATCTAACCCACCCTCCGTGTCCCAAACTGCCGACAATTCCCCTGGACCTGTCTCTCCTGAGAGGGGACCACAAGAGAGGTTTAGGGCTTATACCCATAATCCCAGCACTTGGGAGGCTAAAGAGGAAAAGATCAAGAGTTCAAGACCAGCTGCTAATACACAGTGAATCTGAGGCTGGCCTGGCCTCCGTGAGACCTTTTGTTAGAGAAGAAAACAAAACCCAAATTAATGGACAGGTTTGACTTATAAATTTTCCCCATCTTTTCACATAAATAACACCACTGTGGAAAATATATGCACCCATCTTCATCATTTGCCCGGCTTTAAGCTTAGTGTGGGGATGGAGTCAAGGCTGTTACATGTTTTAAGCTTTGGGTAACCTTTGCCGGTTTTCAGTTTACCTTATGGAACAAGCGTTTAACAATTTGAGAGTGTGAGACTCTAAAATTTTCTGAAAGAGATGGAGAAGGTGAGAAAACCTTTGGTGCTGGCCTTAATTGGTACGGTTTTAGAAAGTGGGCTAGCCTTTTTTGGTGGCGGAGGCTTTCAGGTTAGAGGTGGCTTGCCATTCATCCCCTGTGTTTCGTTATTTCCTTAATTAGTGATTGAGACGCTTGGGTAGGAAATGTCTTAGCCTGTATCCTCCTTAGAATTGTGATGTGTCTCCTGAGGTTTACAGAATTCATATGCTATTGTGCATTTCCATCTTTCATGGAAGCAGGATTTAAGGGAGGAGCCTGGACTGTGTGCTGGGTCAGCAGCAAGGACGTTCAGATCTGTGGGGGCCTGGCTGGGATTGTTCTGCTGGGCTGTGGGGTTCTCCTGACGTGATGAGTGTTCCGTAGCAGAGCTTGGACCGAGGTCACTGGCTTTTACTCCATTCAGCTGTGTGGATTCCACAGCGTGCCTAGGGACCTGCGTGTTTCATGTTTTGTGAGTCACATTTGCCCATGTGTGTTACCCAATGGTTTGGTAGAAGAGCAGAGTGTCAGGTGCAGGCGGTGGTGTCTTGGGGTGACCGAGCGTCTCTTCCTTGTCTCAGCAGGAAGTACTGTAGAATACTTCTTCTGGGCATGTGGTGATGTCAGCCGTATGTTTGTACCTCGCCGCCACGAGACTCCCTTGGGTGTGCTGACAGTGGGGTCATGTCCGACCAGTCTCAATGACTGTCACACACAGTCTCATGGTTCTTTGTCAGTGTTAATGCACTCTTAGGGGATTGTGCAGTTGTCCCTTGTGTTTCACGTGTTCTCAGTGCTTTGCGATGTAAAATTTATTCCGTAGTCTGTGTTTGCCACAGAAATCGACATACTCAGCACCTAACCCACGTTAACCCGCATGAGTGTGCTGTGCCATGTAGCAAACCGCCATGTACGTGCTTATTCGTGCAGAACTTTGTGATAGGCTTTAATTTCAGTCCGTTCAGGTAGAACCCTCAGAGACTAACAGTGCTAACATTCCCAAGTTGGTTGGGAGTTTTGAATCAGAATCAATCTCTGTCTCTGTCTCTGTCTCTGTCTCTCTCTCTCTCTGTGTTTGTGTGTGGGGGGAGTAGATTTCCAGTACTGGTAAAGAAAACAAGTCATTACTATGCACCCCAAATATGATTAATGAAGCAGCATGATTTAAAAACATGTGGGCTCTTTCTGATGCACTCAGGGCAAATGCAGACACATGGGAATCTACATGGGCTCTTTCTGGAGTACTTAGGGCAAATGCAGGCACTTTGGAATCTTTGGGAGACTATAGGGAATATGGGGGCTGTCATTTTAGCAGGGGAGGTGGGCTGATTGAGGACCTCAGACATTGCTGTCAGGTTATTTATTCTTCTGGATTTGTTTATTTATTTGCTTTCATATTCATTTATTTATTCATTTATTTGAGACAGGGTTTCTCTATGTATCCCTGGCTTCCCTGGAACTTGCTATGTAGACCATACAGTCCTGAAACTCACAGTGATCTGCCTGCCTGTTTGCCTTCCTAGTGCTAGGATTAACGGTGTGAGCCACCGTACCCAGCTTTATCCCCCTAGTTTTGAAGCTCAGTGATTGTACTATTGTGACATACAGTAACCTGTACACTGAGCCCTTTAAGCCAGAGGGAAGAATCCAGGCTCTTTATCTAGCTTCAGGCTCAACCATGTACTATAGCATCTGAATGTCTGATTTTCTCCTCTCTTCAGTGTTGTGGTTTTAAAGTTTATTTATTTTACACGTATGGTTATTTTGCTTGCATATGTCTATGCGTCACCTGTGTGCATCAAGAGGGTATCAGGTCCTCTGGCATTGGACTTACAGGTAGTTACAAGCTGCCATATGGGTGCTGAGAATTGAACCCAGGTCCTCTGGAAGAGAAGCCAGAGGTCTTAACTGCTGAGCCGTCTCTCCAGTTCCAGTGGTTTTTTGTTTTGTTTTGTTTTGTTTTTTGTTTTTGTTTTTGTTTTTGAAGCTAAGGACCATATCTTCATCTTCAGTTTCATGCTAGCTTTGGCTATTGGTTTTCTGACCATCCCATGAGAAATAGTTTTTAAGTCTGCTCTTAGAAATTATTATAACGGCAGGAAGCAAAGTTACGTTGGAATACAGAGATATTACATTGCTGTTTGGGAGAGGTTGGCATGTAACTGGCCACACAGCCCCATTGCTTGGGAAGGGTCCACATGTTAATACACAGACCCAGTCTGGGACTGAAATTTGTTTCACAGCTCAACTTGGCACTGCATAGGACCCTGAACCAAAGTTTGAAAATGCCTAGTGTCTTTCTGAGAAAGCCTTACTGGGAACCATACAGATTATGGGAATATTTAGAGTGTGAAATCAGTGTGGAATTAAATCCCCCAGAGAATGGATGGGAGAAAGAGTTAATGCTGTTAGCACTGAGAGCAGATGCAAGGTGCTGTGATTTACACAACATTCAAATACCCACCCCCTAGTATGGTTTGAGTGGGTTAGACTCCATTCTAGTGTGTTTGATCTGAATGCCTACACAGACGGTTACAGCCACAGTTTTTCTAGAATTTTGAACTCAAGGCTGTCTTGCTCTGGAGTCTGTAATGTAAACCTTTACCCTGTGTGTTACCCTTCCGTCTTTAGAAACAGCCATTCAGCGCCTACCTCTTTTCTTTAAGGCTCTGTCCAGGTACCTCCCTCTCAGTAGCCTGAGAAAGCTTGAACCTCTCCTGCATAGCTTTGGTTTAGTCTCTGTTGCCCGCTTCCTGTGCTAGGCTGGAAGGTTCGTCAGGGAAAGAAACGCCCGTCACACTGCACAGGATTGAATGCAGACATTGCGCACTTGATGTGAGATGAGAAAATGGTATCCAATAGAGACTGAAGGATGAGAGATGGGACAGGCAGGGCATCCAGGTGTAAGGGGCGAGGTTCGGGAGCTGGAATGGGCCTCAAACTCTATGACTTGGGCTTCAATCTGCATCACTTACAACCAGCTGGAGGCTAGCCTGGCTAGGAGGAGACCTGGAACGACTCTGCCTGTATGGGGACGAGAGTTCCGGAAGGTGGGGGGATGGGGGTGAGGAGCTTTTCAAATCCCCCCCCCACTATTTGGGGCCTCATCAACCTCTTTTCAGTACAAAAGGGCAGTAGGTCACATGGAGGTGACACATTTCCTCCAGAAATCCCAGAGAAGGCAGGAAGTGTGGGGATGATTCAGCAAGGGGGCTTTTTCCTGCGCAGGGATGGGTGGCTGTGGCAGCGTAGAGCCCCTCCTGCTAGGGCATGAGTCACGGTTTTGATGATTTCTGTCAGCGAGGGCTCCACCAGGGGAGGTCTCATGGGAATGGTGAGACCAGGTGGGTACAAATCTGGAAAATATCTAGGCTTCCTGGAGAGCTCTAGCATTGCTGTGATTGATGTTGGTCATTTAGCTTGATTCTTGACTACTTACACAGTAAAGAATATGTTCCTGATACCTTAAGATTATAGCATCAGAAAGGACTTTAACCTTCAGGGAAGTCCCGTTTATATTATTTTAGATACCCTATCCAATTAAGAGGGACACTTAATTGTATTGATATAATACAGAACTAACAAGCCTTTTGAGATTTGATTGTATTTTATATGGCTTGTCTAACGTTAGATTAATGTCATCATAGACTAGAGATTAAAAGTATGAGCTGTGCAGCTCGGCTACCCAGGTTCTGATCCTGAGTCATTCACAACTCAATCCTGGGCAGGTTACTTAATCCCCCTGCCTCAGTTCTTTGCCCAGTTTATTTCCCACGTGAAGTTTTTGTCTGAATTAAACGGGCTAGTTTTTTTGTTTATTTACTAAAGAGAAAAGCCCTCAATATCCGTATCTATTTTCCCAGTAAACACTGGTAATCCGTGTGTCATAAATGATGCCAATAAAGCAGTCAAAGGTTAATAAACAGGTTCAGTAGATACTGGGAAGTTACTGAACTAGGATCTGCATTTCTTATTCGAGGAGGGGCAAGCTTTTCCTTAAAGGACCAGATGGTATACAGCGTGTACTCTGTTGGTCTTGCACTCTCTCTGTTGATTTCCTTCAGTTCTGGCCTTGCATCTTGCAGGTAGGGACAGTGTAAAAAGCAAAATTTTATTTACCAGAGTAGGTGGCAAGCCGTGTTTGGTTATGTGCAGACCCTGGCCCTGGCCACTTTAGCCTTGTCTGAGTCCATCCACACCCGGAACGTCACCTCCTAGCCGTCACCTAGCATGTGGCCATCTTTACAACAGTCACGAGCATGTCCTTATGAGGGTGACACAGAAGTCACTTATTTAAGGGCTTGGAGCTTTTTCTTGGGGTTTGAACCTGAGGTTGTGGAAGGGATCAGGATTTGTTTTATTCGAGGGGCACAAATGCAGACTGTTTTCTTGTGGAAAGGGTTGGTGAAGCAAACAGGGAGCTGTCTGTGACTGTGCCGGGCACACTGAGGGTTTTTCTTCTAGGCGTGTTGTTTATATGGGTTTGGATCTCTTACTTCTTATTTTTCAGTTTAATAACGAGCTCTTGTTTTTAAATTAAAGTTGCCAGTGGGCCTTTCGGTGAGTGGCTTGACTGTTGCTGAGTCTGTATTTATAGCCTAGGTCTGTTTCTGAGGAAGTGACTAACGTCCATTGCATTCCATTAAGACTACCCAACAAAGACCATCTTTGACTCAGGGATACAGGGGCCTATGATGAAAACTCAAAAACCCAGTGGTTAGTGTTTATCAGTGTTTTTATGTATTCAGTCGGATAATCAGAGCTTTGTGCTGAGGGCCAGTAATGCAGAGGGAATTCCTCTGGAGCAGGTTCTGGCAGCGCTTAACTTTCTTGTGGCCCTGTTTACATTTTAGATGCTTCAAAGTGGGTGTTGAGAACATCAATGTAGTTTTCTTCTCTTGAAAGAACTCTATCAGAACCCTTGCTGTATGTCCAGCAGAGAGGTTGCTGGTGCGGGGGTGGGACCCAGGAAGTGACTGACTTAGGAAGTCTTATTCTTTGTCACAGCCCCCTGGTTTTCCCATCTTGTATTTGTGTGGTACTGTAATAAAATGCTTGAGGCTGAGTAAGTTATAAAGGAAAAAGTTATTTATTTCTTTATATTTTGGCCCTCAGTTTTGGAGGCCTCCCGCTTGTTCTTTTAGCAACTGCTGACAGGCTGCGTAGGAAGGCTGGGCCGGTCCAGTCCTGGGCTGCCTTGGGCTCTGGGGTCCGGGCTGGAACTCATATTTCCCAGAAAGGATCTGTTGGAGTTGGGGCTGGGGCTGTAGCTCAGTGTAGAGTTTGCCTGGCTTGAGTTGGGGCCCTGGATTCAGTCCCCAATACCGTTTGTTAGAAGGGGGGATTAGCTGCTGTGTGTTGGTTCATTGGGTTTTTCACACCGGTCGAAATGGTCATGATTGTTTACATTCATTGCTTCATCCCTTTAAAGGGTTTATTGTAATTATTATTTACATTGATTATTTCAGTCTTTTCATAAGCAACTCAATGGATCACCTTTAACTAAGGTAACATTGTTCTGCCCACTGTCACACATCCACTGGCTCCTGCCTCTGTTCTCAGAAGCACCTGCCAGAAGGTTACTCTGAAGCGGTTTACTGGGCTGGTGCTGCTGTTGCAGAGGGCACCCTAGGTTTCCAGCACCCAATCGGGCAGCTCACAACCTCTTAGAACTCCAGCTCCAGGAGATCTGACACCCGCGCCCCCCTCACACTCACACACACACACACACACACTCCACATAAACACATACACTCACATTCACACACACACACCACACTCACACATTACACACACCACACACACACACTCATATACACACTCACACATACACCACACATACTCACACACACACACACACTAAAGTATACATACTTAAAGAGAGAAAAGTGGTTGTCAGCTGAACTCTGACTTTGGAGTGCAGCTTGATCTGAACGTCAGGCTTGTTCCCATGACCACCACCAGTTGCTGAAGTGCATCTTGTGTCTGTGAAGCCAACTTTAGGAGAAGCAAAACAGAGAGATGCTTTTCTGATGTGACTTCATGGGTGTGAGAAATTCCTTAGGGCCCATCTGCTCGTGCCTAAAATGTTCTGGCCAGCGAAGTTCTGTTTCAGTGTTAAATGCCTGTTCCTTTGGAGCGCTTATAAAGAGGAGGAGGCGAGGAAAAAAGTAAATAAATACCTTCAGCTGGAGCTGATCTTGGCTTCTGCTGGATTTGGCCCCTGAGGTTACTGTGTCAGCGTGTGACTTGGTGGGGGTGTGTTGTCCTCATACACACTAATGGGAGTGATTTTTTCCCCCATTATGTATGAAGTATTTAAAAGAGGTAAGAGTATCCAAGTCTTTTTAAAATTTTATTTCATTTTTTAAAATTAGAAACAAGCTCGCTTCACATGGTCAATCCCAGCTCCCTCTCCCTCCCCTCCTCCCCTGCCCCCCCCCAGTCCCTCACCCAATTCCCACTCCCTTCCCCAGGGAGGGTGAAGTCCTCCATGGGGGATCTCCAAAGTCTGTCATATCATCCAGGCCAGGGCCTAGGCCCTCCCCCATGTGTCCAGGCTAAGAGAGCATCCCTCCATGTGGAATGGGCTCCCAAAGCCCATTTGTATGCCAGGGATATACTGATCTACTACCCGAGGCCCCATAGATTGCTGAGGCCTCCTCACTGACACCCACATTCAGGGGAAGAGTAATCAAATCTTAAGATGTAACGTGTTGTCACGTGTTGTCCACATTGCTCTTCTTGCTGGCATCTCCTTGGTTCTTTTAACCTCAACACCTACATACACCTGTCTCCATGTCAGCAGGGTTGGGTAGAAAGAATTTGGGGGTAGTTACATTTGTCGCCAACCGGTTTGAGTTTTCCTCCTAGCCATTACTCCCTAAGCCGGGGCTTCCTAAACTTCCCACCTGTCGCGCATTTCCACCTGAGAAAGTTTTATGTAGCCTGGGATGTAGGCTCATAAAGTTGGCTTACAAGTCGAGCATCTATTGTTGAGGAATCAAAAAACTCATTTCAAAGAGATTCTTTGTGTATGTTAATGATTAAAAGCGGATGGCTGAATATTTGACATTGGGGACATTGAACATCTTAACATTTCCAGTTGATTAGTATTTTACTTGCAGACAGTATCTCACAGCCTAGGATGCCTGAAACTTGTGAAGTAGGATGGGCTGGCGTCCATCCTGTGACCCTCCTGCTTCTGCTTCTCAAGAGTGCTATGACTTTACAATCTTCAGTGCTGAGAAAGCTGCCTTGCATAAATGTATGAGATAAAGCAAGGAAAAGTGTTTAGGGCAATTTAAGGGAAACTTGAAAATCGTGTTCAAGTCCTGTCAAACATTTTTTAACAGTTAAATGAAAAGCAAGCAATTCAAAGAGAAATTTAAAACAAAATTCTAGCACAATCTGAAGATACTAATTTGCTACTTCTGTGCTGAGGAATGGTGGCGGGAAGATATTAAAGGTCTTTGTTTTCATAATTGAGCCATTATGTTTCTACAAGAACAGAAAGCTTTGTATGTGTGGTTAAAAACTCCTCAGTTCATAACATACAATAGTCTCTTTAAACTAGACTCTTTTAAAGGAAACTTTCTAATGTGAAAGACTGTTGAACCACGTCAACACAGCACACACAGAGGAAGATAGAAAGGCGGATTACACCAAGGTGCTTGTGTCGTCCAGCTTCTTTCTTGACATAAAATTCGTTCTTAATTTTTATTAAGCAAATAAGCATGTAATTAGTAGGGGAAGTGTAAAACTCTAAACTCTATGGCTTTGGAATGGCCGTTCTAACTCTGTGGAAGTTCACTGAGATGCATAGTTTGGAGGTGGGCATGTGTTTGCGTGGGTTCCTTAAACCAGCTATGCACGCTCATGCTGTGTGTGTGTGTGTGTGTGTGTGTGTGTGTGTACATGCGTGCGTGTCTGTCTGTCTGTCTGATTTAATTAGAAAAGATTGATTATACACACACATACACACACACACACACACACACACACACACACACACACACACACACACACACACATATATATATGGTCCTGGATCTGAGCCGAGGCGTCTGAACCCATGCTTCCAGGCACTCCATCGAGTGAGGGCACAGAGTGAGCTGTGTGTTCATTGTTAAGGCTGAAGTGAGGTCACACAGTATGCATGAGCTGCCAGAATCATTCATATTTGTTACATGGTTGGCCTTTAATTGTGTTTTGGTCATTGTACATTCTGAAACCTTTTATTGCTGCCAGGTTTTTTCATGACTCTATCCAGTTATGCGATCCCATATTGGGTATCAACCTGTGGTTTCAGAGGCTGTGTTCTAAACAGTATAGTGACAGCCTACATAATGCTGGCAACAGGAAGAAGCATTATCAGCAACCTAGATATGATTTGATGTATACAGAATGCTGAGCTTGGGCCATGCACAAATTCTGGGCCCTTTTATATAAGGGACTTGAGCGTCTTGAGATTCTGGTGTCTGGCAGGAGGTCCTGGGCAGATACAGACTAACAAATGTACTGTAAAACTACGATTCATTTATTTACCCTACAACTGTTCATAGAGCAACCACCATGTGCTGAGTACTTTGGTCATGAAAATTAATGGTGATGGTTTTAACAGAAATTCCATCTTTTTTTCAATACATTTTTTAATTAAATTAGAAGCATGTTTGCTTCGCATGTCAATCCCAGCTCCCTCTCCCACCCCTCCTCCCTTACCCCTCCACCAGCCCTCCAGCCCCCCACCCAATACTCAGACCATTCCCCAGGGAGGGTGAGGAGGCCCTCCATGGGGGATCTCCAGAGTCTGTCATTTCATCCAGGGCAGGACCTAGGCCCTCCCCCATGTGACCAGGCTGAGAGAGCATCCCTCCATGTGGATTGGGCTTCCAATGTTCATTCGTACACCATGGTAAACACTTAGATATTACCCAAGGCCCCAGAGATCGCTGAGGCCTCCTCACCGACACCACATTCAGGGGGCCTGGATCACTCCCCTGCTGGCCTCCCAGCCATCAGAGACTCCATCTTTAAGGAATATTTGAGGCTGTGCGTAGCTGGGGAGCAAAGTAGTCAGGAGCCACAGGGACAGAGAAGGGGGTGCTGGGTGTGCCAAGGGATGAGGTGGGAGGCAGGCAGTTCTTCACGTGGGTTTCTTGTCTTTAGTAACTCCTGTGGTGTCAGTTTGCTGTGCTTTGTTTACACAACAATGTGCCATCTGAGCCTTTTTTTCCCCCTGCTGTGCTATGACTTGAAATTTGTATTAACATGACTTTATTTTCTTTCAGTACAGAACGTCTATGGACCAGCTTGCTGAGGACGGGCAAGATTGGAAGAACTGAGAAAAATCAGCCTTGAACCCGTTTTTTTTTTTTTTTTTTTTTTTTTTGGTGAGTGAGTGGGCTTACCCCATAGTGGTTCACTTCTGACACCCTGATACCTGTCGTTAGCTGTCGACACAGCACAACCCCTCCTTACAGGCTTCCAGACTCTGAGGGCAGCGTGACAGAAGTGGGCATGTGCAGGCTCCGACCTGTCTCCTGGCTGTCAGCGAGCAGGAAAACACAGGCCTGGGAGCATATCAGAGGCACCGCCTTCTTCCTCCTCAGGTGCTTTGTTGGCCTTGCCTCCACACCCTGTGCTGGCTTATCCCCGGGACTGAGGCTTGTTGACCCTCCGGTGACCCCTCAGGCTGAGGAAGTGTTTCCAAGTGGCTTGATGGCCTCCTTTCTCCTCATTCCTCTTGCCAGGCGGTGTGAGACGCGGCTGCTGAGCTTGCGCTGGGTGGGAGGCATTTCACCGACTTGTCCAGACTTACTCTAAGTTCTTCTCCCGTATCTAGTAGTCAGTAGTAGACACTTGAGTTAGGAGAGGGCGGGGGAAGCTGAGGTTCAGAGTGTCCTGTCAGCTGTCCAGATGGCGAATGTGGACATAGCACTGTCTGGCCTTCACTGCCATATCGTCAGGAGTGTTAGGATGCCATTCCTGTTGTGGTGGTGGTGGCAGGACACTGGTGCCTTCTGGTTTGTGGCCTTAATAGAAATGTGATTCTGATCCTTGTAAACCCTGACAGGGAGGGAGGGAGAGAGGAGGAGGGAGGCAGGGAGGCAGGGAGGCAGGGAAGAGGAACATCATTCCATGTTAGAGTTAAGAGGTGACTGTCCCTGCATCTCTGTGGCCTGGAGAAGTTTCACACACAGAACAAGCACATGTCCTCACCAGATGGCTGCATGGAACCAGTGTTACGAGTGAACCCGTAACAGTCACTGGTGCTGCAGGTCCCGAGAAAAATTGAGTCCCAACTGTTGGTGTCTTCTGTTAATTTTTGAAATCTGTGCCTAGAATCCTGTAGTGTATTTCCCTTTGTGTGTGGCTCGTTTGACTCAGTGCGTATGTGAAACTTTCCTGTTACTAAATGTGGTTTATTTTCTTCATTCTTTGCTCTGGTGGTATCCAATTGTGTAGTTGCAGGGCACTTAGGTAGCCTTCAGTTTGTTCTTAATGCTGTATATACACATGACTTCTTAAAAAGATTTCATTTTATGTGTCTGGGTGTTTTGCCTGCGTGTATGTCTGTCTACAATTTGAGATCCCGGTGCCTAGGGAGGCTGGGAGAGAGCATTGGATCTCTGGGCCTGGATGTATAGATAGTTATAAACCAATATGTGGGTTCTGAGAATCAAACCTTGGTCCTCTGGAAAAGCAGTCAGTGCTCTTAACTGCTGAACCATCTCCCCAGCCCCTTGTTTTTCATTTTAATCTTGTATATATGTGTGTGCGAGGAGAAGTATGTGCATGCGTGTACAGTGTCTATACTGGTTGGAAGAGGGCGTTGGATCCCCTGGGGCTAGAATTACAACCTGTTGTGAGCCTCCCTATGTGGGTACTGGGTATCCAACTCAGGTTCTCTGCAAGAGCAGTATGTATTCTTAACTGCTAAGCTGTCTAGTGAGGATGTGTGCTCTTTTCTCTGTGTGTGAAACTTCAAACCCTCGTGAGGTTAGCCATCTCAAGGCTCTAGAGATCCATGGTCAGTCATCTCCTAATCCACTCTAACACTGTCTTTCTAGGCCCAATATTCAGATTTGACCTTTTAATTTTTTCTATGCCTATCTTTTGACATAGGGACTACTTAGCAATTTAGGTGCTGCGGGGGGGTAATGTGAACCTAGACTTCTTCGCAAGCAGGGGTGTTGATTTTCTTTTTGGTGACCAAGTGACGTGCCTGCTTCCCTGCAGTGCTCTGATGTCATACTCAGCAGGGACAGATGTTTTCATAGGTCATCTGGGGCATAGCCAGGCAGAGGTCCTCTCTGGTGTGCATGAGCTGTGGTAAGGCTGGTCCCTCGGCACAGACTCACTTGGTTTGCATGGCACAGAGAGGGATTGCAGAGGAGAAAAGAGATTCTAGAGAGATGTGCTTCTGGGCTGCCCTAGAAGACTGTCACAACACTTTGCATACAAGATCAAGGAGCCTGGAAAAGTGACATCCCAGAGGGGAACTTGGTATGTAAGACTCAGTGAGTCTAGGGGGTGAGTTAAAGAAAGTGGATCTGGTCTAGCTGGTTCACACTCAGAAGGGGCTTTGAAAGTGCATTCTAACCCAGTTCACAGGGCCTTTTGTCTTTAGAAACACAGTCCCTAAAGTATGATTCTTAAGCTAGGAAATAACTGAGTAAAATTAATAAACTGGGGAAATACAGCTTTCATAGCCAGCGTGAACTGTAGAGCTTTGCTTTGAGGGGGTTTGTAATGAGCATTCTTCCCGCTAGCTCCGTCCCTGAGCTATGTCAACCCCAACCCCAAATAACACACAGAGACTCTACTAGTTACAATGCTGTTGACCAATGTCCAGGGATTCTCATTGGCTAGTTCTGTCTTAAGTATTAACCCGTAACTACACACACACACACACACACACACACACACACACACACACACACACTCTTATATTATTTATATTTATATTTCTGCAAGGTCTTATCTTACTGAGGACACCAGCCTCATGTGTCCCCTCTACCCGGGATCACTTTGCAACTCTCTACTCTTGACTACATTTCCCAGAATCCCCCTAGACTCCTAGTCCCACTTATCTCGCTTCCCTATTGGCCAACAGTGCTCTATTAATCAACCAATGAGACAAACATATACACAGAAGGTCTTCCCCCGTTAGGGGTTCTGTCTTCACTTCATGGCTCCACTTTCTCCTTGTCCCATGCCCCCTTGGTTGGCTTCCTCAGCTGGAAAATGGGGATCTTATCATTTTGTTGTCCCAGTGTGGTGCAGAAGTGCTGTCAGTGTGCACACTGCCACCACAGTCACTGTCCTCTGTGCGCTTTCACTCTCGTTACTAGTGTCAACTCTCTGAGTATGTAATATGACAGCAATTTTCATCTTTAAGAAAAAAGGTATGAGACTAAACATGCAGGACTAATCAAAACCTGAAGCTGCAGAGGAGAGATGTAGGGAAACGCTTGTCCCTGTGTCCTTGGTGTGTCACTCAACAGGGTCCACCATTGAAGACTTTAGTTGTTTACCTGCGTTAGCCCAAGACACCAGTGGAGCTGAATTTGGAGGGGGAAGGAAGGTCATTTTGCACACTGCCATTTAAGCCATCCCACCCTTAAGTCTTGGTGGGCATTTCACAGTGTCTTGATGGCTCAGGGTTTTGGTGAAGGTCTCAGCGGGTGACTGACTGCAGACCATAGCCAGTCTGAGATGTCTTTCCAGCCGACCGTGGTCGGGAGCCCCCACCTCTGTCAGAGCTGTGGCACACGTGCAGTGGGGTTGCTCCTCAGTGAGTTCATGATCTAACAGACCATCCCCGTGTGAGAAGGGAGCTTGTCCAGGTGCTTGACTCTGAGAGAGCAGTGATTGTGAGCCTCCAGCTCCAGGCTCTCACTTCCCTACTGTGTGGTTTCCATTTCTTCCTATGTAGAAGCCAGGAATTTGCTTTACTTTGAGACAGAAGCAGAGGAAGGGTGTGTGACCCCACTAAACATAATACTGAGCTTTGTGCACATTTGTTTTCCTTCTCTTTTGCTGTTTTTTTTTTTGTTTGTTTTTTGTTTTTAGAGAAAGGGTTTCTCTGTGAAACAGTCCTGGAACTCGCTCTGTAGACCAGGCTGGCCTTGAACTCACAGAGATCTGCCTGCTTCTGCCTCCTGAGTCCTGGGATTAAAGGCGTGCGCCACCACTGACCCGCTATATTTCTTTTTCTTGATGTTAGCTTCTCTCTCATGCCTGTCCAGAATCAGAAGTTCTTGTGATTGTAAGGGAGGAGGTGGTCTTGTGTTACAGCTTGTGTTTCCGAATAGAACATAAGTGACAGTCTATAAGTGATGCATAGCTCTGTGGGTGCATGTAAATCCATTGCACACTGATATTACTTTAGCCAGCTCCAATATGTGTGCTTTGTTCATTAAGGGGTGTGTATATAAGGGGTGTGTATATTCTTGTCTGAACTAAATAATGGATGTAAAAGTCATTGCATATCCATGTATGGGGAGGTTGGATTATGGGAGCTACACTTAGGTTTAAATTTTCAGTTCCCACATTGTAGTCACACAGTTAAGAATGTTCCCAGGTAAATGTTGGGCTTATTTTGTTGTTTAGATATTGAAGAAGTAAAACCATCATTTAAAATACTAACATTACCTGGTGTAGTGGTGCATGTTTTAATCCTAGCCCTTGTGAGGCAGAGGTAGGTGGATCTCTGTGAATTACATAGACTGGTCTACATAGCAAGTTCCAGAACAGTCAGGGTAGCATAGAACCAGCCACTTCATCTCAGACAGCAACAACAAATCCCCAAGATAAAATTAAATAGTAGCCTTAAGGGGTGTGTGTCATGTCTGTCATCCTAGCACTAGGGAGGTTGAGACAGGAGGATTCTGTTTTTGAGGCTGCATTGGTCTACATAGCTGGGTCCCATCTCTGGAAGAAATGGAATTGAAATAAGTATTCGATTGTGTTTTTACTAATCGTTATGGCTGTCCCGAGCCTGACCTCAGGAGTAGCACAGGAAAGCGGTGAAACCCGGCAACGCTCGTCTGTTTGGTCTGGCCGGTGGTCTGGCAGCTTGTGTAGTGGTGCAGTATCATTTATTTGCCTAAGAGCATAATTAATGCCTTGGTTTCTCCCCCATGACACTCTTTCTTGGGCAGTTATGGACTTTTGTACCTGGTTATGCCACTTGTGGGGATGGCTGGGACCTTGTGTAAGAATGAGGGAATGCCCGGTCTACCCGTGCCTTTGCCCTCTCTTCATTGGTTTAAGAAAGGCCATAGGACTGGATGGTTTAAGAAAGGTCACAGGACTGGATGCTTTCGTCCACACTGGCCGGTCTGTGCTTTTGTGTAGCATTTTGTTGTAAACAGGCGGTGTGTAGCCCCTGAAATAGTGCCACTCCCCCAAGGAAAGCATACTCCATGACTCCGTTCTTGGTACCGCTTTTCTTCCTACCCCCTTGTAGTCTTCATCACTTAGTTTCATGGAACTGAAGCTTCTGTCTCATGACTGCTTTGTGTGAACCAAGCACACTAAATTTAAGTGCATCTCACCAAAACAGCAGCAGCAACAAAAACTTAACCCCAAACAACAACAAAAACAGCAGCAACAAAAAAGTAAAGATTGGACATCCTTAGTCTGAAATCTCATGTGTCCCAATACCTAAAACTTCTTGAGAGTGGCTAAATTTTGGATTTTGGAACATCTAGGATTATAGATCTTTGGATTGGGGGTATCCATTGGTGAAGTCTACACAAAGAAAATCCTAGAACCAGAGGCAGTTGAGGGCCCATTATGAGGAGATGTTACCTGTGCTCCTGGGATGGCAGTAGTGTCTCCTAGATGTTGGTCATATCCAAGATCTCACCTACCAGACACCTAGGCTCCTCTTTATAATCAAATGGAACTTTAGTTGGTCTTTTTACCTCTTCAAGCAAACACTTGCGGTTGGAGCTGGAGTTTGAGAAATTCAAGTGCTATTTGTTTATCTTGCCAAAGCTGTTGGAGTCTTTTCTAGATCTTCAGTTTCTTAGGACATTTTTCAGCCAGTGATTAGGAAATTCCTTTTTTGTATAAGTCAAGTGTGCTAGATTATTACTGCAGACAGAGAAAGAAACAGCTTGTGTATTTAGCAGAGAGTTGGGGGGAGGGGGAGAGAGAGAAGCGGGGAAAGAATTTTCCTCTCGGGTCTACATGCATTAATTTATTTAATTAGAAGACCATACTTTCTATGTAATGGCTGCGAGTTACAAATTTCTTTTTCACTCTCCTCCTCTCCCCTTCCTTCTTTCGTTTCTTCCTTCCTTTGGGGGCAAGTGGTTCCCACACCAGGGTTTCAGTGGGCCAAGGCATTCCGTTGCTCGGCAAGTAGGAAACTGGATGGTAGATGTAAGTAGTTTGTAAATCTCCCCCATTTAGTTGCAGTTCAAGGGTGTGTGCATCGTGATCAACGGATCCAGGCTCTGCCCCTGGGTGTACACGGGTCGAGGCTCTGTCCCCTGGGTGTACACGGACCCAGGCTCTGTCCCTTGGTGTACACGGTTCTTTATGCCTTGGTGCCTGTGAGCCTCTTCTGATAAAACCCCAGAGCTTCAGTTTGGAGGAGTTGTAGCAGTTCAGAGCCGCTGTCACGGCGCCATGGCGGCTCTCGGCAGCAAGTCGTAGGCGGTATCTCTGTGGAAATTATGGCAGCTTTGAGGTGGTGGGGTATAATTCCTGGCTATCTATAGTACAGCAACGTCCTCCCCGTTTGCGTTTGTACCAAATGCAGATTGTGGCGGCACTGTCAGATTTGCTTGTTTATGTGGTTTTTGCATTACTTCCCCCTTTGTAGAGGTAATTCTGGCTCAGCCTTAGACAGTTAGGGCATCTGACACTGCAATATTTAGATTTTAGAGAAAAGGTCATCAGCCGTCTTTCTGGGCTATTCTGGGCATTTGGTACTATATTTACTTTGGACCTAACTTTCCTTATCCTTGTTCTTTGGTGAGCTGTTTCTCCTCTTTGCCTTGGCCTGTCAGCTTGCTTGGAAGCTTTTCAACAGTTCTGCACGTGGATGCCAGCTTTGTTCAACAAATAAGCATTAGACTTTGAGGGGGGCTAGGACATGGGGCAGAACCCTCTCTAATTAATGCCTCTGGTCGCGAGCGTGGGGTGCCGGAAGCAAGGAAGCCAGGCTCCTGTGCCTCGGCGTTTAAGTTGCTTGCTAGGAGAGGAGGTTAGCTCTGACCCACGGACATGTGACTTCTGAGGCATTCTCGAAGGTTTTGGTTAACTTGGTGACATTTGAGTTGCCTTATTCTTCTTAAGTTTTGGAAACTGGGCAGCATATTATTTGCCCAGACAGGGGAGAATTTGAATTGCCCTAGGACAATCCATTGTGTGAGAACTGGCTGCCCAAGGCAGAGGTGCCAGTGGATTCAACAAGGACTCAGGAAGGACCAGGACTGTGCAGAAATGCAGTTATCAGTGACTCATGGGTGGAAGTGTGCCTTGAGCCACAAGACAGGTCGACCGTCACCCTCTGGGACAGAAGGAGGAGTCATGCAATGAGCCAGACAAGGAAGCCACGGGCAACTGGACAGCATCTGGACTTTCTCAACAGGCAAAAAGCCACGGTAGAGGAGCCAGGCCTGGCAGTACACACCTATAATTCTAATACTTGGAGCTGAGACAGGAGGGTACTGAGTATGGGGCCAGACTGGCTTACGTAGTGAGACCCTGTCTCAAAACGACCACAACACTACCCTGTTACAGGGCTATGTGTGCAGCACAGGTGTAGGATGTTTACCTGGCATGCACAAGACCCTCAGTTTGGTCCCCAGCAGCAAAGGAAAGAACATGTATATGTATATATTAAAATTAATATACACGCAATGAAACTATTAGTATAATACCGTCACCTAAGAAGTAGCATATGTGTCAATGACTGGCACATAAAACATCAGCTGAGGTCTTTTGCTTTTAGGGCTTTGAGGCAGGGACTCACTGGGTAGCTCAGGCTGGCCTCAAACTCACACATTTCCAACCTCAGCTTCCTGCTTTGCTGGGATTACAGGTTTGTGCCATGTTGACTATCCAAATATCTTTTTAATTTTTAAAAGATTTATTTTTATTTCATGTGTATGTGTGTTTTGCCTGCGTGTATGTAAGTATGCATACCGTATATGTGCTTGGTACCCATGGAGGTCAGATGAAGGTTTTGGATTCCCTGGAACTGGAGTTGCAGATGGTTGTGAGCCACCTGCTGGGAATTGAACCTGAGTCCTGTCTAGCTCCTTGGACCATTATCTTAATGACTTTGTTTAGTCTGTGGAGCTTGGGATATATGCCAGGGTCCCCTGGCAAGCACAGTGCAGATACTGCTAGGGTGATGCATTTGCGGTGAGCGGGGGTTCTTGCTGTGCTCTGTATTGGCTTTGCCAGAGGCCTCCCTGTGGTTGGGAAAAGGTAACAGCCCTGAACACCAAGCAGGAAATGATAGGAGTGGCAGCCTCCAACCGTGGGCCTCCTCACAAAAGAAAACAGCAAACCCAACCCCATCGCACCCCTGGCCACTCGGCCAGGAAACCAGCAAGCTCTCCTTTGTGAGGCCATGAGTGACTTCAAACAACCTGTCTATCAAAGTGGTGCAGGACCTGGGGGCTGGGTATTGTTTCTCTGTCTGTGGCCTGGCCTAATCTTGGGAGATAGCACTGGAGAAAGAATAATCTATCTGTGGTGAGGTTCTGCTCTCCAGACCTAATGTCACTAGATTCTCGTCGTCTGTTGTCACTCATGGAAGTTATGCTCTATTAAGTTGGCATGAACCTGAAATAACTGGGTTGTTTTTCTTAGAGGAAAGACAGAGTTAATTTCCTGCCGGCCTCTGGTCACGGCATTTTTGTCAACCAGTCAGTACTTAACCTTGTTTTATGTGTTTTTGTTGAGACACCGTTCAATAGTTGAATCATTAACGTTGAGTGCACGGCCAACTGCATTCTGACCCATGCCTGCACAAAGCTTGGCTAAAGCATATATTATTGTCTGTCCCCTCGGTTTTCTCAACTTTCTTGACTTAGGGATATCAGATAGCCTTTCAGCACCTGGAAACAGTAAAGTCTTCCTTGAAAAGCACACCATGGGGAAAACTTCAGGGCGCACCCTGGGAAGGGCATTTCACAGTTTGAGAGCAGAGCTGAACCAAAAGGCAGAGGCCTCTGTTGACTGGAATATACTTGAAGGCAATCACTGATGTCCCCCCCCCCGCCCCGCCCCAACTGGACCCATCGATCCTGAAAGTAGCTAGAGGCGTAGTTTTGGGTTGCCAGATGTTAGCACTGGGCAGTTCACAAGCAGCACATGTGAAAACATGGGAGTAAAGTGACCCCAGCTTGTTGGTCATGAATCTCCCTCCCCGCCAGCAAGCAGTGCAGCCATACAGGTCATGTGGTTGAGGCCTACAATCCCCCCCCATGGAAGCTTGCTAAAGGTTGTGAAAGGAAATGACATTCCATCCCAGATCTTATCTACTTAAATTGTTTCCTGCAGATTAACCATTCATTTCACCAAAGGTTTATCATGGAGCCTCTGTGTGAGAAACTGGGTCAGGGGCTTTGGGGCATGCAGAGATAAGCAGGACATCAGGGCCTTTGTCTGCTGCAGAGAAAAGAGTGGGCTTGTGTCTCTGTTCTGATTTCTACAAGTCAGAGTGAACTGTGCCTTTAGACGACTAAGAACAAACGCTTGCTTTATAGAGACATGAGGAAGGTGGGGTTGCGCCCCAAACCTGCTGTTTTGTAGCATAAATTGGATTTCGCCCGAGCCTGGAAGGGTGCATTTGGAGAACAGAGAGAGGCAGAGTGGCCTGGAGATCAGGCAAAGCTAAGGGCATTTCCTGACCAGGAGGCAAGGCCCTGAAGCAGGAGCTCAGACACAAGTGCTGTGCAGGTCTGAGACCACATAGCAAGGTGCATTGGGAGGGAGTGTAGGGAAGTACAGCGCCTCTTCACTTGGATTTTCCTCTCAGGCCACCAGCGGCTGTGACAGGTTTTTCAGAGTAAGGGAGTTATGTGACAGCAGTTAGCTGCTTCTAAACTCTGTGAACATATTTGCTGTTGTCTCTTAGACTAAGTACTCATTACAACCTTTTTTTTTTTTTAGGTCAGTGCTTTTAGTATTACAGTTTACAGATGGAGAAAAACAGAAGCACAGAGAGGTTAGGTAGCTTCCTCAGAATTCACAGCAGGAGGACTTGGGGCCAAAGCCAGGAAGTTTTAGTAACCTGGGGTTAGTTTCTAGGTGTTCTAAGCTGCTTGCAGAGTGTTCCAGGTGTGTTGGTGTGTGTGTTTGTTTAAGACAGGGCCTGAGCTTTAGCTGCAGAGTCCCTGGTGTGCACGGTTCCCCATCTAAGGACTTGGCCTCTGCTTTTGATGTTGTGCTGCCCAGAAGAAAAGGAAATGTCAAAACAATCTGCGGGAACTCTTAGACCTGGACACCAGGCTGTTCCTGCCTGGTGAGGGACAGATGTACCTACAATGAACACTTTCCAAGGTAGACCAGATGGCAAGTCCTTGAAATTTGAGGTCATTGAAAGGGTAGGGAACTTGTCTCTAATGAGAAAAAAAATATTCTTCTAATCTCAACAAAACTAAGTAAACCGAGGCCTTGTTTTAGAAGACTGCTTTGATGCAGATCACAATGTGCTACAATGACAGATCGGATGTTCCCTAACTGTGCACAAGACTGGATATTCCTTGGAGTCAAGGAATCCAAGACAGGCCTCAGGATGAATGAGGGAGTCTGAAGAGCTGCCCCATTTATATAACCTCAGCAAGTTAATATCTTGTTCCAGTACTTTAAATTATTGGTTGTTTTAAATGTGTACGTGGCAAAGATACTGTGACATGAAAATGTTATGTGAAAAGTAGAGAGATGGGCTCCCTACTTCCTAGAGTTTATTTTTCTTAATGGTTTTCTGGTCTTTGCTTTCTTGCCCCCCCCCTTTTAAGAATCAAAGCTGTTCTCTTATGTAGCCTTAATGTTGTTATACAATAAATATCCAGTCATGTCATCTGTAGATAACTACTACGATGGCTGTTTTTGGTTGTCAACTTGACTACGTCTGGAGTTAACTAAGACCCAGTATACCTGTGAGGGAAGTTTTATTCTCAGTTAAGTCATCTGAAGTGGGAAGACCCACTTTTAATCTGAATCTTCTGAGGTGGGAAGATCTACCTTTAATCCAGATCTCTTGAACTGGGGCCACGGAAGAAGACTTGCTCTTGGCTTCTGTCCCTCTTGCTGGCAAGCCCATCCCTTCACTGGCATTAGAGCCTACTTCTTTAGGATTCTGACACGTACTGAAGACCAGCCGAGATGTAATCAACCTTGTGGACTGAAGACCTACTGAATTCTTGGACCTTCCATTGGTAGACAGCCATTGTTGGACTATCTGGACCACAGCCTGTAAGCCATGTATGTATGTATGTATGTATGTATGTATGTATGTATGTATGATTCAAGTGCAAGTTCTGATGACACTTTACCGATAAAGCTGTTTCTCACCCTGTCCCCTATTTGGGAAAACTTAAGACCCCAAACCCTGAGCTTATGGCACTAACCATTGGGAAATCTGTCCTGCTGTCTCTTCATCTGTGAGAGTGGGCTTACAAGAAAGTTTTATAGGAGCGTGTGTATGTGTGGGTGGTGACTGCTCTTTTTATTTTAGAGGATTTGTTTAAACTTAATGACTATTGAGGTAGACAAGGAGAATGCAAGTCAATCACCATTCTGACTCCCTTTAACAGAGAGTACTGTGGTAATGAGATTAGTTTTCTTTTCAAAGCCACAAACTGAAGGATGCCTTCAGTGCCTCGGAGGTAGTTTCTTTATCAAGCATATTATACTGAAATAAAATGGCAATAAATCCACAAGGTTCGTTTGAAAGATGGGATAAGATGGAAATTGTCTAGCTAATCACCTAGGCTAATCATCTTCCAGGGAATTTATCCAAGGGCTTTTGCGCCCACTGGCTGAAGACAGGCTCCTTCAGCAGTGTTATCTGATGGGGATTTTGTGTCTTCTGAAAGCTGACCATTGTTCTGTTTGCTGGGGACTTAGGGGGTAGCAGGAAAAGACCCATGGCAAGCCGTGCAACATAAAACCCGCCTGTCATCCAGGAATCAGGTACAGAGTGTATTATGTAAATTCTTCACTTGTAGTTGGTAATGAATCAGTGTGCTTCTGAACAAATGGATTATCCCTCCTAACTCACCCTTCTTTAATACTGAAGTGAGAGCTGTAGCATTCTCTAGGCATTTAGTTAGCAATGCCTTCACTTTTGTTCTCATGTCTTTTGGGGGAGTTTGAAACAGAGTCTCTCTTTGTAGCCTTGGCTGTCCTGGAACTGGATATGTAGACCAGGTTGGCTTCGAACTCACAGAGGTCTGCCTGCCTCTGCCTCCCGAGTGCTGGGACTAAAGGTGTCTGCCAGCATGCTGGAAGATGTTGTTCTTGTGTCTAAATAGTTTTAAAATCATGCCTGCTTGCCGGGCGGTGTTGGCATGCACGCCTTTAATCCTAGCACTCAGGAGGCAGAGGCAGGCAGATCTCTGTGAGTTCGAGGCCAGCTTGGTCTACAGAGTGAGTTCCAGGACAGCCTCCAAAACAATACAGAGAAACCCTGTCTCAAAAAACATAAAACAAAAACCAAAAAACAAAAAGAATCATGCCTGCTCATGAACCATGAATTTGCATTCTACTCTTGGAGTCTTGAAAAAAAGATGTTACCCTTGTTTATTGATAGATCCCCTACCACACACCTTAAGCAGTTCTTTTCATGGGTGGTTTATAATATAGTCACATTAACATGGCATGCTTGTTTTTACAGAGAGCTGATTAACCTGTTAGGGTTGATTAATTTCTACGATGCATTCAAAATTATATTACAGTATTACGAATTCTGGGTTATGATTGCAAAGGTTATACCCAGCTAATTCGAGCAACTGAGCCTTCATTTCAAGGTTGAGACACTCTCAGTGGTTTTAGTTTTCAGTCGTAAGGTAATAAACCCCCAAAATTGTTAATTAGTGAGATTAGCATGTTCCTGAAAATTATAGTTGTACAGGAAACTTGAGGGTTCAGCCGAACTCACTTCTTCCAGTGATCACTTCCTGTTCAAGCTTGCTCCTTTGGTGACTCGCAGTGGCCAGCCCCACCCATTCCCCACATATGTAGCACTGAGTACCTGCAACATGATGGACTGAAATGGACGAGGAATGTTGGAATATTTCCCATTGCTAAACTTACTGTCTTGTTCCTGGTGTATGACTTGCCACATAATTCCAGTGGTTAGAAAGAGCATGCAGAAGCCAGAGATCTTACTGAAGGCTTGCTCTTCTGTATATTCTGTATAGGTGAGGCATGGACCTGGTGAAAATGGCAATCCCCACTCAACAATCCCCAGTTGTGTCCCCCCCAATAAAAGCCCATAGATATGTTTTATCTGTATCTTCTCCCAGAAAATTACTTTGACTCTGGCTGAAAATATACTTGTTGAATTCAGAAGGCTGAATTCATTCTTAGAAAACTCAGGTAATATTTTGCTTCCTTTTTTTGCTGTATTTTGCTCCATTTTATGTGTGTTTTACTCATTCTTCATTAACCCTAACCCTCATTTCCAGAAGGCAGCTTATATCCCACTAGCCTCCCACCATGGCAGGGTGGTTTGGGTTGTGTTCCCAGCGGGCACTGAGTAGCTTTGGAGATGCCACCCACAGTCATGGTTCCCGAATCGAGGCAGAAGTTCTGGTTGTTGTTCTCGGGTGCCCCAGCATGCTGGTTGTATTAAGTGGCTGGTTGAGAAGGAGCGTGAAGATGGGGAACATCCTCTATGTGCCCCTTAGTCTTGATTTCCTCATTTGTGAGGTGGAGGAGAGAAGAACGCACACCTCTTAGGGATTGTCGGAACAAGGGGGCTTCAAAAAGTTTACAAATCACGTGAACTCATTCTTGAGTCATTCTTGGGGTTGGATTCTGTTGCCTCTGAGAGAATGTATCTTCCTTGCTGCCTTCTGATGCCAGCTGGTGGTGACCTGGGTAACATGTCCTCTCCTCAGTCGGGAGAAGACTTGTGTCCTCAACCAGTGGAAGACCCACCGAAAGTTCAGACAGGATGAGTGAGAAGCATTCTCCCGCTGAGTGGATGACACCGAGGAGGTCTCTGGGGAGCTCCCAGCTTTCTGGCTTATCTCCTGTTGAGAAAACAAGAAAGAGTTAGATGCATATAGTGTCAATAGCTGTGGGCTTGCTGTCTGCTCCTTAGTACAACCTAAGCCCATTTACCTAAACTAGCCCAACTACAGCAGAGCTTCTA
Organism: Mesocricetus auratus; assembly: GCF_017639785.1. NCBI lineage: Eukaryota > Metazoa > Chordata > Mammalia > Rodentia > Cricetidae > Mesocricetus > Mesocricetus auratus. The sequence goes on from NW_024429187.1 coordinate 15,155,451, forward strand.
GACCCATCAACTTGAGCACACACACAATCATATTTACGTGGTTGTTGGTTCTACCTGCTGTTCCTACCCTCATCCCTCCCCTCCATTCACCTCGGTGTCTTCCCGGCAGCACCACCCTCCCCATTCCTGGCTGCCATCTTCCTTTCTGTCTTGTCTCCTGGGGCTCACATTACCTCAGAGCAGATAGTGGAGCCTGGCTAGGGTGTTCTGTCTGTCTTGGCCTCCCTTCCCCAGTCCTTCCCTTGCTCTCCCGGGAGGCATCTCTGTGCTCACCACAACTTCATCTTTCTGTAGCCTTGGATTCTCTAGGACATGACAGACATCTTCATTTTCTGGAATTTGGTACTTGGGAAAGTCTTGACAAACATTATGTTTTTCATGTCTGACCCAAACTGTAGGTGGAGATGGAGTACTGGTCAGGTGGGCGTCTTCCTTCTGAGTAGATCCAGGGAGCACATGGCCGTCATGTTGGCTATCTTTATCTTTTTCTAGAAATGTCTCGAGTTTCTGTACTAGGTTATCCAGTTTGCAGAGAGTCAGATTTGTCCTGTCTTCTGGCCACTTTTCCATCCACTGGTGGTGGCCATTTAGATCCAGATTAGCTAGAGAGTCTGCATGGTCAGAGCCCGCATCGATATCCCAGGCCAAGGTGATGCTTAGCTTGCAGAACTGCCCCGGGCCACCCTCCATCTGATCTCGCTTCCGGAAGAGTCTCCTGACACTCTCTGTTCCCCAGGTACCTTGGAGAGGAGGGAGGAGGTGGATGGCAGAATCCGTGGAGGCTGTCTCCTCACATGAGATTGTCTCCTCATAAGAAAACGTGTTCTCAGACGGGTAGTGGCCAATTGAGAGGCTCTGATCGGATTTCCATTCGGAAACAGAATCCTCTGTGCTACTGTAGTCACTGCTGGAGGGTGAAGTTGTCATGGTGCTGAGTCTCCAATCCCATGTCTTCCTTGACTCAGGGGACTTCAGAAGGAAAAAAGTAATAATACATGATATTGGAGAGGGAAGGGAGTTGTGTGAGCCATCCCTTCTTCTATTTGGAACTAGCCCACTCTGTACAGTATAGTACCATCTGTTTGTACATCCTGCTCTGTAATAATAACATGTCACAGTGTGACAAAACCCCATTGAAAAAGACAGGAAAGTGTGGACGGAGTTCTGTATGCTTTTAGTCCTCTATCCTGAGGTCAAGGTAATCAGTTTCTTAATAAGTACATGTGTTTGTGCACATGTATACACATATACACATATCCAAATACATGTGACTCTCACATCAACAGAAATGTACTATTAAACTTATGAATATGACTACTCTATATTAACTATTTTCTTAATGGATGGCCTATTAATATTAATTTTAATTAAATAGCCTATTAATATTAATTTCTCATTAAATGGCCTATCAGTAATTCTTAGATTATGTGGTTAACAACCACTAGATTACTTAAATCCATTAAGTGGTACATCATGGAGTTGGTGGACCAGAGATCTTAAATATATAGTCTTATTGATACCAGATTCCTTTCTGGAAAGGTGACTGCCATCCAAGCACCCATCCTCCTACCACCTAATAATATGTTGATTCTGCATTTTCCATGCTGCTCCCCCCAGCCACCCACCCCCGTACGTAGAGCTGGAAGACCTCATACACACACTCACACACGCCCATGCACACGCCTCTGCCATTCCCTGATGAGGACTGCCCACATGAGACAGGCGCTTCCAGGTCCTGAGACATAAGTGAGGGTGTCAGAAACCCTTCAGATCCCCGTGTGGTAATGATATAAAGGCCAACTGCTTCTGAGAAGTTTGTGTTCCAAGACTGTTGGTCACCATGGCAACAAAGAACCAAGTTTATGGTCAGAAATGTGTAAAGGGACAGGATCTGTCTCTTGAGTTCCAGAGTATTCTGTGCACTTAGCACAGTAGGCTGAACTCATCAGAACCAGCCAGATCCGTGCGATCTCTCCCAAATGTTTCCCTTCCCTGAGATTGTAGTTGAGGCTCGCCACCTGTCATGCTGTGGTGCTGGCCTCCGTCTCTAGGCTCTGTTAAATTAGATGGCTGTGGGTTTTGGCGGCTTGACACAGGCCTAGCGGTAGGTGGGGGAAGCACTCTTCTGCTGTCCAGCAGATTCAGCTTAGCAACACCCACAGATAGCCCCAACTTCACCAGTGACTGGGGGCCACTTAGCTGTGTGCTGGGTCTTGTGACAACCCAGTCCTGAGTCATCCTGGAAGGAATGCCCACTGTAGCCACCCCCGTTTTTCTGAAGAAGGAGCCAAGGCACCAGTGGCTGTATGCATGTTCACCTTCCCAGAGCCTGAATGCAGACAGGCCAGGCTTTCACACTCTTGGCGTCCAGCCCCTCGCACACCCTGTCTCTGGGGAGGGTCTCCAGGCACCTCCTGCTTACGTCTAGTCAGGTGAGTCAGTCCACAGGCAAAACCACGTCCTGGTTCCTCAGGGAACAGCGTGCTCCAGGAGACACATTCGTGCTGTAGAGTGCCCTACACAAGGAGCGCGTGTGGGGCAGGGGAGGACTTGAAGTGAGCACCCTGCCCCCGCCTGGTTTCATGCTGGCCAGGCTCCTCTGCTGTGACTTTGACCTCCTCAGGAGGCCTCCCTCTGACCCACCTGAAGAGGGCACGAGGCACAGCTGTGCTGCTCTGCCTCCTGTGAGCACAGGGCACTGTGGACTGGATGGGGACAGTGGAGAGGAGAGCATGACCCTGCAAACGAGGAGGGCTTCAGAGAGAGACCCAGAGAAACCTGCAGTTTTCATTTTTACCCTCCCTGCGCTCCAGTGCCCTCCCTCCCTCCCATTCTCCACTCTCCTTCCCCGCCCCCAACTCCAATCCGCTACTTTCTCTCCATACACACACACACACACACACACACACACACACACACACACACACACACACACACACACGTTTTTCCTCATTTTAACTACATAGTTCAGGTTAAATCCCTGAGACTTACCTTGTCTCTAGCCTCCGAGTAAAAAAAAAAAAGATAGTTACTACTAATAGTTTAATGTCTATTAATATACTTACTAATATATACATACATTTATTGAGAGTTTTGAAAAGCCATCATAAAACAGCAATGACTCTCTCCCCCTTAGCGTGACCTGTCCTTTCTACGTCTCCTTTTAATCAGGGGTTTGGGATTTTCAGCAACAATCGCTGTTGTGTTAGGTTTTTCTTTTCCTTTTCTTTTTGGTTTTTCGAGACAGGGTTTCTCTGTTTAGCTTTGGAGGCTGTCCTGGAACTCATTCTTTTAGACCAGGCTGGCCTCGAACTCACAGAGATTCACCTGCCTCAGCCTCCTGAGTGCTGGGATTAAAGGCAGCGCCACCAACACCCGGCAGTGATAGTTTCTTAATTGGGCTTGCTGGTCTAGTTTCTCTTGTACTACCATTTTACTGTCTCTTGAAGCAAGACCACCCATAATAAAACTGGAGATTGTAACAGTGATTGTGTGCCATGAAGCTAAAGTAGTCTGGGCTGCAAGCCAGCAACAATAGTGATTGAGAACTGGAACACTTCCTAAGAGCCATTGACTTGATGGGACACGAAACCTCAACGTGTAGAGAAGGAAGCTTCTGATTTGATGATTATAATTTTTGTGTCAGTTCTGGGTGTGTCTGCATGTGTTTAGCATTGGATCTGGTGGGCTGAATAAGGCAGGGTGTAGTCCCCTGTGGTGCTTGTCCAGTCCCTTGGAGGTCCGACTAAGTTAACTGAAGACTATAAAGGAAAGTTTGCGCTGCCCCAATGACCAGGAGCGGGACATCAGTTTCCCCGTCCCCTGTGCTCAGACAGGGGTGTAAACACCTTCCACTCTCCCGCTTCCCAGGTCTCCAGACTGAGACTACAGCTTACTGGTCACCATTTGGGGCAGATCTTGGAACTTCTTAGCAATTCCTTGTAATGTCTTAAGACATGTCTTCAGTTTCTGTGTCTCTAAAGAAAGCAGGATGCGTACCCACTTACTGTGCTATTTTTGAAATTAGTGAAGTATTTTATCTGGCCTTGTGATACATACCTGTGTTGCAGCCCCTGGGAGACCGAGGCGGGAAGACTGTTTGTAGCTCAGGCTGGCCTTGAACTTGTGATCATCTTGCCCCGCTTATGTGGGATTGTGGCTCATTTATTCATATAACTTTTTAAAGCTGACAGTTGAGTGCGCCTATCAAATTTCTGCCACTTGTAGCAATAGCAAGTTTATTTATGTTAATTTATTTGATGTGTGCGCCTGTGTCTGTGCACCACATAGCTGCCAGAGGCCTTGGTCCTGTGACTAGCGTTTAGATGCTCCTGTGACTAGCGTCACCATGGCCGTGAGCCTCCAGATGTGGGTGCTGTGAACCTAACAGGAGCCCCTAGCAAAAGCAGCCAGTGCAAGAGCCCTCTCTCCAGCCCTGTTTCCAACATGATTTTATTCATCTGTGAAACGGAGATCACGACATCTTCCTCGGGCGACTTTGAGGGGAGTGGAGGTTGTATGTAGGTGTTCAGTACCGTTTATTTTCACTCCACGCTTAAGCACACAAACCGCCCCTCTGCCTTGCATTGGCAGGACCACCGTCCTTTGGGATAAAAAGACTTATTTTATTCTGATATATCAGACACAGAGTCATTTCTACTCCTGGTTATATATCAAAGTCGTGGGCATATATTAATCATAGTTGTGTTTATGTGATGGTCACCTCCGCAAAGGCAAGGCGGAATGGATGTTCAAGTTAGTGTCTGCTCCTGCCAGCATGGCACCAGACAGCAAAAGCCTCAGACTACAGGGGTCACAGGAGAGGGACTTCCAGAGTTAGTGTCCTTATCCCGGTCACTGCAGAGACTTCCTTTTTGAGTGTATTCTGCCACCAAGAAGAAAGAACCAGAAGGACTCTTTGGGCTAGGAGCACTACTTTCTCTGTATGTTCAGCTTGGACGGGGTGATGGCCCGACAGTTCACCCCTTGACAACACTCTAATTTGGGTGCAGTGTTTCTACCAACACCAGAGATGCTTGAAGGGAAAGACTGGGAGGATATAGGCTCCCCAGGAAACAAGAAACCAACTGAAGAGTGGCATTTCCTTAAGAGACTAGTAGCAAAAAGCTTAACAAGCTTTGTTCTGTCTGGTCCTCAGGGCACTGTGAGGGGAAGGGTGGGGGTGGGCGTGAATCGAGGGGAGGTCGGAAATACTCAAGGTCAGTAACCCAGTCAGAGGCCGGAGGCACTGGCACCTAGTTCCCAAGTTAACCTCATAGAAAGTGGGGCTCAGGGCTGGGGGTGCAGCTCAGATGCAGAGCCCTTGCCTAACCTATGTGAGATGCTCTGTTGAGTCTCCTCCTGCACTACAGAAATACAGCGGCAGGACGGAGGCAGCCTTACCTACAGTGTTTCTTGTATTTTGGGAAAGGACACATGGTAAAAAGTATCTGGAGAGTAAGTGGAAATGACCGTGAACAGTAGCAGGCATAGCATGAGTGCCTGTTGCAAATAATAATAATTTCCAGTTTTCATTAGAAGGAATGCAGGATCTGGAGCAAAGCAGACAGGGAGCAGACAGGGCTGGGGTGAGTGGGGCAGGTTGCTGTTGGCTGGCTCTGCCTGTCTCTGGCTGTTATCACTAAGTTCCACAAAGGCCTCCCTCACAGGCCTGCTCCAGCCAGAATGCCCTCCTGTTTGCTTCCCTCCCTCATCTGCTAGCTCACACACACACAATGGCCTCCATTCATTTGAGGGCCTCTGTGCACATCCCTTGGAAGACAGTTTATTGCCCCAAGTAAAGCCAGTTGATGAAAATGATATTGATTAACAAATACTATTGATGAGTCTTTTAAAAATCTTGCAAAATTAAAAATGAACACTAAAAATTATGTTTTAAAATCCTCCACGAAATGCTGAAGAAAAGTTAGAAGCTTCAGGAGAAGTATTTTTAAGGGAAGTATTTTAAGTTCTCTTAAAAACAAATCTCTCAGGGATACAAGGTAATTGGTAGTTGCCTGAAGCTGGGCCTGGGTGTGGTACTCCCCCTCCCCCCCCAAATGGGCAATATTAAAAAACCATCTGTCAGGAAAAGACAATTTGAGGTACAAGTGTGATCATTAACTTTTAATTTCCTAATAGTTGCATTAAAAAGAGGAAAAACTCAGGTAAAATTATTTTTTTTGCTGAATGTCAGGTAACTCATTTTCAATATTGTAATTCCACATAAAATAAATATAAAAGTATTTATTAAGCTCTTTTGCATTTTCTCAGCCAAACCTTTGATGTCTGTTATGGTTTTTACATTTAAATCATACCTGGTTTGGGGCCTACACAGTCTTCAGCCCCCATCCGCATACAGCTTTGGTAGCAGTTACATGGCTGTATCCGTCGCAGGAGTTTATTGGACTGTGCACCTTAATGGGCAACTTTTGCTGTATATAGTGCTATATATAGTGTATTTCCAGCTTAAGCTTGCGTTGGCAATGTATGTTCCTTCCGTCAATATGCATGAAAACTGTTTTCTTAAAAATGAACCCTGAGAAAATGGGATTTGACAAGTCCGTTGTCAAAGTCAAAAAGGGGAAGTTAGCCACAAGCTAGTAGTTTTCATAAACTTGGGGAACGTGGGTGGACGAGTGAGACTGTGTATGAGCACTTTCTCGAGTGTTTCTATCACCCGACGCTATGTGCATCTCGGTTTAGAAAGGACTAGTGGGAACTCAATTAGACAGTGCAGATTGTTTTGTTTTGGAAGACCCAGTGATAATTTTTGTAAAAACCTTGCCATCTTTTTGTCTTACAGCCATTTCTTTTTTTTTCCAGCAGTGTTAAAAATTACTTGTCTCTGACTCTTTCTTATTTTAAATTTATTTATTTACTATATAGACAGTGTTCTGTCTGCGTGTATGCCCACAGGTCAGTGGAGGGCACCAGATCTCATTGCAGATGATTGTGAGCTACCATGTGGTTGCTGGGAATTGAACTCAGGACCTCTCTCTGGAAGAGCAGTCAGTGCTCTTAACCTCCGAGCCATCTCTCCAGCCCCTGTCTCTGACTTCTTTTCTGCATCTGTTACATACATTTTTGGGTGATTATTTTGATTGGCTGGCTGCAGGTACGTGGGATGAAGAAAGGTGGAGTTCATGGGAGTAGGACAGTTGGTTAAGAACAAGTTTAACCTTCATGGCTAAGGCAGGGATGGTTTTGGGGTGGGACTTATAAGTAACATTGTCTGCAATTTGATAACTATCTGGATATCCAGTCTTCCCTTGTGTACTGAAATTTTTATGTTTCCATTTTTCTGAAGCTTGTAGAAACTGAAAATTTACAAATGACTTAAGTCAAGGAAAGTAGACCAGAAAATACCTTTGACATGGTCTTATAATAGCTGGGCTGAAAAAAAAAGTTCAGTAACCTTGAAATGTATTTCCCTCAGTTTGAACTAGGGTAAACTATGTGATAAGAAAATTAGGGCTGGAGAGATGGCTCAAGATAGTTAAGAGCACTTATTTGTTCTTTCAGAGGTCCTGAGTTCAATTCCCAGCAACCATATGGTGGCTCACAACCATCTTGTAATGAGATCTGGTGCCCTCTGCTGGCATGCAGGCAGAAGACTGTATACATAATAAATAAAAATCTTTAAAAAAATAAAAAGAAAATTATCACAGTTTTCACAGATAAATCTAGAGTGAACACAGGATGTGGTGGGTGTTTTAAGACTCCCAATTCACAGAGTGCATTTAGGATGTGGGCCACGTGGTAGATTACCCCTTTGGTTTAGCCTAGAGTCTATCTCAGGTTCTCTTAAACCCAGAAGACAGTTGATTGTCAAGATGAATTTTATCTACAGACATAGAAATTAAATTTCAATGTGTCTTGAAAGTATGGATTCTCGTGCCCTTTTCTTAGGAATTTCTAGTAAAATAGAGGAGGAACAGGACCTTCTGGTTAATTGTGTAAGGGTCTTGCTCTGTAGCCCAGGCTGGCCTGGGTGCATGCTCCTCCCTTTGGGCCTCCCAAGTGTACTAGACTTAGCTTCCATACAAGTGATTTCCCAGCTTGTCGATCTTCACCCTGAGAAACAACTGGCCTGGAATAGCCAGATGCTGTGATGCATTCCAGTAAAAGTCAGTGTCTCTGTTGTGACTGTGGAATCAGGTCTGTGTGCTCGGGGTGGCACAGCATAGTAGGAACCCAGGGGCTCAGATGAGGCGGGCAGTGCCACCAGCACCCGACTGGGTGAGATCTGAGTTCTGTGGAGACAAACCTGGGACCCACATAGGAAGGGCGGCATTGCTGGGGAAAGAGGTCTACGTAGATATCGAGTTCCGCTCTTAGTGGAGAGTCGAATGCAGCAAACAGATGGACGTGGACACAAAGGAGACCTTGCTGGTAATTGTCGGTGGTTTCTGAACTTGAGTGCATGTCCTTGTCATCCCGGACACTTGTTACAACACAGGTTTCCAGCTCCACCCTCAGTTTCTAGTTCAGTAGGTCTGGGTGGAGTCTGAGAATCTTTGGTCTTAATGGATTGGGTGTTTTAGGAAAAAAAAATCCACAGATTATGAAGGGAACAAATGATAATAGCAAAACAGGGAAGGGGTGATGATCAGTCTGTCCCATGATCTTGACTGCCTACCCTTTTTATTGTTTCTCACGAGGAGACCACTTTACTCTCAGAGCAACTGGTCTCACCAGAAATATGCCGGGGGGTGGGACAGGAATGCGGCCATGGAGAATAGTTTGAAGGCTCCGGGGTTTTAGAAGCCGCTTGTAGGGCTCGGTGCTTCTGAAACCCTGATCGTAATTGCACTTTCCACTTTTATTTCTGAAAATGCAAACCTAGCGTGTTGTGTTTCAGCACCCACGTATGCTGAAGAGCGTTCTAACACCGAGCTCATGGCCTTTACCACCACACTTCCGCCGCTCACCGGTGCTCTTCGTAAACAGCCACGGTGTCTGCCAGTTCCTTCCGTGCCTCCCGCTGGGCACCATCTTGGTTGCGCCCCTAAGATGCCCTGAATGCCACTTCCACAGTTCCGCTGCTTTGCCTCGCCTAGTTCTCAGATGGACTTTCCCACGTCTTCTCTGGATTCCTTTGGGAAAAACCAAGGAGAGATCTTAGATACACAATCATGTCAAGTCACCTCTGTGCTTAAGGCAACCCTTGCTGACGTCCATCTGTCTCATAGGGTAGACTCTTAAATTCTCAAGATGGTGCCGCATGGCACAGCCCTCAGCACCGCCTGTTTCATTTGGAGCTGTTCCCAGTCTTCTTTATACTCCAGCTCTCCTGATTACTTCATTTCCTGAACCGAACGTGTTTAAAACCTTCACAGTGGTAATCTCAGGTCAATAAGACAGGGTGTCAAAAAAAAAAGGCGTTGGTGGCCGCACGCCTTTAATCCCAGCACTCAGGAGGCAGAGGCAGGTGGATCTCTGTGAAATTGAGGCCAGCCTGATCTACAGAGTGAGTTCCAGGACAGCCTCCAAAAACAATACAGAGAAACTCTGTCTCGAAAAACAAAACAACAAAAACAAAACAAAACAAAAGACAGGGTATCCATCCCACTAATAGCCGTGGAGAGGGCGGAGTGAACGTTACACTCTAAAATGACATTTTCATTCAGATTAAAGCTGAAAAATGATACTGAGAAAATGTTAACACTGACCCGTAGAGAGCCCAGGTATAGCCTGCTGAGTTTCAGCATCTGTTGGCCTGCTTCAGGGCGTAGCTCAGCCAGGACAGTGGCCTGACAGCACTATCAGTTTGCCTCTAATTAAAATCAGTCAGTTTGGTCTGTATCATAGTGAAGAACAAGGAGTGATGCTTAGAAACCCTGGGCGTCCAGCGCTGGGGTGTTGGTAATAGACAGAAAGGCGTTTGCCGAGAGTGGTGGGATGGTTCTCCCTGTGACCGGTGTGGCGTCGTAACTGCCTTTCAAGCCAGTGCAGTTGTGACTTTGCTGCTTGCTAACAGCCGCGGGTTGTAGTCGAAGGTCAGGTGTGCTTTGCAGTCCGGAAGGCCCCTAGCACCTGGCCCGGGCAGTCCTCAGCCTGCTGTGACTTTACTGCATGGAGGGCCTCCAACATGCCAGGAACAACATTCTTTGATCTGGCATGTTTGCTCTTGTGGAAATGTCTGGAAGTATTTGAGACCTGGCAACAGCAGAAGCAGGAGGACGCCCAATTCTTGCTCTTTGTGAGTCATCCCGTGAACACATCAAGTGGCTATTTTCTTCATCGGTTTCGATGCTGATAGTCTGTGTGTTGGTCTCTGTGTGAGCCTTGGTCCAGTTAGCCTCACAGAGACAGCTTGGCCTTGATTTGGAGTCTTCCCTAAACAAAGAAGACAATGAGAAGTTGGTTTATTTCCCTCTCCCCCTGGACCCTGCAGGGTGTGATGGTGCTCATTTCTACAGTCAGCACCAGGCTTGGTCTGTGCGTGGTGAGGTGTCTAACAGCCTGAGCTCTGGGGGTTTAGCGTGGGGCTCCTCACAGTCTTGCTTGATGCTTGTGCCGTGTTGTTACTTGGCGTCTTGCCTTGGCCCCACCCTTCCTGCATACTCCCCATCGTCCGCAGAAGCCTCATTTGGCTGCGTGGGCTTTTGACATTTTCAGCTTTCCAGTGCTTTGGGTGGACTGTTTATCCTGGGACTTCTCAGCTGCCTTTTCTGGCAGGTGGTTCAGCTGTTTGGATGCTGTCCAGAGACTCCTCAGAGATGTGGGACGCCCTCCTATTCTCCCCCACACTCTTCCTTGTCTCTGGATGTTCAGGGTATCTGCCAAGTCCCTCTCGCTGCCGCTCTTGGCTTCTGCCGCACTCTGTACCGCAGTTAAACTTTTAGATGCGCCTCATTCCTTGTTGCTAAGTGTGCCGGGTGTTGCGTCACTAGTGTATACCTTCTCCGTCCTGGGCACCCGAGATAACAGCCATGTTTTGTTTGCCCAGCCAGAGACCGGGCAAAATTAAAACTTTCCTCCCCGCTGTTGTTGTTGTTACTCAGGTTTTGTCTTCCCTGGCAGATATTCTAAAACACCATTGTCTTCCAAGAAAACTGCCGTGCCTACTGGAAGTTAAATTTAGGAGGAATGGATGTTGCTTGTCATTGAGGCCACACTAGGCCTGTAGCAGCGAGGAGGGAAAGGGAGCGGAGTCTGTTTGAATAAAAAGGCTGCAGAGACCTTGACTGTGACGGTGGAGTAGAAAATTGAGACCTTTCTGCCAAACAGGGCACACATACGTGCATTTCCCCAGACAGAGGCCACTTCTCGGTGGCTTTGTTTCACACTCGTTTTTCTACCCCCACTAAATACTTCCTAAACCAGGTGGTCTCCAAAGTCCGGGGGGGGGGGTCTTTGGTTAACTTGTGTTCCCACTCTGCCTCTCTCAGTCTCCTAGGAGAAAGTTGCTTTTGGGGAACTCTCCCCTGGAACTGGAGTGAGCATGCTCATACTTCCCCCCACTGGCTCTACCGCTTTCACAAAGGACAGGTTGCTCGCTTAAAATGGGCTTCACACATGTCTTTAACCCTACCCAGCACTCGGGAGGCAGAGACTAGCGGATCTCTGTGAGTTTGAAGCCAGCCTGGTCTGCAGAGCGAGCTCCAGGATGAGGCTCCAAAGCAATACAGAGAAACCCTGTCTCAGGAAACAAACAAAAAACAAAACAGAAATGAAAAAAAAAATGTTCTTTACTGCCACAGGCTAGCCAACCCTGAAGAAGCAGGCCATGTATTTTAACAAAACTGAACGCACTGAGATTAGCCATTACAGCTGGCCTTTAAATCCAGGTCCCCTCCCTCATGCTGTGCCTCTCATGAGGTTGTTGAGGCCTGGAGCCTCTGCTTGTGTCTGAGAAGAGACAGACCTTGCTGTCCTGAGGAAATCAGGTGCTGGGGAGGCTTTGCTGCTAGTCGTGGGAGTCTAATGCCCAGGACTAAACTGCAGTGAGTTGCCTTGAACTCTGCTGATCGTCATCCTCAGGACATCCCAGAGCAGCACAGGGCTCCAAGGAGGGGCCGAGGCTCTCAGTCTCCCTGGGGTGACTGAGTGAGCGGTCCAGGTGTTTGACTTCTGAATAAACAGAGGTCACAGGATGGCCTTGAATGCCAGTGTCTGAGTTTTCTGAAGTGCCGTGTCCAGGTCCAGATTTCCCGTGAGAGTTTAGATGGGAGCCCATCTTTAAACTCTACCTGGAGGCCGAAGTGTCAGGCTGGTGTATTCCTTGGCTGTTTGCCTGAGTCCCCTCAAGCTGGTTTTTCAGAACACGCGGGCTGTTCCCTGGCGTGGTCCTGCCTGCCTCTGACTATTTCTTTTCTTGGGATGTAGGATAAACAAACTAACACCCAGCTCCTCCCTGCAGGCTGGCATCTCCCTTGCCATCCCAAAACCTTCGTACAGTTTTATTCCTTGCACCCGTGCCTGAGGTCTTAGCCTTTGAGGTATCGGCTCTAGGTCCAGCCGTCCTTCCCGTCCTCTGGGAAGACTGTCTGAGCACAGGTTTGTACTGTTCAGCCCTTAGTTTCCCTCTCGACACTGTCCTAGTCTAAGACTTCTTTAACTCTATACTCCAGGACCTCCAACAGTTTCGGGAAACGTGATGAGCTGGGCAGGATTTCCAAGCTTGCCTGTCTCCCCGCAGACACAGCCTGGGGTACTTCCTGGTTCTGAGCTACTCCTGGCTTATCACCCATTTGCTTGTCCAGACAGCACAGTTGTCACAGGTGGGCAAAAGCAAAGACTTTCCTATTCAATCTTAACTAGATAATAATTTCAAACCAGTGGGAAAGTACAGCCTGAAATTCCAAAAGTCTTTCCCTGGGGGAAATTAAAACAACAACATACAACTAGGACAGGTTTCATTTAAACAAACAATGGCTATGTGACCAGGTTCACAAAATATTTTTACACTTAATTTGAAGTAGCGGCTTTGAAGATTTATGTTCACTAATCCAAAACGATGGCTTATTTTGCTTGAGAAGAAAACACAAAACACCCATGTACTGATTTGGGGGCGGGGTTGATGGTATTGGTTAATGGAGAGATTTTAACAGTTTTTGAAGATTTATTCATTTTTAAACCATGAGGATGTGTTTGTGAAGACATGTGCACATCTGAGTGCCGGCGCCTGAAGAGCCCAGAAGAGAACCTTGAACACACTGTGGCTGGAGCTACAGGGGATTATGAGCTGCTTGGTTTGGGGCCTGGGAACTCAACTTGGGTCCTTTCCAAGAAAAATACATTAACCACTGAACCTCCTGTCAAGCCCCCAATTAAAGGACAGATTTTTAAAAATAATTTTGTGTAAGTTGGCTATCCAATAAACCCATGCTGATTTGATTTATAAACCCAAGGGGTAGATTGTGACTAGGAGAACCAATTGGAGAACAGAGTTCCTGGGGAGGAGCTTGGGGACACCATGCTGATTTGATTTATAAACCCAAGGGGCGGATTGTGACTAGGAGAACCAATTAGAGAACGGAGTTCCTGGGGAGGAGCTTAGGGGCACGATGCCCTCCTCCCCCCTTTCAGGCCACTCTTCACCTCTTCCCGTTCTTTTGACCTCTTAAGGCCTCAACAGTCTCATGTCTCTGAAGATTCCATTGTTCAGCTCATTTTCCCAAACCCAGAAAATTAAGCAAGTTATTTAAGAACATTTTGGAATGATATATGCTTAGGAAAGGTCTTGAGAGTGGAAAATGGCGCTCTGATTCTGTGTTTTGTTGCCTTTGACGAGCAAAGGCAGGATAGCACTAAAAAAGGCCACAGGCTGGCATGCAGTGGGCGTGTCCACACCCAGCAGAGGGGTGGGGCAGACCTCGAGGACCAGTTGTGTTAGATGTCAGAAAAAGAGTAAGTGGATATGTCTGTTTTCCCAAGGAAAGAGTTTCTAGTGTTTAATGCTGCAGAGCTATTGCCTAGAAGTCTAGTCAACCCTTGTCATTTCTGTGTATTGATAATGGCAGGAGATGGCTTCTTCAGTTTCAGCTTTACGCGGCTGTGAGGTGCAGGACTAAGAAAGACTGAGTTTATTTGGCTTGATCTCATTTTGCAAGCGAGGGAAACAAGGCCTGGAAAGCAAGCCTGAATTTTGTGCTCTGTCATGTCTCCCAGTGCCCAGCTGTGCTGTCTCCCACAAGGGGAAGACAGTAAGTGTCACCTCCCAGGGTTAGAGGCAGCAGTCCACATTCTAGCCTCTGCTGAGACCTAAGCGCTTTCCCATTGCCGTGGCTGATGGTGTGTCCCAGGGGCTGACAGGTGGCTCAGTGGTTATGAGTACTGGCTGCTCTTCCAGAGGGTCCTGGTTCAGTTCCAGCACCCACATGGAGGCTCACAAACATTGTCACTCCAGTTCCAGGGGACCTGATGTCCTCTTCTGGCCTCCGTGTGTCCTGTGTACATATGGCACACAGGCACACACACACACATAAAGTAAAAAGGAATATTTTTTTAAAATGTGTCCCAGAATAACTCAGGAGTCCACAGTCATATTATGGGAGAAGTCCAAGTTTTCATGAAAGAACCAGTTCAGGGTTTGGGACGATGTCTCTGCAGGTAAAAGCACTTTGCTGTGCAGGCCTGACAACCTGAGTTCAATCCCCCAGAACCCACAGTGGAGGGAAAGAGCCAACTCCAAGAGTTGTCTTCTGACTCGTACACACATGCAAGTTCCTGCATGCATGAGCTGTGTGCGTGCAGTGCGCAGACACACATGCACATGCACACTCATGCAAACACGTGATAAAGAAGAAAAAAGAAGCAATTCTCAGAAGACATCTTAGCTCTTCTATGCTTCATTTTTCTTCCCTATGAATGGGACGCTAACACTCGAGGTTCCCTAAGTCTCTTGGATACTCAGCACTTGACAAATGCCTCCTTCTTTCCTTTTTCCTTTTCGTTCTTCCACAGCCCTTCCCCCTTTTTATACCCTTACTGTCATTGTCATAATCTGTGGGGTAGGGAATTGTCCTTTACACTAAATTCCTGTAGATGAAAACTTCATGTCATGAGTACCTGGTGGGCCATGGGTCAACCCTGCCGCACTTCCACACCACCTGTAGCTATTTTACAGTTGTCTGGAGAAGAGGTAAGTCACTGTCGGGTGCACTTACTGCCAAGGTCCATCCAGTCTCTACTAACCTGAGCTTTTCTTTTTTTTCCCAAAAAAAAAAAAAGGATTTTATTTCATGTGTGTGAGTGTTTGTCCGCATGTATGTCTCTGCACCGTGTGTATGCCTGGTGTCCTTGGAGACCAGAGAGGGCACTGGGTGTACAGGAATAGAGTTCCACCTTCTGCGTGGTTGTGATCTACTGTGAGGACTGAGGACCCAGAGCTGCTCCTCTGCAAAACCAGTTCAGGCTCTCAACTGCTGAGAAAATCTCTCTAGCCTTGGACTTTTTAGCTTTTCGTAGATTGTGGGTTTGCTTTCAAGTCTCTGCACCAAGCTTACTCTAGTGGTCTCTAAAGGGGATGAGGAAGTAAGAGCTGCTTATATCCATCCACACAAAGTTACTCGCCACCAAATACTCCTAGGAATGCTAGCTAGGTGTGGTGACTCAAACCTGTAACCCAGCACTGGGGAAGCTGAAACAAGAACATTGAAAGTTCAAGGCCAGTCTGAGGTATGGAGTGTGTACTGCAGTTCCCGGAAAACAAAAAGGAAAAACCTGCATTAAAGATGGACTTTAGGCAGTTAGAATGTTGCAGATACAGAACTGTAATCCTAGACTGTCTCTGGTTCCCTTAAGAGCCTGTTACTTCCGTGTCTGACCTGCCATCCTCATGACTGTCTGATAAAACTTGCTAATTTAACGGGCTGCTAACCCAAACCTAAGCGTCATCAGACATCATCTGGAGCCCTAGAAGTTCTCCTGCTCCTGTCACTGTCTGCCCGCTGTCACCACGAGTTAGCATCACACCTGTCTTTTGTTCTGCCGCTGTGAAGACTCACAAGTCACCTCCGGCAGCCCAGTTATTTGGGCCAGTGTAAACTCCATGTCCCGAAGCCGTGGCCTCTCAGGTTTGGCCAGAATAGACTAACCTCTTGCTCCCTTTGAGGTGAGAGCTGTCTTTTTGCATCATCAGTAATGAGCCTCTTTCTCAAAACAGCAAATGCAAAACCAAACAAATCTACTTATACCTGTGCATCCTTGGGCTCTTCCCAGTTTCGCTTCACAGTTAGTACTGAAGACCCCGCCAACAGAAAAAGGCCTGACTTTGGTCCCCAGGCTCCTGCCTTTCACACACAGAAATGGTCAATAAGCCCTGAGTCCCCCAGGGTGGATGTGGTGTCTCCCCATGGGGTAGATGTGAGAGTCCTCTGCTGAGATGAAGAGTGGGCAGGAGCAGGCTGGGGAAGGTTACTAGGGATTGTTAGAGGTGGTGGTGGGATGTTGCAGGGAGGGAACCAGGACCTGTGATGACTCCTGCTTAGCATCAAGTGCAGGCCCAGAGGCATAGCTAGGAGCTCCATAGCAGGAGTTTGTGCTCACGCTGCTAGTCTTTGATGGGAGGCTGAACCCAAGTGTCCCAAGATGATGATGATTCCAGGGTATTTGGTAGCACAGCAGAAATCAAAATCCCAGTGTATCTTTTTCTGATCTTATTTTTTTAAAAAAAGCTCATGAGAATCCCTCATGAAATAGAACATATTCTCTGATGACTCAGAGCCCCCAAGCTTGGTAAGACTTTACACACTTAGCTAGAGCAAACGTCTGCCCTTAGAAATTGTGCTCTGTGAGGTGGACTTGACTGGAAGACAGGCACAGATATGGGAGTCACGGATCGAGCCCCCGGAAGCACTGGTCCTGTCAGATACTACACACTATGGAAACACCTGGTGGTCATGGCTAGCTCTGCTGGAAGCCGCGTAGCAAAAGCAAAGTTTCAGACTCCCGTCAGGGCTTCTCAGAGTGTTCATTCTCTTCTTTTTCTCTGCCTCTTTCCCTCTCTCCAGAATGCTGTTGCCTGAACCTTTACTGGAGTGAAAACAAAATCTAGGTCAATGACTTAAGACATAAAAGGATATACATCTTTTGTGTATGTCACGCCTGAGCATTTGAATATGCAGGGCTCACTAATTTATCCTCCTTAGAGATCGACGCAGTAAGCCTGGTACAAACCATTGAAAGTGACGTCCCTAAGAAGCTCGCTGGTGGATACTCAACCTGGGGAGCAAGCCCGCCTTCCAGGGCTTTACCCTTTACCAGGGTCACTGTAAAACAAGGCGTGTGTGTGTGTGTGTGTGTGTGTGTGTGTGTGTGTGTGTCTGTGTGTGTGTGGTGTGTGCTTCTTGGTGGTGGGGAGGCTCGAGGGGAGATTCTCCAGTGGACTCCTGAGGGGGAGCTGCCGTGGCATGTTGTTTTCTTCAGGCGTTAGGACCTCGAGAGGCGCCTCATCCTGGTGAAACTTTGGCTTCCTTCTCATGCTTGGGTGGGGAGTAGGCAGCTGATTCAGCGAAGTTCATCTTTCTGTGGCATGGGCTACATTTGGGCCTGTGCTGTACCGTAGTAATCTAGAGATGCTTTAAGGCACATGGCAGAATTGCATGGATTGTCTGCAAATACCGCATCGTCTTGTACAGGGACTCAAGCAGCTGGGGAGGGGGATTGTTACTGGGAGTCCTGGAGTCAGTACCCACAGACACAAAGGGCTACTCCGTGTGTCCCATGATACAGAGCCTGGTCCAGGCAGGGGAGGCAGGAGGTGGGACAGCGCAAAGGTCAGATAAAAGGGCAGGCCCATTCAGACACCCTCTCCAGTGCTGCAGGAGTCTCAGCCGGGGTCGTCCTTGTGGATTCCTGGGATTTTCTCTAGCACCAGGGTTCTCCCTAGCCCAGTAATGGCTCCTTCCCCCATCTTGGTCTTCTTGATCCCTCATGTTCCCATCCCCCATCCCCTCCTCTAACCCCTTCCCGGTTTACCCAGGAGATCTTAACTACTTTCCCTTCCTGGGGCCCTCCATGTGTGACCCTCTTAGGTTCCTCCTTTTCACCCAGCTTCTCTGGGGTTGTGGACTACAGCCTGGTTGTCCTTTGCTTTATGTCTGATACCCACTTATGAGTGAGTACATACCGTGTTTGTCTATCTGGTCTGAGTTACCTCACTTATGATTTTTTTTTTCTTGTTCCATCCTTTCACCTGTTGATTGCAATATGTCTTTTTTTTTTTTAACCGCTGAGTAATACTCCAGTGTGTAAACGTACCACATTTTCTTTATGCATTCCTCGGTTGAGGAACATCTAGGTTGTTTCCAGGTTCTGGCTGTTACAAATAATACTTCCATGGACATGACTGAGCAAATGCCCTTGTGGTACGCATTCTTTGGGCATATGCCCAAGAGCACCCTAATTGTCATCGTAGAACCTACGTCCAGTAACTGATGGAAGCAGATGCAGTGGCCCACAGCCAAGCACTGGACTGAGCTCCTGGAGTTCAGTTGAAGAGAGGGAGGAGGGAGTGGGTGTCAAGAGCATGGTGGGGAAAACAAAACCACAGAGACAACTGAGTCACGCTACCGGGAGCTCACAGACGATGCTTACATGGGACCAAACTTGGCCCTCTGATTGTGGGTGACAGTTATGTGACTTGATCTCTTGGGGTGGGGGCTGGCGGTGGGACCAGGAACTATCCTGGGTGCATGGACTGGCTTTTTTGGAGCCACTCCCTATGGTAGGCTGCCTTGCTCAGCCTTGATACAGTGGGGAGGGGCTTCGTCCTGCCTCAACTTGATATGCCAAACTTTGTTGCTCCCTGAGGAAGGCCTTATCTCCTCTGAGGAGTGGATGGTGAGTGGGAAGAGGGGAGGTGGTGGTGGCCGGAGAAGGGGAGAGAGGGGGAGTTGGGGTTGGTATGCAAAATGAAACAAAATTTAATTAAAATAAGATCGAAAAAAAGGTAAAAGATCAGGATGTGTTCAGAGGGCAGCCGTATAGCTGTATGGTGAAAGGCAGGGGTGCTGGTACCCCACACATACTGCATAGTTTGGCTTGGAACTCCCGGTGGGCTCCCTAGTCAAGGCATTGCAGTCTGACAGTGAGATGCATGCCTGAGTGGGGTGAGGAGAAATGGAGCATTCGTCCCCCAGGCTCACCATTTACCACATTGGCTCCACGTCTATTTTTCCGTAACAGCAATGCCTTTTTATTCAAGAAGAAAAAGAGCTTGAATTGTTGTGTGGATCTTCCCATTCGTTCCATTCTGGCTGTCACCCCTAAATATTGACAGCGGAGAGCCAACGGCCTCACCTGATTTTTTTCCCCCGTTGGCCCATTTTCCCTCGTTGCTGCTGTCATTGCAGTGCTCCCCAGCCTTGCACTGTCCCCTCTTAGCACCAGGAGAAGCAATGCGTACTAATGCCCCATGGTGAGTGTTCTCCGTCTACGGGAGGCTGTGTTCTGTTTTCAGAGCGTGCCGAGTGCCTGTGCGTGTGTTTATAGGGGTGGCTGAAATGACAAGTAGTTCATTGTTTGGTGTGTGATTGTTTGGGGGAGCTCTTAGTGTGCTTGTGTTCATGACAGAAAGACAACCCACGTGAGACGGTGTGTCGTGGCTGAAGGTGTTTGACAATCCTGGAGCTTGCAGGTCTGGGTCAACGTGGAGCACATTTGTTACAGGGATCTCCAGCATGCAAGCATGTAGCTAGAACAAGGGCGTGCTTATCACTTCTCAGGAACTGAGGTCGCGCCTGGCTTTGCTTCGTGTGTATTTTACCCCTGCCCCCATCTGCGATAATGTAGGAATTCTAGATGTTCTGTCGTTTCACTCATGAGCATTGCTGCTCATTTCTGAGCGATCGGGATTCAGAAGTGAACGGAAGTAGCACTATCGACAACTTTCTAATAATTCTTTAGTGCAAGTGTAGTCTTCGGACCTCTGAGGTCAGCGATATTATAATATACTTGTTTTGCAGTTTGATCAGTTTTTAAAGCCATGGCATTAAATATCACCCCTGCCGTGAAGACCCCAACCTTTCTGTTTTCTCCACCCCTGCTATTCCTAACAGCCTAATCTCCCCCCTCCCCTACTCTGTTCCCCTATTCAAGGACTTTTCACTTTATCTAGGTACATTAAAACGTGTTTGAGAAAAAGGCATCTGAGTTGATGGAGTATAGAGAGAATCTGTGTGGTGTCAGGTACTTTACAGAGAATCAAGAAATAGCTTCAAGCCTGATGTGGTGGCATATGCCTTCTGCAATCCCAGCTCTTGGGAGGCTGAGGCAGGAGGATTGTGAGTTTAAGGCCAGCCTGGGCTATGTTCCAGAGCAGTCTAGGCTCCCTAACCAGATCCTGTCTCAGAAGCAAAGTGGAGGGGGCGGTTGTATGTTTTAGACGTGAAGACTTGGTGAGGGAGGACATTTTCAAGTTGAAACCTTAGTTTCTTCTTTAGAACTTATATCTTTGGATCGGAGGTCAGTAGTAGAGGTGGGAAGGGGAATTCTGCTCTATTTACCTTGGCAGCCAGTTCCCCATCTTGCCCCTCCAGTTAGAACCACCTCTGTAGTTGTCTCTGAAGCTTTGGACCTGTCCCTGGCCTTCACTGGAGTGGAGAAAGGATTTGCATTTCTAAGAAGCTTCCAGCTGCTGCCACCCTCAAATCATAGACCTGCTAATCCTTCCTACTTCCCCTTGGTCCTTCTGTTTTGGAGATGGGCTTATCTTTGCTGAGCTTGTGTTGCTGTAGAACCTCAGCTGAACTCAGTCGCTCCTCCATTTGGTAGCATCCTGAGAGGACCATCTGGTGAGAAGTCTGTGGCAACTGATGTAAAAATATATTCTGTTTTCATAAGGATCACATGCTGTGGTGTCCCACCAGCCGGCCTTAATGTGATGTGCGTGAGCATTCTCTCCTTCCTCTGGGGTGTTTGTTTTCTCTTTTAAGTCTTAATCTCCATGAGTTGTGTCTGTCTGGGGCAAGAATTCCAAGTTCACTTTTCAGATAAAGCAGGCCGAGGGTGCTAGGGCAAAGGCTACTCTCACCAAAGGTCAATGCAGACTTGGTGATGATTCTCACACAGTGCCTCTTTTCTTCTTTATGTAAGGACTGGGACACGCGGCCTGACCTAAAACATCCGCCTCAGTAGCCCTGCAGAAAAATCCGTGGTCTTCTGCCAACGCTTGAGCCACCACACCCGTTGCTGGAACTTTCCCTGACATTTTATCCTGTTCAGATCTGCCCTAAATGTGTCCCTGACCAGGTCTCAAATTAGACTTCTAAAACATCTATTTCTACTGGATCTCTTGTGTGTGTGTGTGTGTGTGTGTGTGTGTGTGTGTGTGTGTGTGTGTGTGTGTATGTGTGTGTTGTGGGAAGTCCTATGTTATAATATATGAATATTGTTCTTAAAGGTCATTTTAAAGATTGTTCTAAATTCATATTTATTAATAATGATCCATTGTGATAGGCAACTACTACTTTTGGGTCTCTGCACAGTCTTTCACTGCTGCTTACATTGCCTGTGAACTGAAACTTTGAGCCTGAGTTTACATATGTTTCCTGGTGCCCTTTCCTTCAGCAAGTTCTTTTTTTTTTTAAAGATTTATTTATTTATCACATATACAGTGTTCTGCGTACACGCCAGAAGAGGACACCAGATTGAATTGTAGATGGTTGTAAGCCATCATGTGGTTGCTGGGAATTGAACTCAGGACCCCTGGAAGAGCAATCAGTGCTCTTAACCTCTGAGTCATCTCTCCAGCCCCTCCCTTCAGCAAGTTCTTAAGGAAGCGTGCTGTAGCCATCTGTAGCCTAGAGGTATGCTGGTGAAGTTTTAATTTTCTAAGTGGGTCAGTCAGCTCAGAAGAACAAACCATTGGCCAGTGATGGCAAGTGCTTGTAATCCCAACCTGGGGAAACCGAGGCAGGAGACTTGAAATCCCGAGGTCCATCTGGGCTGCAGAGTGATGTCCCAACTTTGCAGGGAGGCAAAGAATGAGGCCCAGGGGGACCTGGATACCTCAGGTGTGTAGGGCTGGATGATTCTGGAGTGTTATTGTGGGTCCACGCAGGTGCTACTTTTAATCATCCATTTATCTGTTTAGTTCATTTAAAAACGTAATTTTAGCCAGACAGTGGTGGTGCACGCCTTTAATCCCAGCACTTGGGAGACAGAGGCAGGTGGATCTCTGAGTTTGAGGCCAGCCTGGTGTCTACAGAGTGAGTTCCAGGACAGTCAGTGCTGTTACACAGAGAAACCCTGTTTTCAAAACCAAACAAAACAAAAAGTTATTTTATTTCTAATATCTAGTGATCATTTACATTTTGAAATTCTTAAATGTTAAAAATGTTTTTTTGGATGTGTGTTTTATGTGGGGGTATGTGCACCTATGAATGCAGGTGCCCCCCCCCCCAGAGACCAGGGGAGGGTGACAGGTCTCCTGGTGCTTACAGACATCATTTAAAAGGACTCACACTGGTTATGATCATCTGTCTGCTTTCTTTCTCTAGAATGTTGCAGAGTGTCACTTGCTCAGTCAGGCTTAAAGTGTAATTTCCATTGTGTTAGAATAACATTTTGTTATACTAATTAGTTACCAGAGGGAGCTCGGGGGATCTTCCTCCAAGGATTTTTTTGAGGACATAAAATATTTGTCCAGAGAATAGAGCTTTCTAAAATATTTTTATTTAGCATTTCCATTTATAAAAATTCTTCAGCTGAGCCATGGAAAATAACACAGCTTTATCAACACATACTCTCTAAACTGGGCTGCGTCTTAAATAGCCCGCTCACGGGCAAGGCATCGTTTTAAGGGATGTCCTTTATAGCATCTAGCTGTCCCTCCTGAGCCCCCAGCCGTCCTCTAAAACCCATTTGGAGTTTACTGGGGCGTATGTTGTGGTTTTGCAGCTGTGCTTTTTATGTTGGCTCCTTGCTTTAGGCTTATGATTCCTGCTTGGTGTGTGAGAGATCCCGGACTCACATCCCAGATGAGCCCCTACCCTATAGACCTGAGGCTCTTGTCAGTAGGTTAGGTAGATACACAAAATAAGTTAGACTGATGCATCTGTGCCTTAGGGAGGTGACTGTAGCGTGCAGACACTGAGAAGAATGTATGTTCTGCATCTGGGCATCTGACAGGACTTCTCAAACTTGCCCATCCTTGTCAGCAATCACATTAAACATGAATGAGCTAAATTTGTGTAGTTCCTCCTTAATTCTGCCAGTTCTTGCTTTGTGTGTTTTGAAACTTTCATATTATTAGGTTGTGAAAGTATCTCTACTCATGCGACTTCTTGGCAGAGTAGCTCTTTACCTCTGTAAACTGTACCTGGCAGGCACAGATGCCCTGGGGGCAAAGTCAGGAGGATCAGCCTGGGGCCCCTCTCAGCCTTCACCCTCCACTCCCCCTCCCGCCTCTGCATGCCTCCCCCACTCTCCTCCAGCACTGAGCTTCATTTCCAGACCCACCCACTGTCCTTACTGCAGTTGGGGGTGGTGGGTGGAATAGGGTATGCCCGCAGGGAGTTTAGGAATCTCCCTCTCCTCCAGCCCAGCCTGCTGTGGTCTCTCCTCACTTTCTTCAAAGCTGTTTTTACTTTTTCATTCAGAATCTGGTTTGCTCGATGTAACCACCCTGACAGTGACCAGAACTGGAATCCCCAGGTGTTGCTTTAGTGATATAATAGT
Source organism: Mesocricetus auratus (assembly GCF_017639785.1). Lineage (NCBI taxonomy): Eukaryota > Metazoa > Chordata > Mammalia > Rodentia > Cricetidae > Mesocricetus > Mesocricetus auratus. The sequence continues at coordinate 15,179,082 of NW_024429187.1, forward strand.
CACTTTAATATTCAGCACTTAACTTGAAAGGTTCCCAGTAACCTTACCCCCCCTTTGCATAGTTAAATTGACTGTATTCATTTCTAATATATATGATACATATTAGTCAACACACACACACACACACACACACACACAATTAGGTAGATCTGTTTAATTGCCTTAAGCTTTGTAAGCTGTTTTGCTGAAATTTGGGGGAGCCTTTGTATTTACTGGTCTACTGTACAGACCACACTGCTGCGAGACTGTCTCACAACCACACCTCACACCATCCTGTGCACATGTCACAGTTTACCCGTCCTCGATGGAGGCATGCTGGCTGTTTCCATGCCTTTCTTCCTGTAAGGACTTCCCTCTGTGAACATATGTGCATTGCTCTTGGTTACACGTTTTGAAGGAAATAACCACTGCATTGAAGACGAATGTAAGCATTTAAAGTGACAGTGGCAAACTATTTCTCAGAGCGGGGGAAATCCACGTAAAGCCCCAACACCATTCTGCAACAGAGCCTGTGAGTCCATAGCGCTTTGTGGTCTTAAAACAGTTGTTTGCTAGTTAAATGGGTGTAAAATTTTATCACGCTGCTTTAAAGTCCTTTGTTCTTAGTGACATTAAACACCTCTTCATAGTTCTATTACGCTTAAAAAAATTTCTTCCAAGAGTCTACTCCTGCCCTCACCCCTTCTGTTTTTTTCATGGGCTTGTAGGAATTTTGTGCTTGGGAAGCATCCTCTGAGCTCTAGACCACTTCTAGTTCATTAGTGGCTTTGTGTCTGTCACTGCGCCCTCTCCCCTGCAAACTCTGTGCCCCGTCACCCGGTCCACCTTCTCCGACTCAGTACCCACCTTCCTCACCATGCTGCAGACATATTTGTTACTGTGGCCCCACTTAGGCGGAGGTGCCATGTGATACAGGCTGAGCGTGAGCATGGATAAATTTGGGGGATTGGTTTAGTGAGTTAGAAACTTTTCAAGCGGACTTTTCACCATCTTGACAACTGTGGTCCAGGTGGTCTCAGTCCTCCACGTCACAGCACTCGGGCAGGCTCCCCACCGGGATGCTGGCTGGATACGCTTGCCCACCTCACTTGGGGAGTGCCGGGTTGTTGCTGTCCTTAGCTTTGTTCTGTGAAGCTGCCAGTCAAACTCGGGGCCTCACGCTGTTAGACAGAGCTCTACCACTGAGCTGCACTCCCCAGTTCAAAAAGCAGTTACGTTCTACACATGTTCTCAAAGATGAATGTCTGTCTACACAAATACAGTGCTCTCAAAGATGAATGTCTTGTTTTTCTGATTCAGTGAGCATATTTTTCTTTTTCTTTTCTTTATATTTTGGTTGATTTTGGTGAGCATGTTTTTCTGGTGTGGGATTTATTTTGTTGTACTGATATTCCTACATTTATAGCTGAACCTTATGTGTGTTTCTGTATTGTATGTGCACATTTATTAGAGAGAGACAGAGAGAGAGAGAGAGAGTGTGTGTGTGTGTGTGTGTGTAGATGGAGTAGGATAAAGGGTTTCAGAGCTCGGTGGGGCTTTCAATGTAAAAGACGGCCAGTTGTATGTGTGTGTGTGTGTCTGCTTCTGTTTTTAAAATGAAAAGGAATGCCGCCCATTTAGTTATGAAACTCAGGGCTTGCACACACCCTTCTCCTTAATCCTTTTGCTTTTAGTTTTAATGTTTTGAGTTTTCTAGCCTGCGTTGTTGTTAAGCTTGTATTCCAACCTCTATGGACTGTGCCCGCCCAAGGCCATGAACAAATATTTATTTATTTTGAGGCAGGGTTTCCAGGTAGCCTTGATCTCAGAGACTTCCTGCCTCTCTGCCTCTGGAGTGCTGGGATTAAAGATATGTCTCACCACACCTGACCATATGAATAAGTTCTTTAAGCCCCCTGGTTTGTAATCTGGCTTATTTATGCCTTGGTTTCTATTTGGCTGTATGCCTGGTCTTGAGTATTATTGTGCTAATTATTTTCACATAAATTGATAGTGAAGTTTTATACCTTCTGGTGAGTAAAATTCTAGAGTTCTTAGATAAAATTATATATCTGAACATGGTAACATCAGAATTTTGAAGCAGTTTGCCTACCAAATAATAAGTATTTGCTCTTACAGTAACTTAGTAGTAACACAAAAGGAAAAGCAGTATTTCAGGATGGTATGGAATTTTGTTAGAAGAAATGGATCGCACAGAGCTGGTTCCTGAAGCTGACAGCAGACCTCTAAATGCATTTATGAAAACAGAGTGGAGCACGAGGTCTGGGTGCTTGGAAACAGAGGGCAAAGGTTTCTCCTGAGCGGCACATCCTTTGCTTCTCAACGGTCTACTTACTATGGCATCTGCAGCATGACGTCAGCTTTGTCTAGGCCTGCCGGGAGAATGTATGTGGGCACTGGCACCAAAAATGTGCTAAAGAATGTAAAAAAGGAAAATGCATTGACTATCTGTTGCCGACCAGTGCTTTGACAAGTGCAGCCAGTAAGACCCTGTGCTGCTTCAATCCCAGCACCCAGGAGGCAGAGGCAGGAGGATGACTGTGAGTTAGAGGCCAGGCTCGTCTGCAGAGCCAGTTCGAGGCCAGGCAAGGCTATGTCACAAGACCCTGACTCCGTAAGGAAACCAACCAGTAAGTCCATGGTAGGTGGTGGTGCCACTTCAGAGTAAGTCTCCTGTTGAGGTGGGATCAACAGAAACACAGCCTGCAATAGATGCCACACAGACCTCTGCTAAGAGCCGCCGTATTTGTTAAAAACTGCTATTGTGTTTTCCAGGAAAATATCAAAGCACTGTAAGTCCTCATGTATAAGATGGAGAGGCTCACTCGTTTTACTGAGTGGTTGTCATGATTAAAAGTCATGGTTAATGGAGCTGCAGCTCAATCGAAGAATGTTTGCCTGGCACACACAGCCCTGGGTTTGAGCCCTAAATCCGTGAAACAGAAAATCAGAGGCTTAGGGATGATTTATATACACAGTTGGGGGCTGCTGCAACCACTCAGGACACTCAGTACATGGTACCTGTTGGCATATTATAAAGTGTGTGTGTGTGTGTGTGTGTGTGTGTGTGTGTGTGTGTGTGTTTTACAGTTACATTCAACTGATTGCAGGTCAGAAGTATTTGGAAGACACATTCCTACTGATTATGTGCAGACCAGTTTTCTTATTATTTGTCCCTCAAAGAATACAGTGTTTCATCTAGTTACAAGGCACTTTTATTGGGTTAAATACTGTTAAGTAATCTTGCGATACTTCAAAGTGCTTTGTGCAAATACTGTGGATAGCAGGAGACGATCGTCTGTTTGTTAGTGAGCCCTTTCCTTCTATAAACCTTATGGTAAACTGATGGATGAACTGAACAAAGGGAAAATGAAGAGAACAGTGATTAGATGAGATACAGAATAAAAACGTTCATCTGCACCCTCCTGGCCCTCAGCAGGCTTCCATGATACCCCTGTGTCCGTCAGTCTGTCTGCACCCTCCTGGTCCTCAGCAGGCTTCCGTAGTACCCCTGTGTCCTTCACAGGGACCTAGAGCTATGAAGAGTGGCGTGGATACCATCCTACCAGACTTTATGTTTTGCAGTTTGGGGGACTGAACCCAAAGCCTTGCACATTAGGCAAATACTTTGTCACCAGGCTTTGACCCCACCTGTTTGCTGGACTTTGAACAAGATCTAAATTTTCTCTTATTAACTGGTGGAGCGACACGGGTGCTGGTGTGCTTGTTACCCCACAGCAGGTGATTAAGGGACCCAGTCAGTTCAGCCCCACACTGCTTCTGACGTTCTCCGATTGCTAAGTGGAGTCGTAATCTGAAGTAGAATTAGTGAGCCCATGGGCCAGCGTGCGTCATGCAGTGATAACACCGTGGTCTTCTGTTCCTTCCCAGATTAACGCTGGAATTTGCCCCTGACAATACAGGAAGATGATGAGTGATGCTAGTGACATGTTGGCGGCGGCGCTGGAGCAGATGGACGGGATCATAGCAGGTAACCCGCAGCACGTGGCCCGCCCTCCCTCACCGTCTCCTGTTCCCTCTCTGCTCTTGTTTTAATTTAGTGGCTCCCTCTCCAATGCTCTTAGGACCTCTGTGGAGGGATGGACTTGACAGTGGAGTGTTCCATAACCAAACCTAACAAAAATGCCGGTAGACTTTTAATATAGAAGAGTGTTCTCTTGTTTTGGGGTGATATGTGCTTTCAAACAGCTTGGCATCTCCAGAAGAGGGCGGGCTCATCCTGTTAGGATTTCAGAAAGCACCGCTAGGCTCTTCCCAGGCGCTCACCTCATAACTCATAAATACTGGAGGGGCGGTGCGCCTGGAGCAGCCTTTGGAGGCTGCAATCGTTATACACTCTCCTGGATTAGGTGTTAGCTTCTTAACCCCTGTAAGACTTCAGGACCAGTGTTAGAGTCGCTAAGAAAAAAGGGCCAGCAAGATGGCTCAGTAGGTAAGGGTTCCTGCCACCAAGCCTGATGATCTGAGTTCAGCCCCAGGGACACACATGGTGGGAGGAGAGAACCAGCATTTCAGTTTGTCCTCCGACCCCATACATGCACGATGACACATGTACGTACTCGGTGACGTGTGTGCACACGCATGGGAAAACAGCACACAAATATGATAATAATTAATTAAAACGTGGAAAAAGTTAAGGGCTGGAGAGATGGATCAGTAGTAAAGGCGCTCACTGCTTTTGTGCAGGATCTGGGTTTCATTCCCAGCTCCCACATCAGTCAAACTACAAAATCCTGTAATTCTAGTTCTAGAGGGATCAGATGGCCTCCTGTAGCCTCTACAGCCCCCTGTATGCACATGGTACTCATAAATTCACATGGGAACATGTGTGATCACATGCACGCACACATAAATGTCTCTAAGATGTCTGTGGAAAATAATGAAAAGACAGAAAAAGAGAGATTATGCAGGACCCATACCAAACTAAGTCAGATGTTTTATAGATAGGTAGGACCTGGGTTTATTCCAGCTAACAGTTATGATTCCCCAACCGAAATAGGAGGGAGAGGAGGAGAAATGAGTATAAATGCTTAGGGTTTTTTTTTTAACTCTGTGTGTGTGTATGTGTGTATTCTCACTTTGTTCTGTAACAAGATATATTAGGGTAGAAGGTTATCATGGGCATAATAGCAGGTGATCTTAGTGCTTGTAAGTGCTGGAGCAGAACCCTGCAATCAGGACTATGTGTGTGTTTGTGTGATATTCATGTTTGCATGTCTTGAGGTAGGTGTGTGTGTGTTTGTGTGATATTCATGTTTGCATGTCTTGAGGTAGGTGTGTGTGTGTGTGTGTGTGTGTGTGTGTGTGTGTGTGTGTGTGTGTAGGACTGAAGTCGATGAGGGGTGTCTTCCCCGACTTTTCCCTGATTCTTTGAGGTAAAGACTCTTGCTGAACTCAGAGCTCATCATTTCTGGCCACTCTTGCTTATCCCAGTAATCTTGTCCCTGCCTCCCAGATACTGGAATCACAGGCCACTATGATTTTTTTTTCTGAGACAGGGTCTTGCTATGTAGTTTGGCTGACCTGGAGCTTGCTGTGTTGACCAGGGTGGCCTCAAACTCACAGAGCTCTGTCTGCCTCTTGCCTCCCAAGTGCTGGCATTAAAGGTGTACGCACCACCGCATTTGGCTTAGAACACCAGTTTTTTAAAACTAATGTTAACTAGAAATTCAGTGCTAAGGCTATAAGCAGAATGGCAGAGGGAATTCTTATACACATGTGCTCACATGTGCATCGTACACACGCAACTCCCTGAACATTACCACTGAAGTACACGGCTCATTTTTCAGGGAATTCAAAGACCTCATGGGAGGCACGGCTCCACCTGGACCACTGTCGTCCACCTTCTTCTGATCTCTTCCTGAGCCTACCATGCTCCTTTTCCTTCTGTCCCCCCCGCAGCTGGCCTTCTCGTTTGGCATTGCGCCGTTCATACTTACCGTCAAAGACATTGCTTTTTGTTTTCAACTATGTAATATTTGGAGAGATTTATGTGACTGAGCTATTTACTTGTTTGTTTGTTTATTGTCCTTTCCCTGTTCTTTGTGATCATTGCTGGTGACTAGACTGGTCTGTCTTTTCCCGGGTGTCGTATTGTACCTAACGTAATCCCATTGCTCTCTGATTTTTATTTTTATCTTTTTGAAACTAGGTTCTAAAGCCTTGGAGTATTCTAATGGGATTTTTGATTGCCAGTCTCCCACCTCTCCGTTCATGGGGAGCTTGCGAGCTTTGCACCTTGTGGAAGACCTGCGTGGATTGCTGGAGATGATGGAGACGGACGAGAAGGAAGGGCTGAGGTGCCAGATCCCAGACTCGACAGCGGAAACGCTTATCGAGTGGCTGCAAAGTCAGATGGTAAGCTTACCGCGTGTTCCTTCTCTGCGCTGTCCGTCTTCTCTTGTTTATTCCCGGGCTGAGAGCACAGACTAGCAGATCAAACAAGATTAAAAAGAGGAAAGCTTGCAAGGCAGAACGTAAGACCCAAGTTCCTTTCATCTCTAAAGACAGCTTAAAAATTTTCCCTGTTTCATTTTATGGGCATGAATATTTTGTCTGCATATGTGTCTGTGTGCCAAGTGCATGCAGTTGCCTGTAAACCCAGAAGAAGGTGTCAGATAGGGTGTGTGTGTGTGTGTGTGTGTGTGTGTGTGTGTGTGTCTTACAATGGATAGGTGGGCACTGAGAATTGAACCATCCTCCGAAAGGACAGGTAGTGTACCTCTTAACCCCCATCTCTCCAGTCTCTAAGGATGATTTCTGAGAAGACACTGTATTGTGTGGGTGCCAACGAGTTGCCCAGTTGCCTCTGGAAATGGACTGGCTTTTAGGTCACGGCAGTGACCCGGTGTGTCTTAAAGCAAATGTTCCTGTGAGGGAAAAGAACCTTGTGTGAAGCAGGTGCTATCTCAGTAACAGTAGGGTGGGGCCTCCTATGAAGAACCTAGTAGCTGTTCCTCACAGGAGGTGCAGTGAGCGCACGAGCTCTTCAGAGAGCAGTGAAGGTGTGTGGCTGTGTTTGAGGAAAGTGCCATCTGGTGGCTTGTGACGATCATGCCACTCCCGCTTCTGCTAGCTCTAGACACCCTTCCCTACACCGCTGATGTGGACACAGCGATAAACACCTCGGGGGAGACATAGTGGCTAAGGGGCTTGCTTATGCGTATGACTCGGTTGTGTTTATATGAGAACTAGTGGAGACTGCCTGAAGGGACTGAGGTCTGTTTGGCCGACTGGAGGAGTGAGGGCTGCCTGCTCTGGGAGCCTGACTGCGCCTAATGCCGAAACATTTCACACAGTCCAGACCTGAGCCTGGTGTTCTTGGTTCCACCCAGCTGGTGCCAGTTCAGACCATCTCTCAGGATTAGAGGAGTTAAAGACTTTTCACTGTGAGTGACAGGTGGTGCCTGCCTGAGACTTGACACTTGCCCCCAGAGAGACCTCCTGGATTTGCTGGTTTCTTTGGAAGTAGCCCTGGAGCACTCTGATCCCGGGCACCTGGCTCAGCCTGTTTCTGCTTCCCTCGACTTTAAATTCAGCACTCAGTGAGAAAGGAATTTATTGCTGGCAAGAGGGTTTCCTCCCCACTCACACCCGGAGGCTGTCAACGGCAGCAGCAGTGGCTCAAGAGGCCCTGCAGATAGTTGCTTGTGCCCAAAGCACTTCCAGTAACGTGTGCCTGGTGGTTTGTGGAGCGTCTGAGGGCTGAGGCAGGAGAGGGTGTCCTCAGTGATGTTGTTGACACCTGCGCTAACGCTCCACAGTGAAGGGGGCCCCCTCTCACCTTCCACCTGCACTGCCCCCCTGCGTGAACTCTGCTGACCTGATGTGGCTCATGTGATTGTGGACACCGCTCAAGGGGGCTTCCCAGGAGCCCCAGGACGGTTGCTTTCATGTCAGCTAGGGTGTCTCAGTGTGCTGCTGTGTGACACAGGTGGTGAAGGTCACTCAGAGGACACAGGTTTCAGATGAACCTTGTTTGCCAAGTCCTGAGAAAACATCCCAAGGCCCACATGAGAGGAGGGACTTTGCAGAGAGCTGCAGACCAGCACCGCGGTGGGGGGAGGGGCAGAGGGAAGGCACTCAGTGAGCAGCAGCAAGTCTGCCACTCAAGACCAGGCAGCAAGGCTAGCCAGCGGCCCAGAGAGAGCACATCTCACAGCTGAACTCCAAATCATACGCATCTGCATTTTTACCCTTTAAAAAAATGTGACTTGGGATTGAAATATTTTCATTTTTTGAAATATAGAAGTAAGATAGGCCTGTACTACGATTATTTAACAGGCCAGACATGCCTTGTTTCTATGCTCTGCCTCACAGGTTAGAATCCTTGATTTGCAGACATTAAATTAGCATTTCACTGAAAATGGAATTTTCGTAACTTGCAGTGACTGTGAGTCTGCCTCATAACCAAAACGGCAAAACCATGGGACTCTCCTGCCATTCTACCCCTCAGTCTGGCTGTCGCAGCTCTAGATCCAGATCCTTGGATTGAAAGGGCATTGTAAGTGAAAGACCCCAGGCGGGGGACTTTCACGGGAGGGAGACCCGAACCCAAGGAACACCGAGGCCACGAGCTTGGATGCAACAGCAAGAGGCTTTATTGATAATACACGGGTACCCGGGGCATCTCAGTCTCGGGAACTGAGAGCCCCGAGCTGGGGACTCAGGGGTTCTTTTATAGCAAAAAGCGCAGTACAGAAGCGAGAAGCCTAGTTACGGGACCCTGATTGGGTAATTTAAATGAGGCTGGGGCTCAGAACGAGGGCAAGTAAGGTTTCTCCCATCTGGACAGAGAGGCAATTAAGGTTTCTCTCAGAACTCAATTCTCGGCCTTGGCCCTATCTGAAGAACAAAGGGTTTCTGTGCCTGCCCAATCTTTCTGGGCTGGCTATGCAGACCATAGATACCTGTGCCCCTATCTGGACAGAGATAGTAGTGACTATTCAGCTGCGAAGACCTTGAGCTGAGCTCCCTCCTGATAAAAAATGGCTGAGCTGTGGGGGGAAAGGAGTTTTCCATAAGCCTCAGCTGCTTGCGCTGGGCCGGGGTCTTTCATAAGAATATTCCAGGGCAAGTTAGACCTAAGATAGACAGGAACTATGTGTTTGGCTCAGATGTAGCCTTCCATTTGCTGCCTTAAATCTAGGGTTTGTCTGGGTAGTGCTGGTGCACACCTTTAATCCCAGTACTCGGGAGGCAGAGGCAGGTGGATCTCCAAGTTTGAGGCCAGCCTGGTCTACACAGAATACATACCACTGTCTTGAAGACAAAAAACGTAGAGCTTGGTAGACGCACAATCCTCCATTAGTAATACCTGTTAACACACTGTAATGTTTCACGTGATAATGGAATTCTGTTCTGTCTCAGTAACTGAGCAAGTTTCCTGTTGGATAGGTTTTTTTTTTTCCAGCCACAGGAGACTGCAGAATCACAAATGTATCCAGGAGCATAGAGTTATAGAAACACTGTTAAGACAGATTCATGCTTACACGCCGTGCCCCTTCATTTCGATAAGTTATTAGGGCACGCTTTCTTTTATCCAGCTACCATTGTTGTGTGTGTGTGAGACTGGGTGTCCTAGGCAGGCCTCAAGTTCTCATTCCACCTCCTGAGAACTGGCATTCCATTTGCCAATCACATGAAATAATTAAGGAGGTTTCAGCAATAAGTAAAGCTGTAAGCCGCATCCTCTGGGGGGAGCGGGGACGCTCCAGACCTGGCAGGAGTGGTGATTCTAAGTGCAAATGCCCACCGCACTGATGAGAAGGTTGGCATCTCTTAGAGGACGCGGACTCTCAAGCTGACCACCGTCGGAAAGCGTGAATGAAGACTTTAATTGCCTCTTTATTAACAAGTGATTATAAAGCACCATGGGGCACTTTGCAGTCTCAGAAGCATCTGCTGTCCACCAGAAGTGAACTGCCGTGTGATCTGTAAGGCTCCCTCAGGGTGGGGCCTTTCCCTCTGTGGGAGGGTGTCCTACTAGGCTCCCGATCTGTAAGGTCTGCTGCTGTCTGCTGGGCTCGGGAGAAGTTGCCCAGCACGTGTTAGCTCACAGTCCCCTTTACTACTGAGGATGTGGAGACAGAGCTGAGGAGAGCCATCTGTGAGTCAAGCCCTTCACTGCCTTCCTCCCGCAGTTTCCAACTTCCTCTGCTCGTTCCTGGGACCTCTTCTCATTGGCAGTTGGGGAATTTGCCAGGATCCTGTGTGTCTCGGTCACTTCTCTTGCTGTGATAAAGCACCTCACAACGGCAGCTTAAAGATGGAGGGTTTATTTTGGCTCAGGATTCAGGAAGGACTCCAGTGCACCGTGGTGATGATGGTGGTGTGAAACACGTGGAGATAGGGGTGTGAGGCAGCTGGTCACACCCTCAGGAAGCAGAGGGCTGGCAGGAAGTGGGGCTGGGCTACAAAACTTAAGGCGCCCACCCCCCAGTGTCCCACTTCTTCCTGTGAGGTTCCCTGCCTAAAACTTTCCACAGCCTCATGAATAGCACCCCCAGCCAGCAGGGAACCAAGTGTTTGAACCCCTGAGCTTGCAGGAGGGGATACTGTAACCTGACACTGTAGCATTGGGTCCTCTAAACTCTGATGGCATCAACTCTATCTCAGGGGTTTTTTATTTGTAGTTACAGAGTCACCACTATCACTGTTTTTAGCATACCACCAAGAAGTGCTAAGCATACCCACACGGGTGCCGATGGCACCATCCTCTACCCGAACGAACATGCCTTTCCACCCTGAAAACCCCAAGTCTGTGCTGTGGTATGCCATCCCTGCTTTCGGCACTCCGTTGTCTTCCTGCGCCTATGAGTCTAACAGTTCCAGACACCCTAATAATAAAGAGTGGGAAGGGAAGAATGAGTCCCAGCTAAACACTGTGTGTGTGCACGCCCCCATTTTAACACACTGACATACACCCGACTTCTGAAATACTCAGTGGAGAAGTCATGGCATGATCAGCGCCAGACCCTCTTCCTGTTGGATTCTCAGTGCTGGCCCAGGTGCACTGTGACAGGTGGGCGTGGCTCCTGCATACGCCCGACTCTGCCCCCCCACCTCTGCTCTCCTCTTCACGCCTTGTCCTTGTCCTTTGCCGTCTTTAAGCCCTCTTCCTGCTTCTCCCCCTTCTTCTTTCCTTCTCTGTGTGCCTGAGAGAAAACATTGACCTTGGTTTGGGAGGTTTGGGATGGGGAGGAAGAGTAGGCAGGGTGAGTTAGGCCTGCATAAGTTGAAAAGGAAAGCTCTCACCTCTCTAGACCCACGGGTACTGTGTTTTGTGACTGTTGGAATGTTATTGTCGTAATGGAATCGTGGTTGGTTCTGAAAAGTATTTGTCATTTTTCTGGCTTCCTCAGCTTAAAAATGTCAAACATGAAGACAGACTATAGCCTAAAATAAAACCCAACAAGCAGTCATCCACCCAGCAGAGCTCTCTGAGCTTATAAATGCACATAACCCTTTGTCTGTCGTCCGTGGAGCAGCTCTTACGGCTGTTACGGAGTGCCGGCAGCACTTGACATGGGGGAATGCGTGGGTTGCTTTGTTGTTTGAAACAGATTTCTCTGGTTCATGATGCTGGCGTCGTGTTGGAAGACTGGGAACGAATGATACAAGCGTGGTAAATGTACAGTAAATAAGAGCGTGGTGAGTGTTGAGGGAAAAAAACCCGGCAGGGAGAAAGAACAAATCTGTGTAACTTCAGATGAGGTGGCAGAAGCGTCTCTCAGAACACAGCTTCTGGATAAGCACCAGGACGTGAAGGGACTGAGATAGATGGTGGCCAGAGGGAGAGCTTTCCAGAAGGTGTGAGCGTCCAGTGCACACCTAACCAGCGGCCATGGTGGTCAGCGACTCCACCACTGGCAGTTTCTGAAAGAGGCCGTGTTCTGACTTACAACCTAAACTTAGGCATCTCCACAATCGCTATTTTACATTTATCATTGTGCTGGAAGTATTCCGTGTGTGCACACATACATGTTGATGTGTGTGTAGGAACCCGAGTATGGGCGTGCGATGGTCGCATGTGTATACGTATGAAGGCCTGAGTCTGATAATTCAGTTTCGGCCTTGATCACTATCTGTCTGATACATTGAGTCAGGGTCTCACAGTTGAACCCAAAGCTTACCGATTCAGCTAGTCTTGCCAGCCAGCTTGCTCTGGGGGATTCTCTATCTCAGAGCCCACCTTCTTGGAATTACACTCAGCTGTGATGTGGATGCCAGGGATCCCATTGCCAACCTTATGCTTATGTGACACGAACCGTATCTGCTGAGCCGTCTCCCTAGTCACCAGCAGTTTTGTTTGTATTTCTAGGGATGGACTCCAGAGCCATGCACACTGGGCAAGCTCTCTATCACTGAGCTACACCCTCATTCTTCAGAAACACTTTAATAGACCAGATTAAGCACACGTTAAGGAAAGTGTTCCGGGCGCAAGTCAATTATCTACAGGTCCTCTTGAGCCACGGCTGCCCGCTGGTGGCCTTTGGATTTGCGTGTGAGGAGGAAACCCTTTTGCCAGTAATAAATTCCTTTCTCAGTGTGTGCTGAATGCAGAGTAAAGACACAGGAAGTAGGAACAGGCTGAGAAATGTTTCAGGGAACAGTGAATCTCAGAGACCTGAGATACCCACAATCTCCCTCTCCTTCCCCCAGCAAACCTGGGGACCTTTGAGTCTCTGAGGGAGACACTCCTAGAACAAATGTCAAGTCTCACACATAGGCACCGTCTGTTTTCAGAGGCAAAGCATCTCTAATTGCTCTGTCATTTTAGCCTCACCACCACTGAAAGATGAATCATCCTGCCTGAAAACTCAAAAGCCCAAATACCCCTGCAAGGCTCGGGGGACATCTTGGGAGAGGGGCGGAAGAAAAAGTAAGAACTGGAGAAGGGTGGAGTGCCGGGGGACAGGTCTTCAGGGCCAGCTTGGCTGCTGCCCCCTTGAACTCAGCAGCCATGGTTACCTGCACAAGATTGGGCCTGTCAGCATCCTCTCACGGAGAGGGGAGGGATGCAGGAATGTCTGCTCTAGATAGTTAGCAATGTGTGTGCGTGTGCGTGTGCGTGTGTGTGTGTGTGTGTGTGTAGGACATAGGGAAGGCTTAAGAAAAGAATAAAAAAGAAAAGAGGGACATCCAGGTAAAAGGGATTCAGTGCTTGTGTGAGCACAGAGAACATGCTGCTTGGAGGAAGGGCTTGAGCCACCTGGGAGGCGGAGCATGAGGGAGGGACAGAGGTGACAGGTGCCTCCTAGGCTTAGCTCCGGTATTCTTAAGCAGAAGTGACAGGAAGAAAGAGGACTTGCGGGCAGAGTAACTTTATCTCCTTAAACACATTACCACCCTGTGTAGCGATCCCTAAGACTCTTTGCTTCGGGTCCCTGTGGAGACTGTTAATGCTGCGGAATACAGCTGATTTTGAGTATTACAAGCATTTACAAATGTCAGGGCACTTCTGACTCATTGACTCGCTTTGAGTCAGTTCTCAGCCTTTCACCTTGGAGAACTGGTTCTGAAACACCTCGTTTTCTATATTAGTATTTGACCCAAAAGAGAAAGCTGCCACTCTGGCTAGGGTTTCTTGCACTCAGAATGAAGGGACAGGGTGGAGCTCGACAGTGGGGCCTGTGAGCGCTTCTGTGTGGTGAACGTCCATGACCAGAACCACAGGAGGAAAACGGAATGGATACGTTTTGTTTGGACTCCGTGGCGCATGACTGCTGTCAGAGCTACTCGGGATGCTGAGGCAGGAGATTTGCCTGAGCCCACATGTTTGCTGTTTGCCTGGTCAATGCAGGGAGCCCCACCCTGTCTCTTAAAGAGAGACAAAAGAAAAAGTTCTACCTCTGAACACAGAGCATTTTCTAACTTAATGAAATGTGTTTATAAAACATGACACGAAAAGGATTTTAAAAACAGATGTCTCGTACTGTGCATAGTCAAAGCAAGGGATTGAAAGCCATCCATGGTCTACCCCTGCATTTTCACAGATTCAGGACATACATACGTCATGTGTTAGCTGTCCAGGGTCTGTCCCTGCATTTTCACAGACTGAGGACATATGTCATGCATTCTGGCTGTTTTCCAGAAGGCTCTCCTCAAGCATTTAGGAACATCTCATCTTCGTGGCCCCCAGGGGCTGTTAAATCACTCTGACAACTCCATCAGACGCTCGTAAGTTAATTCTGGGCACTTGAGTTAACAGTGTGAGCAGAGTTTGCATTGGTAATGGTGCAGGCATGTGGTTGGACAGCTGATGTTGACATTACGCCCACTCTAAACATGCAGTGCACACTAGGCTAAATTAGCTTTTGTGTTTCTTGTGGTCTCTTGGGCAACATCATCCCAGGTGTCGACATCTTCAGAAGGAATGCCTCCAATCTAAATTTTCTTTCTTCTCTCGCCTTTTTCCTCCCTTCCTCACCCCCTTCCTCCCTTTCCTCTCCCTTCTCTCACTTTGTTTTGCTCTCAACACATGACACACATCACTCCCAAAACCTGAAACAGGAAACTGGAGAGGTAGAATAGACACAGGCTATTTCTGGAGAAGGAATAGATGTCACATCAAGTGTACCCAGGGACGAGCGCACAGTCTGAGTTTCTTCTGATTGTAACTCTGAAGGGCTTGGCTTTTCAGCTGAATTCTGGATGCCTCACCTTTCTCTTTTGGATTCCTTTTGGCTTTTATCTCTGTTGTATTTAGAGGGATATCCAGAGAAGCCTCTCGAGTTAAAATATATAATGTCTATAAACTATTTAAAATACATAATGTGTCTATAAACTATTTAAATGAAATCACAAGAAACATATCACAAGCTGGGCGCAGTGGCTTATGTTTGTGCCAGGAGGCTAAAGCAGGAAGACATTTCTGGACTCCAGAGTGACCTCCTGGAGAAGGAGAGGGTAGTGGAAGAAGGAGGGACAGTAAAGGGGGGTGTCTCATGTACTCTGTCTTGGGTTCTGTTGCTGTGGAGAGACACCATGACCATGGCACCTCTTATAAAGAAAACATGGAATTGGGGGGACTTACAGTTTCAGAGGTTCAGCCCGTTATCATCAAGGCGGGACATGATGTTATGCAGGGAAGATATGGCAGATTGAAGTTTCTGTCCCACCAGGTCCTGCAGCTAGCTGTTCAGTCCCAAATAAATAAACAGAGGCTTATATTAATATAAGCTGTTTGGACCATGGCTCAGGCTTCTTATTGGCTAGCACTCTCTCTTAATGATGAACCCATTTCTATTAATCTATGTATTTCCGCTTGGTCTTGACTTACCGGTGATGCCAGAGCCTCTTGCTTTCTCGGCAGCTACGTGGCCTCTCTCAGGCCTCCCTCTTTGTTCCTCTTCCCAGCCTTCCCCTAGTCTGGTAGCACCGTCTTCCTGCCTGGCTATTGGCCAGTCAGCATTTATTCATCAACCAGTAAGAGAACTCACAGCACACAAAAGAACATCCCCCATCAGACACGGTGAGGGAGAACGAGCCATACCTTGATCCCAAAGGTATCAGGAAATGGTGGGAGGTACTGGGTGTGGCTTGAGCATATGTGAGACCTCAGAGCCCAACCCCACAGTGACACACTTCATCTGACAAGTCCACATCTCCTAATGGTTTCACTCCCGGTGAGCTTATGGGGGCCAATTGCATTCAAGTTGCCATGCCGCTACTGTTTCAGAGTGACAATTGTATGTCTCTTGCTTTTTCGTGACTTGGATATAAAGAAAAAGGAAGGAAAAGTCAGGTGCAGTGGCTCACACCTTTA
The DNA here is from genome assembly GCF_017639785.1 of Mesocricetus auratus. NCBI lineage: Eukaryota > Metazoa > Chordata > Mammalia > Rodentia > Cricetidae > Mesocricetus > Mesocricetus auratus. The sequence continues at coordinate 15,194,872 of NW_024429187.1, forward strand.
ATCCAAGCATGCAGGAGGCAGAGGCAGGTGACTCTCCATTAGTTCGAGGCCAGCCTGGTGCACATAGTGAGTTCCAGGACAGCCAGGGCTGCCCAGGAAGACTGTGTCTCAAAAATAAATAAATAAAAATAAAATCTGTAGAAAAAAATGTCTGTGCTTCCTTGGAAAGTTGTACTGTGCATAATATACCAAATGGGGTTAGGGAAAAAAAAATAGCAGGCTGGAAGGACAGTAAGAAAGTGAGCATGGAGAAACACGGAGCCAGATGCCAGGAAGGCACAACTGATGCTCAGGCTTTGCCTAGTGGCTGGCCATAGCTTTGTGTGAACACTTAAGACCTTCGTTTAGCCAAGGTGGAAAATGATTGCAAAGCTGGTAGCTTAGCCAGGCACTGCCGTCGGGGGAAATCACTTTGGACTGAGTGTTTCTGAAGGCTTCTGGGCAGGAGCCCTCATCTTGGGACTGGAGGGCCAAGCGAGCAGGAGGAGCCCCGGCAGACACTGCCCCCGAGGTTTGCTCCCTCGGCAGGCATTGACAGTCCTGTGTAGCTGGTATGGGAGGACATCACAGGTCATACTCACTGTTGTACACACCCAAGGTTAGTGACAGCAGCCCTTCAGGGACAAGTGGGGTATTGTCTTCTACAAACTACTCAGAACTCTGTGTGCCCCGGGGCTGTCTGTCTGTGCCTGCGGCCACTGGGGGATCCCAGCAGCCACTGCTTTGTGGAGACTGTGCTGGTTAGCGTTTTTTGTGAGCTTGACACAGCCTCAACCGAGGAAAGTTGTGCTGTTAGCGTTTTTTTGTGAGCTTGACACAGCTCAACCAAGGAAAGGTCCCCATTATCAAATCAGCTCATAGACGGGCCCAGAGGGCATAGTCCTAACTAATGATTGATGTGGAAGGCTCAGCCCACTGGGGTGAGGGCATTCCAGGGCAGGTGGTCTTGGGTTGTATAAGAAAGCAGGCTGAGCAGGCCATGAGGAGCAGGATAGTGAGCAAGGTTCCTCTAAGACCTCTGCTTCCTTTCTTGCCCTGACTTTCATTATGGTGGACTATAACAAATCCTTTCTTTCCCAGGTGGTTTTTAGGTCCGTGTCTTATCGTAGCAGTACATTGAGAACTAAGACAGGGCACTTGTCTTCTGTTTGCTCAGAAATGGTGTGGGTCAGTCAGTTGTGTCTAGGTGCTCAATTGTATGCAGGTGCCCGCTGTGCCTGCCATACCTACTTTGAAGTCAATTAATTCTATTTTCCATTCATGGCAGTGACAGATATGATGGATTTAATATGTTGCCATTTGGATTTTTTTTAAATGTCAATTTTACTGATTCATAACATGTCAATCCTAAAGGAGAGTTGACCTGTGTTATTTTCTTGTTCAGACAAACGGACACCTACCTGGGAATGGAGACGTATATCAAGAAAGGCTAGCGCGTCTAGAAAACGACAAGGAATCCCTTGTTCTTCAGGCAAGTTCCTTTCTCAGGACACAGAGTGTCCTTGCAACTTTGGATCTGGTAAATGGGGAACTCATTACACCTGTAGTAAAAGGGCCGTCAGATACGTGAATACCTGTGGTTGAATGGCAACGTAACAGTGTTCACATGTGTTATGTTGTACTGAGGGACCTCATGGTGTCTGGGAGCATAAGGAAGGTATTTGGGTTCCATGTGAGTGCCCTGGTGTTCTACGAAGGGGCTTGAGCATGCAGACTTTGGTATCTGCAGGGATTCTTGAGCCAGCCCCACACAGATTCCAAGGGACTATAGAAAATGAAAAGTTCAGTTCAAATGTGTACAGTAACCCGACCAGCTACTGACAGAAATAATACAGTGGGTAGAAAGAAGCTGTGGTGTCAGTGTCTGTAATCCCAGCGCTTAGGAGGGATTGCTGTGAGTTTGAGGCCAACTTGGACTATAGTGTAAGAGCCTACCTCACAAAAGGAGTAGTGTGCTAGGCCAGCCAGCCATACAGGGAGTGTGGTGGGCTGGCTGTCGGGGGCCAAGAGTATGTCACCCAGTCCACAGGAACAGGTCCTTGACTGGGCCCTCCAGTCAGACTCAGTGCCACTTGAGATGACTTCCTGTGTTACCTACCATTAGGTCTGATTTTTACAGATGTTTGAAGTAGAAAATCAGATCTGCGAGTACCTGTAGTGTAAATATCTCAGCCTGAATATACATATTAACCTCCAAGCTTTGAAAATGATACACGAACCAAGCAGAGCAGCCTGAGTGGAGCCTGCTGTTGGAAACTGCAGTGGGATGTTTGTTTGCTTCTTCGTGGAGTTTCTAAGTTCAGAGAAAATGCTTTTATGTTTGGAACAAACCACATCAAAGTATATTTACTCAGCTGGTGATCCCCGAGGAGAGACCTGTAGATCCGCATGGGACCCTGAGGACGAGAGATGAACCCCGCTGTTTCTTGGGGCATTTGAGTGTGCTGTGGTATACTCTGGCTGTTTCTTTTTTCCTTGTGATTCTGGGAACTGAAGGGTCTTGCACGTGTTGAAAACAGTATACCACTCTTCGTCACACCCTGGCTCTGAACAAATTTAGGATTGTGTTGACCCTGAAAGAGCTTGCAGAATTTGAGTTCTTTATTTATTTTTGCTCCTTTTTTTTTTTAATTGGAGAATGAGATCTGTGCGGTGGGTCCTAAATGTCTGTTTCAAATATGGACCTCATTTTCTCTGTTGCCCTCTAATCCTGGTTCTTCACCTTAGAAATCAAAATTTTTATATACCCTTGTAACAGAAGTGATTTTAATATGTAAAGTATTGCATCTCTCTGATCAGCGCCCAGTCTCTCCTAAGTTGAGTAGGATTCCTTAAGTTATAGGGCAGCAAAGGGCCGCAGACACCACTGAGCAGCACAGTGCCTGCCTAGCTCGCACAAGGCCCTCGGTTTGACCCACACGGAACAGAATGTAAGTAGCAAAGGGAAGGACCACTGTCACCTTGTCAAGCCGGGGATGTCTTAAGCCACCAGGAGTGATGGGTCTCACTGTTACAGTTAGAGAATGAAGCATGCTCTGGGACCCAGAGTCTCTCGAACCCATTGCTGTCTTTTGCTTTAAATTAACAGGTGAGCGTGTTGACAGACCAAGTAGAGGCTCAGGGAGAGAAGATTCGAGATTTGGAGTTTTGTCTTGAGGAGCACAGAGAGAAGCTGAATGCCACGGAGGAGATGCTGCAGCAGGTATGGGCCGAAGCCTGTGGGGGAGGGGTCACATTCCTGTCTAGTGTCTGTGGCAGTGAATCCCAGAATCCCGTAGGACCGGTGCACTTAAAGCCTTGAGTAGAGGAGTCTAGAAACACAGAGACGTGCAGAGTCATTCAGTCAGAACAGTGTACAGTGTCACAGGAGTTGTAAGTTGGTCTCTTGCATTCATACTATTTCCAGCTCTCAACCATGAGATGATCAACACCATGTGCAACTTGTTTTTAGCAAAACAAAACACAACAAAGAGTGAGCCCCGACACACACATCGTGTGTGCACACAGGGCTTGTAGGTGCGAAGCCTTGTGATGCCGTGGGCAGAGTACACACGGGGCGCACGGAAACAGAACTGCCTCTGTTGATTGTCTGTCTGCCACGCTGCCTGCCTGCATGCCCCGACAGGCTCGTGACCTCTCTGTCCCTCAGTTTCCAGGTCCCTAGGAACCCTGATCAATGAGGCTGATAAGCTTTTGGACCTCCTAAGATTGCTGCAGAGATGGAACCACATATGAGAATGTCTCCCAGTCCCTGGCACGTAGCAAGCTCTGAGTACAGCAATGCTGTCGTTAGGCTTCAGAGTGTAGGGAAAAGATGCCTCTTCCCGACAACCTGGGGGTGTGTTTAGTTCTGTCCAGAAGTGGTCGCCAGAGTAACGTGGTCCTCAGCAGCGTGGCGCGTGGCCGCCACTCTTAGCCCACAGACCGTGCTCAATTTAACCTTTGCTGCTTTGGGGTCACGACAGAACTTATGCTAAAACGGCTTGTGGATATTAATCTGAAACCCTAACAGGAGCTTCTGAGTAGGACCTCCTTAGAAACACAGAAGCTGGAGCTCATGGCTGAGGTCTCTAACCTGAAGTTGAAACTGACGGCTGTCGAGAAGGACAGGCTGGACTATGAAGACAGGTTCAGAGACACAGAGGTGAGAAGTGTGCCTGCTTCCCTCCTCCCTCTTATCCCCCCCCCCCCCCAGCCCACATACACACATACCCAGGACAAAGCCAAAAATCCCTGGAGCTATGAAGGGAAGGTGACTGGTTACAATGTCCTCTCATCCTGCTTCCTTTTAAGAAATTTTAGGTTTTGGAGTGTAGCTCAGTAATAGGTCTCATGATCAGGACTTTTACCCTTAGCACCACTCCAAAGACAGTAAGCCATGCGCATGGCGGCACAAGGTGCCTGTAATCCCAGCACAGAGGATCAGGGGTTCAGAGCCAGCCTCCATTACGCAGGGAGTTTGAGAGTAGACTGGACACCAAGAAACCCTTGTCTAAAAAAAAAAAAAAAAAGAAAACAGTAAATAAAAAAGATCTCAGGATAAACCTTAACCACATTGTAATTTCTTCACTAAATGCTAACTCCAGTTTTTTGGGCTTAGAGTTTGTTTCTTTGAAATAAGAACTAGTTTTGACTACAGGATATTCGTGGCACCTGCCTGACAAAACCATGCTGGTTTTCTTAATTTGAAATAGTGTAATTGAGTACATGGTTTTACCAGTTGTCCTTATTTAGGCCCCCTAGTCATTTACTGTGTCTTAAGGGGATTTGTTAATGTGTAGAAACCTCAGGTTACACATTCACAGAAGTCTAGCATGTGGAGACCCTTTTATTTGACTCTTAACTTTTGGTATGTTCCACATATAAGTCATTGTAATTAGCTAAAATTCTCTATACTTCTATGAAATTTAGTGTGAATTCTACAATGGAAAGTGCCTGTGGGGGAGGGGCACAATAGCTCAGCAATTAAGAGCACTTGTTGCTCTTGCAGAGGGCCGGAGCTTGGTTCCCAGCACTTAAAATGGGTGGCTCAAAAAAATCACTTCTCGGGGCTGGAGAGATGGCTCAGAGGTTACGAGCACTGGCTGCTCTTCCAGAGGTCCTGAGTTCAATTCCCAGCAACCACATGGTGGCTCACAACCATCTGTAGTGAGATCTGGTGCCCCCTTCTGGCATGTGAATATACATGCAGGCAGAATGTTGTATGCATAATAAATAAATAAATCTTAAAAAAAAAGAAGAAAGAAAAGAAAGCAGCCTGAGCAAGCCAGTTTTTAAAAAAATCACTTCTCTCTCTCTCTCTCTCTCTCTCTCTCTCTCTCTCTCTCTCTCTCTCTCTCTCTCTCTCTCTCTCTCTCTCTCTCTCTCTCTCTCTCTCTGAATCTTTAAAGCATTTGTGGCAGGAGAAACTTCTTCTCTCATCTTATTGCTGATCTGGGAATTCTAGAATTCTAGTCTGGTGTTTGGTGGGGGAGAGGCGGAGCGTATCTGTCTACTTCAGGTCTCCATTTAGGATGAAACCCAGGGCTGAGGATGCAGCCAAGGGGCGGGATCCTTTTCCAGCACGTGCTCACCGCCATGCTCAGTCCCCTGATGCCACAAATGAACCGAAGTGAAATGAAAAGTGGGAAGGAGCTGCAGAAATTCCTTCTTGGGGTCACCACTCCTCTGTATTTCCTGTTTTGTCTCCTGGTTCGGGGTGCTGGGCAGCATCCTGGGTCAGTGTCCCGAGTACCAGGAAGGGGAGGGAGGAGGGTTGTTTCCTTTTCTCTTCCCTTCATGTCAAGTATTTGCATATCACAGACTGTGTTATCCATGCCATGTGATGTCACGCTTGAGATGATTATTAACTTACTCCATGGTGATTTCCCAAAGGAAAGTTTCCCATCCAAGATCCAGTTACTGCGGAAAGCCTTGGTTGTCTACTTCCTTCGTGGCAAAAAAGAAATAACCATCTTAGTCCAAGTTCTGACCTTGGAACCCCTTGTCAGTCCCGCTTAAGAGCACACTCCACCGTAATCAGGACTGAGCCTCTTAAAGCAGGAGCGTGACCCAGCCTCTCTAAAAGTCTTATTTTAGTGCTTTTTTGTTGTTCTTCTTTTGTTTTCTTTTTCAAGACTAGGTTTCTCTGTGTGGCCCTGGCTGTCTTGGAACTCGCTCTGTAGCCCAGGGTGGCCTTGAATTCAGAGATCCTCCTGCCTCTGCTCCCCGAGTGCTGGGATTAAAGGCGTGCGTCACCGCCGCCTGGCCCTACTTTAATGGCTTTCTACAAGAATCTGCTAAGGTGTTTTCCCTTTCCTCATCCTGTCAGCCTCAGGCTTCCCACTTTCCATTCTTCTCACGTGTTCTCATGCAAATGCCCAGTGACGCCATGAACGCACTGCTAGGAAACAAGCCCTGGTCATTTTCTCTGAACCAATCCACACTGCAGATACAGTGTATAAATCTTCACAGGGCAGACGACAGAATATTTGATGTTGTGATTTTATATAAAAATTATCAAAGATAGTCTTCAAACGTTGAAACAGAATGGGATATGTACACATGTTCTGGCTTGATGTTTCCTTCAAAATAAAACATTTGCCTAGTTATTTCTGCAATCTCAAATCTCAACACTATTTGAGAATTTTAGAGTGTTTGGCTATTAGTTTCCACGAAAATGTTGAAGTGAGGAACACTTATAGGCATTTCCAAAAATAGCGCATTAAAATCTCTAAACCTTGAAGACTTAGAACTTGGCATGTCCTGGAACTTGTTACTGGGAGGTGCTTGGCTCATCCAACAGCGCCCCCTTCTGGTATGAACACAGATGGCCAAAAAATTCAGCTCTGAAAGGAGGCTGAACTGATTAACTAACCAAATTAGTATATGTAAAGATATATACATATATATGTGCATATGTATATACATATATACATACATAGCCTTAAGGATACAGTGCCATATTTTCCAGCCAGACTTGTCATGGGCATATCAGACTTCTCCCATGTTGGACCTTTAATTCATATTTAAAATGCATTTCCACCAAAAACATTTGGATAGTTGAGCTTTGGTTTTTGCCTTCTTTTGGGGGCGCGGGGCTTGTTTGAGACAGTGTTTCTCTGGCTGTCCTGGAACTCTCTGTGTAGACCAGGCCTCAAACTCACAGAGATCTGTGGGGCCTCTGCCTCCCAAGTTCTGGAAGTAAAGGCGTATGCCACCACTGCCTGGCTTGGACCGTTTTTCTTAAAAAAACAAAAACAAAAACACGAAAATGTCCTCAATATACATACAGTTCAGTTTTCTGTAGTTGTTTCTTTGTCTTTGCAATCACCACTAAAGGAAGTGTTGGCGTTTGCAACAGCACGTGCTGGGAGTTCAAAGCTGCCCGCTAACTATAACAAAGTCTAAAAGGCCGGGGAAGGAAGGCCACTCTTGGCTTCTATGCAGGGAAGATGAGCATATGGGGGAACTGACTCTTTTTAAACTGAATTCAGGGTATTTGGGCAAATTTTAAAAGCACAATTTGAAAATGATAGCAGAAATGGTGTTAAATTATATTCTGTCATTTGGATATTTTACAATTTTGCACATATAAAATTACACCACTGTATTGTATTAGATATATGAACACACACACATAAAACACCTTCATCTCTGTCTTCAGTTTGAGGTTCTTGGTTTAAAGAAATTTAGGTCTGCATTTTTGTAGACTAGGCAAACAATTACAGAAATCTTCAAATAACTACTAATATGTCACAGAAAAGGATATTAAGTAAATGGTTATGCCAGAGAAAATCTCTAGTTTATGTGATGGAGTTCGTAGATAGTTTGAATGTAGGACTGGTTGCTAAGTGGCTTTGAGCCCGGTGTTAAACTGCCTCTGAGAGCTAGTCCCATTTCTGTCATGTCCCGGTAAGCACTGACTGTCAACTTGACACAGTCCCAGGGCGTCATTTGTCTGTGTCGGGTTAGTCTGTGGACATGTGTGAGGAATTGTCTTGCTCGTCTTAACTGATGCAGCAGGCTCAGCCCACTGTGGGGACCTCCGTCTCCTGGGCTGCCTAAGAAAGCTAAGTGAGCATGAGCCAGTGAGTGAGTGAGCCCGAGCATGAGCCAGGTGAGTGAGTGAGTGAGTGAGTGAGTGAGTGAGTGAGTGAGTGAGTGAGTGAGCCCGAGCATGAGTGAGTGAGTGAGTGAGTGAGTGAGCCTGAGCATGAGTGAGTGAGTGAGTGAGCCCAAGCATGAGTGAGTGAGTGAGTGAGCCCGAGCATGAGTGAGTGAGTGAGTGAGCCCGAGCATGAGCCAGTGAGTGAGTGAGTGAGCCCGAGCATGAGTGAGTGAGTGAGTGAGCCCGAGCATGAGTGAGTGAGTGAGTGAGTGAGCCCGAGCATGAGTGAGTGAGTGAGTGAGTGAGTGAGTGAGCCCGAGCATGAGTGAGTGAGTGAGTGAGCCCGAGCATGAGTGAGTGAGTGAGTGAGCCCGAGCATGAGTGAGTGAGTGAGTGAGTGAGTGAGTGAGTGAGTGAGTGAGCCCGAGCATGAGTGAGTGAGTGAGTGAGCCCGAGCATGAGCCAGTGAGTGAGCCCGAGCATGAGCCAGTGAGTGAGTGAGCCCGTGAAGGAGCCAGTGAGTGAGCCCGAGCATGAGCCAGTGAGTGAGCCTGTGAAGGAGCCAGTGAGCAGTACTCGTCTGGTTCCTGCCTCCAGGCCCCTGACTTGGCTTCCCACCCCGACCGACTTCCCCCGGGACGGACTGTGACTTGGAAGTGTAAACCCGGCGAAAACCGTTTCTTCCCCTCAGCTGCTTTTGGTCGGAGTGTTTAATCACAGCAGCAGGAGGGAAAGCAGGGCGCACCACTATGACGGATACCCCAGACGGCTTATGAAGAGGCGGCTTATTGTAGCCCACAGTGGTGGAGATTTCAGTCCAGGGTCAGTGGGCCCCATTCCTTGTGAACCAGTGATGAAGCAGCACATTACCCTGAGTGTGTGGCACAGAAAACTGCTCACCTCATGACCAGGAAGCAGAAAAGAGGGGGAAGGCACTGTGGTTTCCCCAGTCCCCTTCAGGGGCATGCCCCTGATGGTCAAAGGATCGCCCTATAGGCCTGACCCCTTACAGGTTCCTCAACCTTATGGTACCATGCCGGGCACTTGCTCCAAGGATTCCAGCTGTAGGCAGGAGTTTTTGTCCTGCCAGCAGCTCCCAAAATAAACACATTGAGGCTTGTATTAATTACAAATGCTCAGCCAATAGCTCAGTCTCGTTACTAGCTAACTCTTAAATTTAAATAAACCCATATTTCTTATCTGTTCTCTGCCATGTGGCTTGGTACCTTTTTTTTTTTTCTGCACGTCCTGCTTCCTCAGCCCGCTGGCCGGTGTCTCCCTAGACTCTGCCCTCCTTCTTCCCAGCATCCTTAGTTTGGCTGTCCCGTCCATACTTCCTGACGGGCCAGTCAGGTCTTTATTGACCAATGAGAGCGATACATATCTACAGTGTACAGGAGGATTATCCACAACATTCCAACAACAGCATTTTCCTAGTCAGAATCACAGCCCTGTTAGTTTCCATAAACCCAGCACTTGCGGGCAGAGGTCCTGGGAACTTAAGTTACTGTGTTAGTGCAAGTATGCTTTGGCTGTCAGAGGTAAACTTCACTGGATCTCCCTGGTTCTCATAGCTCATATTCGAGGAGCTGTTCCTGGCTCATGGCTTCCTGGCTACTCTTTTGGGAACTGTGCTATACCCTTTTCTAATGGTTTGTTTTTTTTTTTTTTTTTTTGGACAGGGGCTAATACAAGAGATCAATGATTTGAGGTTAAAAGTCAGTGAAATGGACAGTGAAAGACTTCAGTATGAGAAAAAACTTAAGTCAACTAAAGTAAGTTTCTCTCTGGAAAAAAAAAGTAATTTTTTTTTAAACGTGGCCTACCGTTCTGTGATCGCTCTCACGTAAAAGTGTTTCCCAGCTCGTACACGATGACGTACATGCCTTACGAGTAAACGGTGTTTCCCTGAGGCTGGAGACAATGAGCTTGCGTGCTAGCGTCCTCAGTAGGACCCAATGGCTTAGTCACTTTGGCAGGACACCGCCTGCCGTTTCTGAATTAGCTAACCTTCTTCGAGAACTGATACTGTTTTCTCTTGGTTACTTTGCCTGTCTTTTTCTGCCTTGTTTTCTCTCACTCCCTCTGTCTCTCTACCAGTCTTTAATGGCCAAACTTTCTAGCATGAAAATCAAGGTGGGTCAGATGCAGTATGAAAAGCAGCGGATGGAACAAAAATGGGACGCACTGAAGGTGACTTTGTTGGAGCCCCACGGCTATTGCCTTCTGGCTTGTGTCGTTTTGCTGTGATGGTGTTTTTTTAGTAGCATGCGCATTTATTGTGTGTGTGTGCGTGTGTGTGTGTGTGTGTGTGCGTGCGCGCGTGCATGTGCCACCTGTTTATTAAGAATACACCCACCCTGATTAAAAGGACAATGAGATCTTAATGCAAATAACGAGTGGGTGAAATATAAAAGTATTAGCTTATAAGCTTAATCCTTAGACTACCTGACCCCTAAGCATATTAAAAGTCATTGTTAAAAAGTTCGACTGTGGAGGAATTCCACCTGAGTAGCTGGAGCCTGCTCTCCTCTGTTAGGGCTCTCTGGAAGGTCAGTGTGTATGCTGAGCTCGTCATTGTGGCAGGGAAGGGAAGCCACTGCCCAAGAGCCCAGCGGCCCAGCTGGCAGGGCTCTGAAGTCTTCCGAACTTACTCCACCCTCACCATAAGACAGCAGTACAAGGCCAGCTGGGCCTCCTGCGTGCATTTTCACAGCCCTGCAGAGGGCTGAATGAAGATTCTGTGAGTAAATGCCACACTGAGTAAAAGGCAGACGTGCTGTTGTTGCACAACCTAGTTTCTGCATCAGATGCAGCCTGCAATATATAAGTTTGCTGCAGCCAGTACTTTGGAAAGCAAAACTGAAGTTTAAAACGTTTACAAATCCGTCAGTGGCCTCAGAAGCTTCTGCAGGTACACCGACAACAGGAAGACTTAAGTCCTCTTTTTCTAGGTTCCCCCTTTCCCATTGCTGCAGGAGTCTGTCTTGTTCAGTGGTGAGGGTGGATTATCTAGTCCCCCATTTCATAGTCACCCCCCAATTGCCTCCCCATGGCTGCTGAAGCCCAGTGGTTATCCCAGAATCGTGAGAGTCACCTTGAAATGCTGAGGAAGTATTTGATTTTGCTTCTATGACAAGTATCTAATTTTGGCCATCTTCTCTGATTAACTTGGTGAGACTTTTTGATTTAATGTAGGCGGAGCTTTAGGGAATACCATGTCCTGGTTATTCTGTTTCTTCTTACATTTACTCACGAACTTGAGTTTTACACCCACACCGTAATTATTACAAATTACTCATATTAGTAGTGCTCACCATCGCCTCTGTCTAATTTGTGTTTGTGTGTAAGTTTTTGCAAATTTTTGTCTCATTCACGTAGCCTGAGTTTTGACTTCAGGGCTAATATGCTCTATAAATATCCCTCCTCTGCCATAGTCTACTGTTGTAAAGTGAACTTGTGATTTTTGTAGGATGAATTGACATCTCTAAAAGAGCAACTGGAAGAGAAGGACCGTGAAGTGCAGAGGCTGCAGGAGAGAGTGCTTTGCAAGGCGAGAGGAGACGGGGTGGAGAGCCTTGATCGAGGTAAGACCGTCGTCTGTCATTGGATACCTTGCTCTGTCACAATCCCGTGAAGCATTGGAGAGGAGCTGAAGTTGGGCAATGGAAAAACAACCCCAGTGACATTAAAAAAAACTTACATTTCGGTCTGGTGGAGTGGCACACAGTTGCCGTCCCAGTTCCTGGATACTGAAGCGGAAGGATCATAGGTTGGACACCAGCCTGGACGACACAGGGAGACCCTGATTCATTTGTTGTTAAATCTTGCAATATAATATGTATAATATCTGGGATACTAGGTCAGACTTGGCCTTCCTTTGTGATGTATGTATGAATGTATGTATGCATGCATGCGTGTGTGCGTGCGTGCATCCATAAATATGTCCAGTGACAACCATGACGCTGGACACCAGAGCAGTTTCTGGCTCATTTGGACAGCCAGATTCCAGTTGGCGGAGCTTTGTCGCGCTGGGTTTTGTATGGAATCAAGTAGCATTTTATACCCACTAGAAACTCAGTGTGTTCAGCTTTAGAGAGGCGGGCTTTCCTTCCTGAGTTTTGACGTAAGTAAAACAATGTTATAGGACATTCAGAAACAGATCACCGTTTTAGGATTGAATCTGCTAATCACATGCTGTACCCCTGAACCACAATGGTGGTCCCACTTTTAGAGTTTCAGACTAGAGTGGACCCTGAGTGAGTGCGTGTAGGCTGGAGGTGTGTTTAGGGAGTGCTGCCCACTCCGAATCGGGGATTGGAACCAGTCTGAACCACAGGACCAGCTAAGCTCAGGGTCTGAACACAGGGGTTTAGAAACCTCCTGGCAGTCTAACCCTGTTCCTGACTGTGTCATCAGTGGACTTTGTCTCCTGGAGCAGGGGACAGACCATTGCAGTGATGTTGGACTTGAGTGTTGGATGTGGCACAGAGTCAGGAGGACCAGGTGTCAAACTGACATTTGGAAAAACCTACCGGAGCGACGCTGGCCGGTCCGCATCCTGGTTGGTTGGGCCCGTGGGCCTAACTTTCACATGGAAACAGCGAGGTTCAGAAAGCTGAAGCTCAGAGCGAGCAACTCAACTGTCTGCATGGGAGTTCCTCCCGAGGCTGCGCTGACTGCACTGCCAGGCCCACACGCATGCATGGTCCTTCCTATCTGGGCTGTTTTGAGAGTCCAGCGCTTAGGTACAGGGAAACCCGGTGCTAGGACTTCTAAGATAGAGTTTTTGTTGTAATGTATGCTAACTTCCAATCCGATGGGTTTTCCTGTGCAGATGAAAATGTTAAAAAGAAGCTGAAAGAGAAAAGTAAGGTTTTTGGTGTCTTCCCGTCAGCCTCTCGTTTGCCAGCAGTGCCACTGCATTCTCTGCATGTTTAAAACATTTCTGTCAGTAAACACGTGCAGCTGCTTCATCAGTAAGCCCCCATTTCTTCACGGTGTGCAAAGCAGAGGCTAGACACACAGGCTGTAAAACGCGCAGGGAAAGATCATGTTGCGGGTTTTTCTTTCCTGCAGCCCGTTCACTTCCCAGAGTGCAGCAGGGCGCACAGAGAAGTGAGCTCAGAGAGCATGCTCTCTGTGGTGTGGGTGACTCAGGTGCAGGGGACAAGACAGCGTGCACATCTGCGGAGACGCGACTCTGTCACCATGGCCAGAGCGTGTGCTGAGCTTTGCTCCGGCTGCTTCGGAGCTCATTATTATGTGAGGGGGGTGGTCTACTCTGAGGCTTTACAGAGCCCGGGGCTATTTAATGCCCCATAAACATAGGTTAAGGGAACTTGCTTTAAAACAAACAACAAGCAGACCTCAGCCATTCCTAGTTGAAAATGCATCAGTACCGGTTTTTAAGATTACTAGAATCCTGACTCCCCCTTAAGTTGGTGACTTTATCTAAATATCCTCCTTTTTCTACATTTTAATTGTCGGTTCCCTTTGGGGTTGAATGTTCACTTTTATTAAAAAATACGTTAGGTTTTCATGCTTCAAGTAGCACTTGTACTTGGCCATCAAACTTTAAGGAGAGTCGCACCCTGCACACTGTGGCTGTGGTGTTTCGGCTTCTGTTTTAGAACAGTGCTAGAAATGAGGCTTGGAGATGAAGCAGGCTACTCTCCCTTCTGTGGAACGACAGCTGGCTTCTCAGCATGGCTGCTTACATGAACACATGCTCAGGCTCTCACCATGGCATCTCCAGCTTGGTTATAACTGAGCACCGTCCCTCTGCCTTGGTCTCTGAACACCATCCGTTGCTGTCACTCACTGCCCGTGACTTCCTTTTTTGAAAACTCGGTACTGTCATTGCTGCTGCACCCATATTTCATCGTCAGTGTTTAGAGGTTTTGTTCTTTCTCTAAGAAAGGGTATCCCGCTCCCCCCTACCCACATTGCTATCTTTCTGGAGTGACAGCTGTGTGGCTGAGGGAGAGCGTGCTCACCCCTTACTGTCCCTAGGAGAGAATCACGGCCATGTTTACCTTGAGAGTTTTCAGACAGAAGAGCGTGGCTTCTCTCACAGGTTAGCTGAAGTGCCCCCTGACAGTGTGGCTTCGTTTTTTCAGACATTGAAGTACAAAAAATGAAAAAGGCTGTGGAGTCCCTGATGGCAGCAAACGAAGAAAAGGTAACGGTGGGGCTTCAGTGTTCTGTTTGTGCTCTGTAGCATCATGACTGCTGCATTCAGCTCCTTGAGCTACTTCATCTGGACAGGACGCGCTTAAGGGTCCACTGACGTTCAGTAGCTTTCCTTGTCTCTCCCTGCCCGAGTGTGCACTGCTTCAGTGATGTCACTTGTGACTGAGTGTATGCATGTGTGCGTGTGTGCATGTGTATGTTTATGTGCATGTGTGCGCACATGTGTATGCATGTGTGTGCACATGCATGTGTATGCTTGTGTGCATGCGTGCGTGTGCGTGTGTGTGCTCGCGTGCGTGTGTGTGTGTGTGTATGTGTGTGTGTGCACGCGCCTGTGTGTGTACGTACAGAATAGAGAGAGGCCACCAGCCTGGATTCCAAGGATATCCTAAAGCCCTCCTTCCCCATTTGGATTTAGAAAATACTGAGACCATCAGAGTTCTTTATATTCAGATGATAGGACAATGTACATTCCGCAGTGTGTTCTGGAAATCCCAGACTAACATGACCTCTGAAAGGTGGGGGCTCCAACTTTGCCGAGGCGCACACAGCCACAGAGAGAGAAGATACTAGCACTGCCGTGAAACTGGAGTTACTTTCACTGCATCCCTGACCTCTTTCATACCTGGGATTGCCTCGGCTTTTCTGAGGTGAAATAACAGAATAGACGCAGGCCGACCCCACGGGCCACTCCTAGACCCTGCTTTTGTCCCTCGGGCTCTCCTTGCTGTGGTCTGTTTCTCTCACCCATGCCTGGCTTTCAGTATCTTCCTCAACACAGACCTGAGCTGGCAGATCCCGGTTGCCTAACAACCACTGGGTTCAGCTTACACCTCCAGGACCACTCTCTCTAGTGTCCCTTAGTGAATGGGACAACGGGACAACGGGACGTTTCCCAGAAAAGATTCAGTCCAAGGAGCCCAAGAGATGGCTCCTCTTTCTCATGACGTCCCCCAACGCTTGCTACTCTTCTTCACGCCTTCACTGGTCCCTCTTACCTTCACTGTGCCTGCGTGTGTGTGTGTGTGTGTGCATGTGTGTGTGTGCATGTATGTGTGTGCGAGTGTGTGTGTGTGTGCGTGTATGTGTGCGTGCGCATGTGTGTATATGTGTGTATCCACGCACATGCACGCGTGTCAAAGCATATGAAAGCTGAAAGTTAAGGTCAGGTTCACTTTCAATGTCTTCTTATTCTCTCCCCATCTTATTTTTGAGACGGTCAGTGACCCGGAGCCTGCTGATTGAGCTAGACTGGTTCCTCAGCAGGCTCTGGGATTCCAGCTCTATCTTTCTAACCCACTCCCCAAAGTGCTGAGGTTACCATCGCCATGCCTGGCTTTCATGTGTTTGCTGGGGATCTGAACTCTGGAGTTTCATCCACTGGGATCAAACACAAGTCATGAGACTCAGTGTTGGGTCTCTCCACCACTGAGCTGTCTCACTGGCCCTTGATTTTGTCGCTGTTAAGTGCTGTCGTGTCTGTTTTACTTTTAAAGATGGCAGTCAAAGAATTTGTAAGACCAGAGATGCTGTTCTTATGTCAGCAATACACACAGGAAAAGTACAGATATTGCTACTTCTTACTAAAGTTTGGAAATATTTTCAAATTATGTAAACAGCTCACAGCACTTGCCTTTACTGCTCGAGAACTGTGTTAGTGGTGATGGTCCATATTATTCACAGGATCGGAAGATAGAAGATCTCCGGCAGTGCCTGAGCAGGTACAAGAAAATGCAGGACCCAGCAATTCTGGCCCAAGGTAATAAAGTGGAATACGTTTCTGGAAACCTTCCTACCCCACTTAAACTTAACCAGCCATGAACTTACATGTTTGGATTCAGTTTCTTTCGTAGTTCCTATGCATTGTCCCAGATTGGGTGGCTCATCTATGTGTTGACATAGTGGTAGGTAGCTGTGCTTGTGAGAAACACTCAGGCTTATGTGCATGGTGTAGATTCGTGTGTCAGTGAGAGTATCTCCATCAGAGAATTCTAGAGCAAGAACTGCAGTATGTGCCAAGAGCCTCAGGTGTTTTAGAAGAAAGACCAGCACACCTGGAAAGTTCTGAGTTGTGAGGAGGGTGTGGCATGATGTCAGGAGAGGAATCACAGTAGAGCTGGGTTGGACATCTGCTCTTAAGCAAGTGCAAAGAATCCAGTGAGGTTTTGTTTCGTTGGTCTGAGAGCTTGAACCTAGGCCCTTGCACGTGCTAGGCAAATGTTCAGCTTACACGTCCACGTCCACATCCACGTCTATCACTGAGAGAAGTTCACAGGGACTCAAACAGGGCAGGAGCCAGGAGGCAGGAGCTGAAGCAGAGCCGTGGAGGGTGCTGCTTACTGGCTTGCTCCCCATGCTTGCTTAGCCTGTTTATTTATTTATGTCCCCTCAGGACCACCAGGCCAGTGGTGGTATCACTCACAGTGGCTGGGCGCCTGTGAATGTTAACTCTGATGAATTCATGAATGAAAAGAAACAAAAAACAAAAACAACAAAAAAGTCTGCTTTGGACCAGGAGCTTCGAAACAGACAAGTAAATAGAAATGGGTTATCATCTCCTTTTTATTCACGAGGACTAATAAAGCTGCCCACTTTCCATGAGGTACATCAAAGATAACTTGTGAGAGCAGGTCTTCTCCTGCCATGTGGATTCTAGGCCCGGAACTCAGGTCATCCTGCTTAGCAGCAAGTCCCATTTCCCACTGAATCGTATCAGTGGCCCCTTCACAAGATAGAGTTTCTCACTGACACTGGAGTTCACAACTGGCCAGACTGACTGGTCAGTGAGCCTTTAGCTGCCTACCTGAGTGTGTAGATCAGCACATCCGGCTATTAAAGGTTTATTTCAGTTTCATTTATGTGTGTGTGTGTATCGTGTATTCTTTCCTGCCGGCTGTCTCTGTCCCCAAATCATACAAGACACTATGTTAATTATGAAGCTGTTGGTCGTTTGCTATGGCTTCTTCTTCTTCTTCTTCTTCTTCTTCTTCTTCTTCTTCTTCTTCTTCTTCTTCTTCTTCTTCTTCTTCTTCTTCTCCTCCTCCTCCTCCTCCTCCTCCTCCTCCTCCTCCTCCTCCTCCTCCTCCTCCTCCTTCGTCTTCATCTTCTTTTTTGAGTTTTTCTAGACAGGGTTTCACTGTACCTTTGGAGGCTGTCCTGGAACTCACTTTGTAAACCAGGCTGGTCTCGAGATCCACCTGCCTCTGCCTCCCGAGTGCTGGGATTAAAGGTATGTGCCACCTCTGCCTGGCTTCCTGTCGTTTCTTAATGGCTAGCTCCGATCTAATTATTAACCCGTAATTACTAATATGCATTTTTATAAGGGCTTATCTTCACGAGGACACCACCCTGACGTGTCCTCTCCTCCTGGGATCACATGTCGACGCTCCACTCTTGACTACATTTCCCAGAATCCTCCTTGACTCCTAGTCCCACCTATCTTGCTTCCTTATTGGCCAACAATGCTTTACTTATCAACCAATCAGACAACATATACACAGAAGGACTTCCCCCATCGTGTGTGTGGGGGGTGTATGTATACCACATTTGTCTCTAAGGCTATAGGCCACCACATCTGGCTTTTAAGATTTATTTTTATTTATTTATGTGTGTGGTGGGGAGGCTGTATGTATGTCAGATGTGTGCCAGTGCCTGAGGAGACCAGAAGAAAGCTTCAGATCCCTGCAACTGTAGTTACAGGAAGTTGTAAACTGCCTAGTTTAGGGACTGGAAACCCAATCCAGTATGTGCTCTTGACCTCTGGGCCACCTCTCCAGACCATGCCCACCTTTTATGTTGACGCTGGAGATCTAAACTTAGGTCCTCATGCTTATACGGGCAGGCACTTAACGAGCTGAACCTTTCCAGCCTCGTGTAGAAGTTTGAGATCAGATATAGCAGTCACAAAAGTCACGAAAATCATGCCCTGCTATGGTGGAGAGTTGTTATGAAAAGCAATTACTCCCTAAGATGTATTTATTTAGTTACTCTTCACAAAAGTCTTAATCATATCTAAAATCTAGTCAAGTTAGGATAAGGTTATAGTAAAATCTCAATTTAGAAGCTATGGTTGGTCTGGAGAGACGGCTCAGTGGTTAAGAGCATTTGCTGCTCTTGCAGATGACCTGGAGTTTGGCTCTCAGGCACCCATAGCCACCTGTAGCCCCAGGACCAAGACATCCAGCACCCTCTTCTGGCCTCTGTGGATACATGCACCCACATGGCATACATACACACAGTCATAAATAAAAATAAAATTAATCTTAATAAAATTATGGTGTAGTTATGCATGGAATAGATAGGAATGTAGGTAGATAAGTGGGTAGGTGAATAGATAGGTAGGTCGGTAGACGATAGATGATAGATAGATCGATCTAACTCTTTTGAGATAGGGTCTCATGTAGCCCAGGCTGGCCTTGGACTTGTTAAGTAGCCAAGGATGATCTTGAATCTCTGATTCCTCAGCTCCCACATCCTGAGTGCCAGGATTAATGGTACTAGCCACCAAACCAGGCTAAACTCATATTGATAAAGCCTGGGCGTTTTTAAAACAAAATTGCAGTGGGCTTTTCAAATAAATTTGGGTTTTTTCTTTTTTGAAACATCTTTTGTGTCAAGGCTGTATCAAGCCTGACTCCTTCTGTCACTACCTCTGGTGGGTACTTAGTGTGGCCTGGGTGCCAGGCCTTGGTTGCTTATGGTTTAAGATGCTGTATCCTAGGTTCTGTGTTGCTGATTTTCATATGAAGCCAGGAAAGAGTGGCTCTGTTGATGTTTTGGACTGGCTCAACAGTACAGTGCATGTTTAAGAAAAAGAAGACGCATAATCATGAGTCTCTGTGGTGATGTATTATTTGTGATTCATTGAAGCTTGCCTGAGGATTCAGGAAGCAAAGTCAGCCTCAAGTTAACAGAGATCAGGCTGTGGTGGCGCATACCTTTAATCCTAGGACTCAGGACTGAGAGTTAGAAGGATCTCTTTAGTTCGAGGCCACACTGACTGTACGAAATTGATCCAGTCCCAAAAGAAACACAGCTCACACAAAGGTGATCTCAGCATTTGGGATCACAAACCTTTAATCCCAGCACTAGGAGACAGGAGTGATGTGGCTGGGCGGAGAAAGGAATGTAAGGAGGAGGAGGCAGGAGTTCAGAGCCTTTTGCCTCTGAGGATTTGTGGAGACAGGATTGCCATTTCAGCTGGGTAGAGGTAAGGTCTACTGGCTTGGCTGCTTTGCTTCTCTGATCTTCAGCTTGAAGCTTGAGCCCCAGTATCTGTCTCTGGGCCTTTTATTTTCCGTGTTACATGTGTTGTAATTACTGGTTCTTCTTCCGAAAGTGAACTGCAGGGTCGTCTGCTTCGTCTTTTGCAGGCCAGGACGGCGAGTGTGAGGGCCTGTTCCACGCCAGCTCCATCTCCACTCTGTTGGACACTCAGGGCTTTAGTGACCTGGAGAGAAGTACTTCTTCTACGCCAGGAATGGGGTCTCCCAGCAGAGACCTGCTCAACGTGAGCTCTCCAGAAGAGGTACCTTCAGGACTCTGATACTTTGTTTGGGCTGAAGGGGCTGTGACTTTACTGTTGTGTTCGTTGCCGGTGCTGTGTGACGTGGGTTCTTTTACCCACTGGTCTAGTCTGTCAGTCCTTGTGTACTGACCTTGTCTTTTCCTCCTTAAATGTGTGCTGCCCCTCTTCTTACTGGATGCTTTGGGCAACGTCACTATTTCTTGTAAAACTCAATAAAAGTAAGTGCCCTGGCATGTGCCTGCAGATTTATCTGTGTAAGAGGCTGAGGCAGATGGAAATTTGAGAGCAGCCTGGAAGGACCCTAACCTCAAAACCAAAATTATGAGCACCTTTGAGATAGATAGCCTAAAATAGACTAAACACCACATAAGTCAGGTGAGGGCGAGTGAGGGTATATAATGACGCTGGGAACATCTATTCATTGTCTGCTACACACCAGCACCAAACTGCGGCTGGATTGTTCTCTTCCTGAGGAGTCTGCAGAGTGGGCAGAGGGTAGCAGGAACGCCTCATGTCTGTCTGCTCAGCCCAGGAGTAGCAGGAAGGCGTCTTACTGTAATGTCTTGTTATTGGAAGCAGTCTGTTAGAACTCCCTAAGACTGCTTGGCCGCCTCACAGTCCTGTGGTGAGAGCATCCTGAGGAGATGGGGGGATTTGCATCACCTTAACTCAGAAGTCATTTCTGCTGCAGCCAGATTCACAGCGAGCATACGCTCCGCCTCCTAAGGCCCATGTGACACCGCAGAGTGAGAGCACATGGAGTGAGGTGGTGTAACGATTTTGGAACGCAATCACCGTTTCATCCCCTGGGTAACCCAGTTTACACCTTCTCACATATAAAAGGAGGCCTTCCCTTCTGCAAAGGTCTCCGAATGTCCTTCCCAGGAGTTGCCATCCATCCGTTCAAGTTGATGTGTAGGGAGGCCCCTCAGGGAGGTCCTAGAGTATCCCTCTGAACAACTCAACCGTGCTGGGGTGTAACGAAACTAGACGTCCGTCACCACACACCCGGCACGCGTGGTGAGTCAGGAGTAGGTAGCGACTGCAGACACGGCTTAAAAGGAGGGGAAGGCGAAGGCACATCCCTGTCCCTGGTCCACGACAGTTCCAAACCCAGCTGGGTAGGTAATCTGTGTCCAGCTTCGGAGCTCATCACTCCTCTGTCCAAATCCGCTTTCTTTCCCCTCCCAGTGTTTTCAGATGAGTGTGGTCTCCGCTTTGTAAAGGGCCGCGAGGTCCACAGCCGCCTCTCCTTCCCTGCTGTGCTTGCCCCACTTGAGCTGATTGGGTGCGTGACGTCACAATCGGAGCCTCAGGAGAGCTTGTGTGAGCATTCCTTGTAGCACAGCAAAGAGGAGACCCAGAGACAGATACTGGGGTTCAGTCTTCAGGCTGGAGGTCAGAGAAGCAAGGCAGCCGGCCACTAGCTCTCACCTCTGCCTCAGGCTGAAAGGGTGATCCTGTCTCCATGAGCTCTCCGCCAGGGCTCAGACAGCTGCCTCTCCTCAGTGTGGCTGGAG
Source organism: Mesocricetus auratus (assembly GCF_017639785.1). Classification (NCBI taxonomy): domain Eukaryota; kingdom Metazoa; phylum Chordata; class Mammalia; order Rodentia; family Cricetidae; genus Mesocricetus; species Mesocricetus auratus. The sequence goes on from NW_024429187.1 coordinate 15,216,203, forward strand.
AATGAATGCCAGCTCTGAGACCCCCGTTCCTATCTTAAACACTTCTCATGAGTCCTGGGATTGAAGGTGTGAGCTCTGTTTCTCCTTTAGACTGATTCAATCTCTTGTAGCCTGGGTGGCCTTGGACTCAGAGAGATCCATCTGCCTCTGTCTCCTGAGTCCTGGGGTTAAAGGTGTGTGGCCACCAGTGCCTGACTTTTATGGCCAACTAGTGTGGCTGCTTTGCTGTTTTCATCTCCGGTGGTTTTAATAAATCATAAGCAATGTATCACCACAATTCCTTACTGCCTCTCAGGGCCCAGGCTCCCTGCAGGGCCGCTGGGTAGAATCTGGTAGCAGGTAGTGCCTATCCCAGGATTCCTCAAGTGCAGGGTGACCTTTGCCCCGAGGTCTCACCACACCTTAATTTCAGTGTAATTGCTGCCTGGGCGGACTGGGAACTGGGAACATCTCTCTGAACTCACAGTCTGCTGTGTCCCACAGCTCCTCCCTTCACCCTCTCTCCTCTCTTGCTTCCCTTCTCTCATGTCTGTTGATAATCCCATAAAGAAAAATAACATTTAGTGATGAATCTCTTTTTCTAGCCTTTTCCTCTCTGCATTGAGCTACCCTGCTAGTTCTGAGAAAGTAAAAACTGAACTGAGTGAAAAATAATTCAAAGAGAAAACCACTAACATTGGTTAACATTAGAGAGTACTGGAACAGTTCATTAATCAAGATTTAGTCATAAACTAAGATGCCAGAAGAAGTTCTATGCTTTTTAAATGTGTTTATATTGAGAGGGGGAAAAAAAACTCTTTGTTTTATTTTGAGACAGAGGCTCAGTGTATTGGCCAGGACAGCATAGAACTAGTGATCTTCCTGCCTCAGTCTTGGGGGGGGGGTAGGGAGAACTTGGATATTCAGTAAGTGTTATTACCGTTTTATTCTACAGAGTGTTTGCTACATGAGTCTCAGCTTAAAGGTTTGTTTCTTTGTATTTTATGTGCATGAGTGTTGTGTTTGAATATGAATGCACAATGCATGCATGCAGTTTCCAAAGTGGTCAGAAGAGGGCACCAGATTCCTTGGAACTGGAGTTTACAGACATTGTGACCCACCATGCTGGGAATTGAACCCAGGTTCCCTGGAAGAGCATCCAGTAACTGTTGAGCCGTCTCTCCAGCCCTCATGAATTCCAGTTTAATGATGTTTAGTTTGTCATAAACGATTGCTCAAAGCTGATCAAAAATGATGTGATGAGAATTGATCAGAGTTCAACCTTATTTTTAAAGAAAAGCCAGGAGGGAAAGTTAAAGTTGGAACTGAAACCTTAAAGCCTGAAAAGGAAATCAAGGAAACGGGCCAGTGTGTTAGTGTATTTTTTCCATAATTAGGAGTCCAGGGAAATCGTCGAACTTCAGCAAACATGGGTGAATGCTAAAGAGATTACACAGCGTTGATTGTAAAGACTCAAACCAAAACCAAACCAGGAAAACAAAACACAATAAAAAACAGAGCAGGATTCTATTTTACAGTAATAGGGTGTTTTATGAGCTGCCGTGGTGCCATCACTCAGTAACAGGCAAAGCTGACACATCCGTTCATTGCTTCTTCCTGAAGCTGAGCTTTGCTGGCTGAGCTCACCCAAGTCCATCCTACCCCCGGGGGTTGTGGATTCTGGGAGCTCAGAGGCAGGGATAGCTGCCTGTTGGTAGAGTGTGTGGTTAAGACGAGCAGTTGGAGTTGATGTGTGTCCAAAAAGAGAGTTAGAAAAAGAGGGAATGGATGAGAGAGAGACAGAGACAGAGAGAGAGAGAGAGGTCCATGGGGCTGGTAGCAAAGGGAAGGGGAATATTGTGATTAAATTTTTTATTTTAAAAATTATTAATAAAAATTGGAGAAGGAAGAAAGAAGCGTTGGGAATATGGCTCGGTGTTGAAACACTGGGTGTGTACCAGGCAGCAAATAGTTAAATGAGAAGACCACTGATTGGCTGACCTGGAGTTCACTGAATAATTTTTAAGTGTTTCCTTTGTGAGCTCTTGATGCCAGTCACACGCTGGTCTCCAGTTCTCATACATTTCAGAAGACTCCAGCCCTAGGACCCAGAGGTGATTGAGAAAATGGGGTCCACCTTTTATTGTTTCCATAGTGTTTTAACTGGTAACCACAGAGCATATTCTAGCTGATTTTAATGCGTTTTTTCCCCCTCAGTTATGACAGTTGAGCTTTAGACACCTTGTTCACACATAAAAGAATATGAACCCACATGACGCATGCTATGTGTTAGACTGCTAGTAGAAATAAAAATGAGATTAGCACTCAGTTTATCGTGCGTTTATGCTGAAGAGAAGAGTCAGTGTCTTGGTGCTGGCATTCCCAGGTCTTTTTAATGTGATCAGAACTCGGCGCTTTTTGTGGTGCGAGGTACTTTCTTATTCAGGATACTCCCTGTCTCAGAGCCGACTTAAACCCCTTTCCTCCACAGTGTTCCCTCTCATTAACACCTCATTTACATAGATGCTTGTCTTCTGAGATGGCTTTATAAATACAAGGCTCTAAGCCCGGGTGTGCTAAGATTTAGGTAGATGGCCCGTTATGTTTTGTTACTCTGTGCTCGCGTTCTGCTCATGTGGTTGATTTTCTTTTTACTTACAATCTCCCACAGTTTCACACCAGCATCCTGCAAGCTTCAGCCCCTTCACCGTTGCCGCCATCGATGGGCGTGGAAACCTCCGAAAAGTCCAAGTTGCCTACTAAGCCTGAGGCTTCCTTGGAAGAGAAGTATGTTATTTATGGACTAGCATATCAGTGTTCAGAGAAATAGAGTAACCAAAAATAGGAGCGCATCACACTGATTTACAGACGCTGTTTTCACCATCGTCGGTTTTGTAATGTCGAAATAAAAACACACGGATCGGGAAGTGGCTGGGGAGGAGCCTGGAGAAATGAGGGAGTGGAGTTAGAGGGGCCTTTAAGGACTTGGGTTTAACTTTCTAGGTCATTGGTGACTGTCAGAAAGTGAGGGCAGAGTAGCTGCACTCGGTGCTGTGAGGCTGTTTGAAGGGTCACTATGAAGTCGACACATCAGGGACACAGTTCTGTCTCAAGAGGCAAATAGATACTTGGCCAGAAAATTCTCAGACTAATTGCCTAAATTTGAATTAGGCCTAAGAAAACGTTTAAAAAAATTAGAAGTAGCTTTCTTTGCATTATTTTTTTAAATATTTGTTTGCTTAGAATATGTATAGACAGGCCCCAGTGATTTGAGCCTCTTGGTGGCCTCTTTGGGACTTCACCATCGTAAGCCTAGGAACGCCTGTGTGGCTTCTGGTTCATGACATTAACAGACTCCTTTTTAAAAAATATATTGTAGTGATGGAAAAGCAATCCTGGGTGCTGCCGCTGAAGCCCCGCTGTGCGATGGCCTTTCGTAAGTGTGTGGGGAGCATGACCAAGGCTTGAGAGAGTGGGAATCTGTTATGCTCGGGGAACCATTACTAACAGTGCTCAGCTGAGGCCCTGCCCCTCGTGAGCGCAAGACTGCGCGTGTCATGACAGGGTGGGCTGGAGGGCCGATGAGCACAGAGAAGCACCCCTTCCCCCGCATCTCATGCCTGGTGTTTGCAGATCCTTAGTCCCCCTCTCCAGTGTTCATTTGAAGTTCAGAACTTTTGATTCACTTTTGTGCTGATTCGTGTTTTTTTATTTACTCCAAGAGAAAAGGCTCTCACGGAATGTGACAGCTGGCAGAGCTGCTCTCTTACAGTTCAATAAACTGGCCCGATATGGGCGTTTACCCAACTAACGTCTGGATCAGATTAGGAAAGCCCCGGACAACCTGGAGAGCCTATTTTCAGAGCAGAACTTGGATGAAATGTTTCTGTTTCTCTGTTATCTTTTACTTTTTTTGGGCAGTCAGCACTATTGACAACTTACATAAAAGCAGAAATGCCTTTTAAAAGTTAGATTGCATAGTTGTTCTAGTTTTTTGGAGTAAACACATGCCTTCTTTAGTCTCTTCCCTGCCTTGCCTTCCTTTTTATCTTGTGTTGCTTGGGATCGAGCCTTGGGCCTCTCACATGCCAAGCGCACTCTGGCACTACACTCCCAGTCTCTCTCTCTCTCTCTCTCTCTCTCTCTCTCTCTCTCTCTCTCTCTCTCTCTCTCTCTCTCTCTCTCTCTGTCTCTCTCTCTCTCTCTGAAACTGGCTCCATATTTGTGCATTTTGTTTTTGAGTAATATGGTCTCCAGCTGTGTATGACTGAACGCTAATTATGTAAAAGAAAAAGTCTCTGTGACTTGCAGACTCCTTCTGCCTTCCTAGGCTAGCAAATGAATTACTGTGGGCAATGACAAGGGTTCCTCCACTGCTGCGGTTCTCAGCCTTTGGGTTGAGACCCCTTTGGGGATGTGTGGAACGACCCTTTCACAAGAGTCACATAAGGTGGTTGGAAGACACTGATATTTACAAGTTACGATTCGTAACAGTAGCAAAATGACAGATACAAAGTAGCAATGAAAATAACTTCATGGTTGTGGGGGTCATCACAACATGAGGAACTGTATTAAAGGGTTGCAGCGTCAGGAAGGTTGAGAACCGCCGCTCTAGTGCATATGCATCTCCCCCTCCCCGCTTTAATTTTGCCCTTCTTTCTCGCTCATGTTTGGAGACAGGCGTTGTCTTGATAGCCCAGGCTGTTCTTAGACATTCAGCAGTCCTTCTGCCCTAGCCTCTTGAGTACTGGAATTACAGGCGTGCCCCCACAAAATCTGGCTTATTATGCTTTGCCAGACTCAGAAAAAGTTATTCCTCTTTGAAAGAAAAGCAGACTTTTCATTCTGCAAGCAGAAGGATTAGATCTAACAGTGCACAAGCTTCTAAGAAATTCCTGGTGTAAATGTGTAAGTGCCACTAGTCCATGGAAAACACTGATATTGCCAGGGCAGTCTTAAGTGTTTTTCCAGCTACTGTGACATGTGTGGGACAGTTTGTGTTACTGGCAGGACAGTTAACCACCCTGCTTTTAAAAGAACTAAATGCTGCAATTTACTTAAGCACATAAGTGCTTGCTTGGGCCCAGGTTTTCTTTTATTACCAAGATTCAACTCCCAGACAGTTTTTAGTTTCCTTCTAAGACGATCTGTGTAGACACAGGCACCAGAGTCAACTTACTGTTAATTCTAATTATCATTGTTTCTGTTGTTAGAACTTCAAATCTGCAGAAATCCAGCAGCCTGGGCAACCTGAAGAGAGAGACATCAGATGGCTTAGTGAGTTCTCCGGGGGTGGTTGTGTTGTGTTTTGTTTTGCTTTGTTTTCCCCTTTTTCCTTTTCTGTTGTTACCCTAAGAAGAAAATACTGAGGGAAGAATCTTTACTTACACACGGGAAAACTTCATTTTAGGAAGAACTTGTGGTTTCTCTGATGGGAAGTTGCTGCCGTGGCACAGTTAATGATAGATATTAAGAATGAGTATTAAAGACTAAAAGTACATAAATAAAAGGTTGAGACAAACATAAAACATTGTAGGAAATAAATACAGCTAAGATTTTTGTGGTTTAAAAGTGATGTAAATGGCTTCCTATTTATAGAAGTGTATCTGACAACTGAATGTCTACAAGATTTTACAGTAGCCTTCCTTACATGTCATTGTTTTTGAACAGGAAAAGGAGTCTATCCAGAAGCCTTCAGAGGTAATTTCTATATCTGAGTTGAAGTATAAAAATCTTTTAAGTGTAAATTAGGCCCAGGAGACCAAGGCTGTCAGAGTGTCCAAAGCGTGTGCTTGGAAGGTCAGGTGCACGCGCCTGTTCTTCAGAGAAGTGTGCATCATGACTGCGTCCTCAGAGAAGGCTGCAGAGTGGTGGCCATAGTGGGGAGGAAAGGGTAGGAAAAGGAGAAGCTGGGGGCCTCGGCTATAGGATGGTGGCAGTGTTCTGGGGCGAGATGGGGTGGCTGTGACTCAGAGAAGGGCTAAATGTCACTGAGTTGTTTACTTTAAAAAGTTAATTTTAGCCAGGTGTGCTAGTGTATGCCTTTAATCCCAGCACTCAGGAGTTTGAGGCCAGCCTGGTCTACAGAGCTAGCTCCAGCTACACAGAGAAACCATGTCTCCAAAACAGCCACAAAAAAGTCAGTGGAGAGATGGCTCGGGGGTTAGGAGCATGGCTGCTCTTCCAGAGGACCTGAGTTCAATCCCCAGCAACCACATGGAGCTCACAACTATCTGTAACTGTAGTCCCATGGGATTCAGTGCTCTCTTCAGGCGTGCAGGTGTCCATGCAGATAAACACCCGTGTACTAAAATACATACATACATAAGTATTGTTTGTTTGTTGTTTTTTGGTTTTTCAAGACAGAGTTTCTCTGTGTAGCTTTGGAGCCTGTCCTGGAACTCGCTCGGTAGACCAGGCTGGTCTTGAACTCACAAGAGATCCTCCTGCCTCTGCCTCCCGAGTGCTGGGATTAAAGGCGTACGCCACCAATGCCCAGCTACATAAGTATTTTTAAGTTAATTTTTTTAAGCATGGTGGCACACACTTACAATTCAAATACCTGGGAGGCAGAAGCAGGTGGATCTCTGTGAGTTTGAGGCAAGACTGGTCCACAGAGTAAGACCCTGTCTGAAAATAAGTTAATTTTGAGTTCTGAACCCAGCACCCAGCTCACAAACTCTAAGGGACCCAGCACCTTTTTCTGATCTACACATGCACACACATCCCACAGAAAGTCAAGCAAGCCCATGACCGTACTCCGCAGCACACACTGGTCTCCTCTCCTCCCTGTGGTACTTCATGTGATCCCCTGCCCACTTTCTCCTCTTGATTTTCATCTCAAGCCAGAGCTCCACACCAATGGGCTTCCAACTTGGTGGTTGAAAGAGTCCACTTCTGGCATTAGAAGGGTGGAACAATCATGTAAAAATACAGAAAACTTTTCCAGAAGGATCCATTCCATTTAGCAGAGTTTTAGCGGCCTGCTAGAGAGCTCTGCTGGTCACTTCATACCCTCTGCTCAGAGCCCAGACACACCAGGACAGCAGAGCAGAGCGTACCAGACTTTCTCTTTGGAGACACCAACGAGCCCAAATCACAATACCCAGACTTACTGTTGTTAGCTTTGAATGCTCAGCCTTAGCTCAGATCTTTTCTGTCCGGCTCTTTTAACTTAAATTGACCTGTTTCTCTTTACCCACCTCTTACCTCGGGGCTTTTCACCTTTCTTACTTCTGGTTACCTTATGTCCACTGCTTCTCTGGGTCTGCCTGGCCTCTGTCTTGGGCGTCTCCCTAGTTCTATCCTCCTCTTCCTCTTCCTCTTCCTCTTCCCCCTCCTCCTCCTCTCATTCTCTCTCTTTTTTCTTCTGAGCCTAGATTTCTCCTCCTATTTATTCTCTCTGCCAGCCAGCCCTGCCTATACTTTCTCGTGCCTAGTTATTGGCCGTTCAGCTTTTTGTTAGGCCAATCAGGTGAAACAGATGCAACATGTCTTTCCACAACTAATCAAATGCAGCGTAAACAAATGTAATGCATCTTTGCCCAGTTAGAGTAACATTCCACAGCCCCACAGAGGCCTGTGAGGACCTTTGTGGAAGCTGAAAGCTATGGGAAGGACCATCCGAGGCCTCAGCTGGGGACTCCGCTTGAAACTATAGACTAGTCTCAGCACTGTGGTTAGTTTGTCTCACCCAGTGCTGACCAAGTTGTAACATCAAAAATTCAGATCCATAAACAACTGAACTACATAAAGATTAGTTAGCTCCTGGCTGGTTTCCTTTTTAAAATATTTTTCATTTGTATGCTTATATGTAATTGCTGAAGTAAGCAGAGAAGTGGATATAATATGGATTATTACTCCAAAGGATTGATTCCTCATGGCACTCGGAGCTCAGGAGCTGGCAGACCATTGTCTCAAGACCAGCTGCACATTTACCCAAACTTACATTGCAATGTGTTATGCCCATTCATTTATACATACTGCCTAAAGCGATTTTCACGCAAGAATGTCAGTGTTGAGTAACTGTGATAGAGACTGCATGATTCACAAGTCAGAAATAGTCCCCCTTGCTGCTCTCTGACTTAAAGGTATGCATCTATGAGAAGAAATACATCTGCATTTCCTAGATGGATTTCAGAGACAATTCAGAGGACAGAAATGTGTCCATGAAATACCAACACCTATCAAAGCATAAATGTGTCGTTTAGTGGCATCTGTAGGTGGTAAAACTGTAAAGAAAGGAGGAATAAAAACCACAAACTTCAGCCGGGCATGGGTGATGCACACCTTTAATCCCAGCACTCGGGAGGCACAGGCAGGCGGATCTCTGTGAGTTCAAAGCCAGCCTGGTCTACTGAGTGAGTTCCAGGACAGCCTCCAAACCCTGTCCTGAAAAACAAAACAACCTCCCCCCCAAAAAAACCCAAAAAACAAAAAGCATAAACTTCTACAGAACTTCTAAGAAATAGGGGTAGGAGCATTGCTTGGAAATGGGATAACGAAGGCGCTTTGAGTGATACGTAAAACTTAAATTATTCTTAGGGGCTGGAGGGATGGCTTGGTGGTGGAGTGTGCACTCTGCAGGCATGAGGACCTGAGTTTAGATCCCCAGCAACTCCATAAAAACTGGGCGTGGAAACACATGCCTGTCATCCCAGGAAGATCCTGGGCACAGGGGATCCCTGGGACTTGCCCCCTGGTCTAGTCAGTCAGTGAGCTCCAGGAGCAGTGAGACTTGGCCTTAAAACAATACAGTGGAGAGAAATGGAAGACACCCAACCTTGAGCCTCCATATACACACATGAATTCGAGTACCTGACATACAAGCATTATTCTTTACATAGGACACACAAAGCTCATGTATAGCACAAGTGCAGACATGTGGTCTCAGATTCGTCCCCAGGCAGCCCCTGACCAGGGAGTAAGTATTGGGTAGACATAAAATGAACGTTTCGGGCCGGGCGGTGGTGGCGCACGCCTTTAATCCCAGCACTCGGGAGGCAGAGGCAGGCGGATCTCTGTGAGTTCGAGGCCAGGCTGGACCAACAGCCTCCAAAACAATAAAGAGAAACCCTGTCTCGTAAACACCAAAAAAAAAAAAAATGAACGTTTCGGTAAAAAAAGGAAAAGTTGATGTGGGCAGTTGATATGGCTCCAGGGGTGAAGGCGTTTGCCATCAAGCCCTGCGGCCTAGGTTAAATCCTCGGGGCACTCATGCTAGAAGGCAAGAGCAGTTCCCACAAGTTGTGAGTGACCTCTACACACACGTGTTGTGTGGCACATGCACTCCCATGCTTGTATATAGGCACACATACACATAAGTAAATAAATATTTTTTTATGGTTCACTGTTGCAGTATCCAGAGGGTGTCCCTTGGGGGTTGGGGAGAGTAGGAGCGACACAGGCATCGGGGAACAGGCTGAAACGACAAACTCAGTTTATATACCCCTCAGCCCTGCCCCAGGGGAGGAGAGCCACTGAGCTGGCACCTGCGGAGGCGATGTCATCGGTCTCCTCAGGTCCTCATCATCTCTGCTCTACTGTTGTCAAGGCCTCTGGCAGACCCAGGCTGGGGTCAGGAGATACCAACTGCGCCTGCTCTGGGCCAGCTGTCAGGCCCACTGGGGCTTAGTTTTCCCACAGTTCACCTCTGTCTGTTATTAGAAAAGCAACCCGTGGATGCTAGCCGTGTGCTTTGATCATCTGTGTGAGCAGCCGCCTTCCCCAGGCCCTGCAGAAAGCCCTTAGACTACCAGCTGTTTGTCTCCTACAGCCCTTGTCCATAGGAGCAAGCATGGCGTTCTAAACAGGTGGCCAGCATGGGTCCCAGGTCTTCCCACTGGGTTCCCATCATGAACCTTATTAAGGGCTGCTGTGGGGTGCAAGGCCCGTTCCAGTCCTGACTGTCAGCTCTGAGTGCCCGAGTCCTTAGATCCGGAACCGGCAGTCAGTGGAGACAGCTGTCACTCAGGTCCTTTTCAACTCTTTGTTCGATAAATGATCAAAGGACTTGTCAGTGATAACGTAGAGAACGGCTCTGCTGTGCACATAGACTTGGGGTTGATGCAGTCAGTCATCTCTGCGGCCCTCTCTCCAGCTCTGCAAAGGAAAGCAGAGAGCAGGAGGGTTAGAAAGGAAAGGCAACCGGAAGTGTCTCTCGGTGATACTAGAGCAGGGCGACACCCTTTGTGAGCTTGACGGCTGACTCGGAAAGCTCAAGACAAACAGTTGCCGAATGTGCCTTCCTCCTCTCCTTTGAGAAGAGTGTAAGATGACTGAGGAGGCTCTCCTCGTGTGTTAAAGCTTGTGCACTGCCTGCTTCGTAGGCTCGCCTCAGGCTTCTGTTGCTGTTGTGGTGACTGATTTAAGGATGCAAGCTCATTTATAGCTCTGCACCATAAATTGCTAGAAAAATAAGAATTCTACTGTCCTGGGTACGGAGTGTCTTCGCTCCTTGTCTTGAAGGAATGAGGCAGATAGAACTTAATTGTTTTTAGAGGTGTCTTAAATATTTAAAGTAGCAAATGTATTGATTGTAGAGCGAGTTAGAGGTGTTCATCGTGTTGCTGTCTATTGCCTAGGCTTCTTTAATTTGTCGCTTGGCGTTGGGCTCAGTGTGTTACTTCAGTGGTCTGTCCAGTTGTTGGTTTGAGACCCACCTTCTGTCCTAAGGATAACACACCCTAACACGCCATTACCTCCTCATCACCCCTCAGGATAAAGTTCCAACCGACAGCCACACATTTGAGACCCTGCCTCCCAAGGTTCCAGGACACGACGCCTCCATGGATGACAACCCGTTTGGCACGCGAAAAGCCAGGTCCTCCTTTGGCCGAGGCTTTTTTAAAATCAAAAGTAACAAGAGGACAGCGAGTGCACCAAACCTTGGTATGTGTGGCAAGGGTACCTAGGTCCTGACCTTCCAGGCGGAGGGAGGGAAAGGCTTGGTTCCACCCATGTTCTGTTCATCTGTGGATACATGTGTCTTTCTCAGACATGGAGGCGAATGCCTTCGGGAAGGGGGAGATGGTGTTGGCAGAAATGCTTCAGTGATTTAATTTGCAAGTGTGAAGATGAGTCCGTTCTTACCCCCACTTAAACAGCAAAGTGAAATCGTCCTGGCCCCTGTGGTGGTCTGCGACTTTGTTTAGACCGTCTCCCTCTGTGGTGGTGGGATGCACGAGTTCCCGCGGACGACCCTGTGCAGTGTGTACAGTCTCAGTGCATGCGTGCATTCCTCCTACGGGCATCCCGCCTTGGAGGGAGGAGTCTGATCTGTCTTCATTTTGTCGTCCCTGTGCTCTCTCCATTGGGCTGCATGTGTTGTGTGCGTTGTTGGGATCCCTGAAGACCGTAAACGAAGTGCCAGTGCACCCACCTTAGGTATCGTTACCCCTGCATGCCAGCCTGCGCCAGCGCTGCACTCTGAACCATCCAATCCCCACTCTTGGCCTCTGTGATCTCTACCAAGCAAGCTGGCCGCAACCAGAAAATGCAGTCTGTTCCAAAGTGTCCCTCCGTCTTTGGCGGAAACAGACCTCACTTTGCTTCTGAGTCTACACGCTCTTGTAGCCAGTGCTATCGACACGTTGTAAGCAGCTCGGAGAGGCCCTACTATTGCCCAGCAGCCTGCAGGGTGCAGGGCTAGAAGGAGCTGGCGTCAAACGTCCAGCTCCCCTGACCCATGGCTGAGCCATCGCCCACCGACCCCGCATTCCTCCTCCGTGTGTTCATTTTCCCAGCCTCCGCCCCTCCCCTCGGAATGTCTGTTGCCAGGCAAGAGCTGACTTACTGCTCTTGGAGGGACGTTCTGGACATCGTATTACTTGGGGCGTTAGGGATACTTAGTGATGACAGAGGTGACTTCACGAGGTGTCTGGGGGAGTATCCGTCAGGGTGCTTTTAAGAGAAGTTCATTCTTCTCCCTGTGGGGAATACTCTGAAGAAAACCCTCAAAAAAATAAGATAAAGACTATGATGCTTTCTAAATGAATTGGGCTAGGAACATTTTCAGGGTACCCGTACTCCATGACTGTGGTGAGAGAGTGCGTAGATTCCCTCTGGGCTTCCCTGAGGCTGTCACCTTGTACAGATACCGATTGTGGATGCACACGTCCTAGCAAAGGGACATCTTTGGAGCCTGAAGTGTTTACAGTGAGCGCTGGCTGCACAGAATAAACTCTTCTAGTTGGACAACTACTCCCAGCTACTCCTGTGTCCTTTAGGGCAGTAGTCGATGCTTGTAGTCCAGTGCCGCTTACAGTAACCTGTAGTCACAGCTCTGCTTCATAGAAAACTCAACTTCTGCAACTTCTGCGACTCCTGAGACCCTTTCGCTGATTTTTTTTTTGAACAAGTGTTATTTTCCTTTATAAAATGTAAAGTTTCACACTTTGGAAACCAACAGCCGCGTCACTGCTTGTGGCTGTTCTTCCGGGAATGGACAGTAGAAGGGATATACGTCATGCATGTGTGGAGGTCTGCAGAGGCAAGTGTGGGTGTTATTCTTTCAGGCCAAACTACGAAAGACTGATTTTATATCTAAAGAAAAGCCCACACATACCTATCTAGTCATTGCTTGCTCATATTCAATATACAATAGGCTAGGATTTTTTCCTCCCCCCTCTTGAGACAGGGTCTCAACTACAGCCTGGTCTGACCTTCAGCTTGAGATTTTCTTGCCTGGTCTCCCGAGTGCTAGGATTTAATGGGAATGCACCTCCGTACTGGTGATCCATTTCTTGAGAAAGAATTGCAAGTCCTCTGTGGCTGATGAGCTCTAAATGGCAATGGCAGAGGAGAAAGGGTGTTAAGGAGAAAATGACATAGAATTGGAATTCGGTGTCAAATACAATTTGAGAGAAGGCTTTCAGGGAAACTGATGGGTCTGATAAGCCCTATGTGCCCGAGGCACATTAACCTGGTACTCTGAGGTTAGACTCAGAGGTTTTGGTGCCGTCCTCCTGTGAAAATAAAGCCAGAGAGGGGGTGGTGATGTTAGAGGCTGCAGGAGGCTCGCTGTGCCAAGCGCTAGATTAGGCACAATCTCATCATGAGTCACAGCACTCAGAAATGGAACCACTCTGAGGCACTGTTTATGTTAAGGAGAGAGTCGCACGTTGTAGCCCAAGTTTGTCTCACAATCAGTCCCCCTATGTCAGCCTCCAGGGTGATGGATTTACATGTGTGCACCCCCACACCCAGCTCTGCCCCGCACTTTTAACCTCAAAGGGGTGATTTTTAAGCTCGTTAACTTTATGCAGGAGAGTAAGCTGTAGAGAGCATACACTTACATGCATTTTCCATACGTAAGAGCACTCTCTTGTCAGTCACCGCTTTATAGACCCGGAGAAGACCTCTCTAGGGACTAAAACCAAGAAGGTTAATACTTAGTTGTGTTCACACGGTCTTTATTCTATCCTTGGGACAGCTGAGACAGAGAAGGAGACAGCTGAGCACCTAGATTTGGCCGGTACATCTCGGCCAAAAGGTTCACAGGGGACCGGGCCTTTCCAGATGTCTCCACCATCTCCAGACTCCAGAAAGAAGTCCAGAGGCATCATGAGACTCTTTGGGAAGTAAGTGGAAGGGAGCCAAGCCAGGTGGGGCGCCTGACTCCCGTGTGGCTGAGTGCAGGGGATGATGGGAAGATTGGCTGGCAGTGGGCACCAAATCCCAAGGCTTCTTGGGAAGAAGACCGATTTGGCATTCATTGACTCGTTGGGCCTTGGGTAAATGCAAATGCCCGGGCTAATGATATACGAAACCCGCTGTGGTTGATGGTCAAAGCAGAGCCTTCTCGGGTCTAACCATCTGTGCTGTGTCTCAGGCTCAGGAGAAGCCAGTCAACCACCTTCAACCCGGATGACATGTCCGAGCCTGAATTCAAAAGAGGAGGGACAAGGGCAACTGCAGGCCCCAGGCTCGGCTGGTCCCGAGACTTGGGGCAGTCCAACAGGTGAGAACAGCTGTGGCGTCGCCACCGTCCAAGTCCTGGCTCAAGGCTGTGTCTGGAGGGGTGGTACTGTTTGCCAGTGTTTGCTGGCTGCTGTGCTGGTGAGGGCTGTGTGAATACATGAAGTGCCAGGAATGTGTGTGCTGCAGTGGTCCCTGGGCTTAGTTTTTAGTGTGGGGAATCTCTGGAAGTACAGTCTTGGTTAGGAGATGGGTCTAAGGACTGGACTTGTGGCAGAGACCTTGTCAGCATACAAGGGGTTCTGGGTTCCAGCTCCTGAACTGAGAGGTGGAAGTGGAGGAGGTAAAAATTATGTCTAGAGCCGGGTGGTGGTGGCGCACGCCTTTAATCCCAGTACTCGGGAGGCAGAGGCAGCTGGATCTCTGTGAGTTCCAGACCAAACCTGGTCTACAGAGAGCCTCCAAAACAATACAGAGAAACCCTGTCTCAAAAAAAAACCAAAAAAACAAAAAGAGAAATTATGTCTAGAGTCCAACCCCTGGAACTTGCTCTCTGGCCTCATTGGCCACCAGCCAGGGGACCCCGAGCTGTGGCTTCCACGCTCTGCTTCATAGTAAGACTTAGCACCTACCCCAAGAGGTGAGGATTGAGTTGATATGGGTCAAGTATCTGTCAGATAACAACTGATCAGTGGACATTAGCCGTTGATCAGTCTTTGAAAGTACTTAAAGACACATTCTGTTGGGATTGCTGGGCTTATCCAGACCTTGCGTTGTTCACGAAATGAATAAATGCCTCATTGTGCTAGCTGGGAAACGCTACATAATGTTTCGCTCATTAGGGTTCCAAGAGCTCTCCCTGCGCTCTGTTCAAGCCCGGAACCAGTTTGGAGCCAACTACACCGGCCTGAGCATAAAAGGGTGGGGTTGGCGAACACTGAGGTGTTGGTGCTGAGCCTTTAAAAGAGTAATCAGCTGGAAACAGACACACACAGGCGGAGCCCTGGATACAGCTTTCTTCAAGGTTTCCTTTGGCCTTCAGATAACAGATGTTCTCACTTGCCATATGTCCTCCTCAAGCACAATAAAGAACTCCCTTGTGCTAAAACAGAAATTTGTCATGTGTGTACACACACCATAAATAATTTTTTTCAGTTTAGCTATATAACCTTCATACTTTTTCTGTCAAGCTACAGAACTGTGTAAGTAAAAGAAAATGCAAATTTTGTTTGGAGAGTTCCTTCCAGTAACCTAGCAGGAGCATGCTATCTTCTCGGCGATCTTTGCCGAAGAGAAACCGTAATTCTGCAAAAGTGAATGCATATTAGACTTGAATTTCTTTCAGCCAAGTTGAGTGTTCTCGTTTGGGAGTGTGCTTTGGGTAGCATTGTTTGACTCCAACTTACACGCTCATCTTCGTGGCTTCTCTGCAGAGTGAGTTCTTGTAGCTCTCACTGATCCTTCTGCAGTTTCTTTTGAATTGAAAACAGGGACTTTTAGAAGAAGGCAACTTACCGATCTTGTCCTGAGAATGAGGTTTACTTGGTTAATTGTGTGCCACCAGGGAGTTTCCATATCTGTTGCATGCACAATCCTGTTACACATAGGGCTGGCTTACGGTTGTTGCTTATTTTCCCACAGTGACCTGGATATGCCATTTGCCAAGTGGACCAAGGAGCAAGTGTGCAGTTGGCTAGCGGAGCAAGGCTTGGGGTCCTACCTGAGCTCTGGAAAGCACTGGATTATTTCTGGCCAGACACTTTTGCAGGCTTCTCAACAAGACCTAGAGAAGGTAGCTGCTTCCTTTTTTGTTTGTGCATACCAAGAAGAAGGGAATGTGTGTGTATAGCTGGGGATGTAAACTCAAGGGTACAGTGCTTGTCTGGTATGAGTGACGCCCAAGCTTCAGTCCCCCGCCAGAGCATGAAGCCTGAATTATTCTAAAACAAAGCAGAGTGAATGGGACCTGTGTTGCTACTCTTG
Source organism: Mesocricetus auratus (assembly GCF_017639785.1). Taxonomy (NCBI): domain Eukaryota; kingdom Metazoa; phylum Chordata; class Mammalia; order Rodentia; family Cricetidae; genus Mesocricetus; species Mesocricetus auratus. The sequence goes on from NW_024429187.1 coordinate 15,232,082, forward strand.
AAAAGATACGTGATTGTAGCTCTTACATAATGAATAGAGCCCATATATCTCAGGCATTTTTGTAAACTTACTTTGGCTTACTTTTCAGTGTGATATAGACAATCCAATCTTATTTCACAAAATAATATTCTATATTTTATTTTGTAATGATTGAATGCTTTTGCATAAAATAGGAGTAAAATCCACACTATACATTCAATGTCTCCTTTTTACAAATACATCAGATCCCTAGGCAACGTCTAACGTTCTACTCAGCCCACCGAGGTAGACCTGGGCCTTTTCTCCAGCAATGTTGTATGGCCTGAGGCTCATACTGTAACGTAATGTCGAATGGGCTTATTAGCCTGAGGTAGCATTTTTAACTTAGGACAGAGCTGGTCCTGAGGAGCAGCTTCATTGTGGAGGATCCTGCACCGTTTGCCGGTGGGTAGAGCTCTGAGGTTCCGTCTACTGTTTCAGGAGCTCGGCATCAAGCAGTCACTGCATCGCAAGAAGCTGCAGTTGGCCCTGCAGGCCCTGGGATCTGAGGAGGAAACCAACTATGGGAAGCTGGACTTCAACTGGGTCACCAGTAAGCGTCTCTTATGGGTGAAAAGAATCGGTGTTGTCACCTTTTCACTTTGTTGCGTGGTGATGACCCTGGCTTCTCTCCTTTAGGGTGGCTGGATGATATTGGCCTCCCGCAGTACAAGACCCAGTTTGATGAAGGCCGGGTGGACGGCCGAATGCTGCATTACATGACTGTGGTAAGTGGCTCTCTGTTCTGGGTGTTTCCTGAGAAGTTGATGTCGTAGCCTAAGCTATCTGCAGGATTGATGTAGTCACTAAGGTAAATTCTGAAGTGTACATTGTGAATGTTTGTATTTTGTGGTATGTGAATTTTATGTCACAGAGAGGACTGAAGCCCTGGTCATTTCTGCATTACCCTTTGCTCTGGCACCCACAAGCAAGGACTGGCCTCCTCCCTCGCCTTCCTTCTCAGAATTGTTCCCTGGAAATGCTTCACACTTCAGATCAGTCCCACGAGGGCAGGCGTGACAGGGGTGAAGGAGGGGAGGGTAGGCTAGACCCGCACTGCTTCCTTGTCTATTGGATAGTTTGTCTTCCCGTCAGAGAACAGAAAGACCATTCCCTACATACAGCAGCGGGGAGGTGGACTCCAGAGCCTTGTTCTATATTCCATACTACAATTAATGTTCCACGTGAGAGACTGTCATTTAAAGAGTGCTTGGTAAACTAGGCAGACCCATAGGTGTTACCTTTGGTTAAATAAGTGGAAATTAACCTGCTGACTCCCTAAAAATCTCTCACTGTGAAAGGAATTTGGAGCTCCATTCCTAGGGTTCTTATTCTTTTATCATTGAGCCAAAGTCCTTAAAAGCTTGGAGGGGGGACCGCACCACCATGTGGCCTTGCATGAAGAACCCTAGTGAGTTTGGCTTGTTTTATAGTCACTGCCGTTTTCTAAGCACGCATTCCTGGATGCTCGATTCTCAGTAATCCTTTAGGTCCGCATCATTGTCGTCTCCATTCTTACGATGAGGAAACAAGGAGTTGAGAGGTTGGGTAATGGACCCAGGTTTCTGTGGTTACTGAGTGGTGCGGTGTCATAGATAATTTGAAGCTAGGCTGGTTCCAGGACCTTCTCTTAATTGCTTACTATTCCACCTGGGACACATTTAGTGACATTTGACCTGCCTCTGTCCATGCCCATGGGATGTGATGGGTCAGATGTCCCATGAGAATTTGAACAGCCTCACACTTGAAAAATCACAGGAAGCACATGCAAGATCTTCCTGCCAGAGCGACACTGAGTGACCAGGAAGGTGTGACCTGTGAGTCCCGAGCCTAAAGTCCCTGTTGGAATGTGGTTCCCTGGATTGGCTCCGGGAACAGAAAAAGGACCTGAGTGGGAAATGGGCAAAAAACAGGGAGCAAAAAGCCAATTTGGGAGCCGATGCGATGGCTGAGCAGGTAAAAGGGCTCGCTGTTCGTTCCAGCCCGACCACCCGAGTCCTATTCCTGTGACCCGTGTAAAGGTGGAAGGCAAGGACTAACTCTACAGTTATCTCCTCACCTCCACATGTGTGCTCGAGTCCTCCACACGTGCCACACACACGTGTGCTCGAGTCCTCCACACGTGCCACACACGTGTGCTCGAGTCCTCCACATGTGCCACACACATGCACTAGTGATAATAATAAATAAGCCCGAGAATCATCAAAAGCTGAACAAAACCTGCATTTGGTATCTGTGTTGGTGTCTTTTTTTTTTTTTTTTTTTTTTGGTTTTACGAGACAGGGTTTCTCTGTATTGTTTTGGAGGCTATCGGTCCAGCCCGGCCTCAAACTCACAGAGATCCACCTGCCTCTGCCTTCTGAATGCTGGGATTAAACGGGCCCCAGACTTAAAAGGGTTTAAATGAAAGCAATTCTCATAAAACTTCTTCAAATATATTTTCAGGAGTAATTAGCATTTTATCTATGTTGGAAACATAATATGTTTAGATGTTTCTTAATCTGATAGACTTTAATTAAATGAAAGTAGCCTACACTGAAATGTGTGGAATGAGTATCTCAGCTTTGGATTAAAATATGTTAAATACATTTTCTAATTTATCCTAAGACACAGATTTTACTAAGTTAACCATATAAAAAGTTAAGAAATAATTTTTGCCCAGTAGCCTCAAGGATAAACTACTAACTTTTTATTTTTACTCCTAATTTCTTGGAGTTTTTTTTTTTCACAAGAAATGTGTTATCAGTCAGGTGTGCTGAGTGCCTACACAGACAGCCATCTGCTTGTTCTCTGGGTGTGTTTAGATTTATCTCGGCACTGCCCTGAAATCACCTACTGCTGAAATCATTTGTTGAGGTGTGTTAGGAATGTTTGAAATTGCTCTCATGGCCCAAGAAGTTTCCTTGAAAAAGTTGATTGGTGATGTGCTGACACTTAAAAGTCTTCATTTCTTTTCTCCTTTACTGTTACTCAAACCCTTGCACCGAGGGACATAGTTTTCCCACCATGCTGTTAGGTGAAGCAAACAGTCAAGACTGGGGGCACTTAGTGGGACCGGGAAGCTTGATCCCCTGTGAGCGTTCCGAGTCAACTCTGCTGAAAGGGAGGGCAGTGTGGCTGCTGACCTGCAGGCGTTTGCAGATCCAGTTCTGGGGCCTAAGGAGGAGACAGGAACTCCTCAAGGCCCAATGCCACAGCACTCCTTCTCAGCAGCTCTTGAGGCAGAGGCAGGAGGATCTCGTGTTGAGGCTAGCCTGGCTGCAAAGAGACTGTCTCTCCCTGCCCCCTAAGATTATCCTCTGTAGTGACCAGTGGGTGCTTTTCAGAGCCCTGGTGTGACTCCATCCTATCAATCTGTAAGAGCGAGGAAGAGGTAGCAGACTTGGGGGAGCAATATGAATTTGAGGTTCTAGAGAGGATTTGTTGAGAACAGGAAAGGGCTCTGTTACTAAATGAGCCTTGAAATCACAAGCAGAGCTGTGCGATTCCCCCAGGGAGCCCCCCTTTCACCCCCTCCCCATTGCTGGCCAGCACAGTGAGTCCCTCTTCCTCCTCTGCAGGACGACCTACTGTCCCTGAAGGTCGTGAGTGTGCTGCACCACCTCAGCATCAAAAGGGCCATCCAAGTCCTGAGGATCAACAACTTCGAGCCCAACTGCCTGCGGAGGCGGCCGTCTGATGAGGTAGCTTTTTCAGACAAGAGGTTCGCACGTGTGAACTTGACGGTCAGGTGAAGTGTGTGAAAACTCAGAGCCTTTTTCTCCCGGAACCTGCAGAGAGAGCTGGCTCCCTTAGAGCCTCTGATCCCGACTCACTTGACTTCTCGGGCTTTGCTTTCCCGTGTCCCTCCCTTTTATTCCCATAGATTCCCACTGTGTCTCTCTGCTTCCCCCTGTGCGTGGGCCATACCTTCTACTGCCAGCTCAATCTGCAGAGTAAAATGTCACTGTAAATATTTCCTACTGCATAAAAAAGCTTGAGTCTGTGATGCTGGTTCTTTCAAAGAGCAGTCAAATTAGCAAACACTTGTTTTGCCTTTTCTTTGAATAGTTCATGGGATGCCAGACAGAATGCTTTCTAGGCCAGACCTGTGGTCCTGCCGCCAGCATCTGAAGTATAATACATGTCTGTTTCCACAGAGCGGCATCACCCCATGCGAGGTCCAGCAGTGGACCAACCACCGAGTGATGGAGTGGCTGCGCTCTGTGGACTTGGCGGAATACGCCCCCAATCTCCGAGGCAGCGGTGTCCATGGGGGGCTCATGGTAAAGCTCTCTCGGTTTGAAATTGACTGCTTGCTCGGTTCCCTCTGGCCCCAAGGGCGAGCAGTCCTTGATCTCGAAGCCCACGTTGCTTTAAAACCCGTGACCTGTGTTTCCGCATCACAAGTGGAAAGTTCTCCGTGGCGGGAATAGCTCTTGTGTGCTGGAAGGATTGCATGAAGGTACCGCGAAGCCGGGTACGCGGGAAGCAGAAGTGAATCTGTGTTGCAGCTTGGTCCTGCCCGCAGAGAATTCACCACTTCATGCTGATACTCCAGAATCTAAACCCTGGTTCAAAGCGTTGTAGGACGGGACACTCATCCTGCCTCAGTTTTGTTTTTCCCCAGTAATCCTAACTTGATCCCACACTAGATTTCTCTTGCAGGGCATCTTTAGTGTCTTTCTCTAAATTAGGTCTAAGCCCATTTCTTTTCATCGCCCTGCAGTATGGACTATCACCCAGCATCCATCTCTCATTGATATTGTTCACGGTTTTAAATGCCTATACAGATACAGGCTGTATTTCTGCGTATCAGTGTCCCATGAGAGGTTGCTTTCAGAGCCAGCGGCATTCCAGACAGGAAGACCTACGGCTGCTGCTTCCCCTGAAGCCTGGGTTAAACAGACAGCTAATCCCCTAACTCAGGCACGATAATGAGTCCAGACTGGGGAGGCAGCTCAGAGCACTGGCTGCTGTTGCAGAGGACCTGGGTTCAGTTCCCAGCACCCACATGATGGCCAATGACCATGTAACCCCTGTTTCAGAGGATCTGGCCTCTGTGGGCACCGTACACATGTGGTATACATTCATATATGTAGGGAATGCTTTTGCGCATTAAGAAAATACATAAATCTAAAAAAAAAAATCAAAGTCCACGCCCTCAGCTGTCCATAGGGCTGCTGGGCATTACCCAAATGAAAGATTTTTGTAGACTGTTAAGTACTTCCGCTGCAACTGAGTGTGACCTATGGCACCATTTACCAATCCCCGTTTTTCTTACAGGTTCTTGAGCCTCGCTTTAACGTGGAGACTATGGCTCAGTTGCTGAACATTCCACCAAACAAGACCTTGCTGCGCAGACATTTGGCCACCCATTTCAACCTGCTGATCGGTGCTGAGGCACAGCACCAGAAGCGAGATGCCATGGAGTTACCAGATTATGTACTGCTGACAGCTACTGCCAAAGTGAAGGTTGGTTCCGCTTATCATTGCGCGGTGTTTGCCAAAGCCCCATCGTCCCGTTTTCCGAGATTTTGCTCGATTCTGTTAATGAGCTAAGAAACCCGTACGCACGTGTGTTTACAAATTTCAAGAGCAGTTAAGGGACCAAAAGTTTGAAAGTCTCTGCTGACATCATTCTTATTATCAGAGTTACAGCTGATGCTAGCTTCTGTTGTCAGTGTCTTGTCAACCCTGCAGACTGTGGCCTGGGCCTGTTTTGCCATGGCAGTGGTTTTGCTTTCCTGTTGGGAAAGAGGCATAAGAGAAGGACTTGGGGTGGGCTAACCGAATGGTGAGCATATATGCCTGGCGGGCCGGAGGCCTGAGCTTGATTGATCTCCAGTGCTGCAGATGAGTGCATGAGCCAACAGGGAGGTTTTCTCTTGCACATCTTCAGCTTGCCTTGTCTATAAGTCAGAAAGCTCTCCTTAAGGAGAGAGGCGGAGCCGGGGTTGTTATACCTGCCTGTAATCCCAGCATGCAAGAGGTCGAGGCAGGAGGATTTAGAATTCAGGGTCGATCTGAGCTACACGTAAAGACCCTAGGGGTGGTTTTTATTTACCAGGGCTTGAGGGCTGTAAGAGATCACTCTTTCTTTTGAGTTATCCCTACGTTAATTGGTCTGTATGTGTGGCTTCCAGATCCTTCATGTGAGAACAACTTAAGAGTTCTCCCAGAAACATATGGCAAGCTCTCTTGGTTTTACCCTGTCTGCCTTTGAATTCCTTTCTCCCTGAGGACTGTGTAGGGACCAAGATGAAGTTTCTCTCCAAGAGGGTGAATCCTTTTCCCACACGCCAGTCTCATTACAAAGCAGAGTAGGCAGAGTCATCACAGCTTTGCTGTCTGCTGTCCCTCCCCCCCCCCTTCTCCATCCAATCTGGGATTGAACCTAGGGTCTTCATCATATTAGCAAGTGCTCTACCATTGGCCTACACACCCCAGGCCACCCTACCTCCTTTAAATTTGGTTTTGTTTTGAGTCAGCCTTAAGCCTGTGATTCTCCTGCCTCCGCTTCCAAGTAGCTGCTGCCGCCAGCAGGCCTGTGCCACTAGACCAGTTAGGGCTCTCTTTTACTGAGCTTAGATCGAATAGCCTTGCAAAACTTGAGTCATCCCGGAGAGGTGATCTATTGTGTTAAGTCCTGCCTGATGCAAACAAAAGATTTTGACATGTCCAGCCTGTGGCATAACAGTGAGAGTTACACCAAGGCCATTTTTGAATGCGTCCAGGGTACTTCTGGTTTTCTTGTGGAAGTTGCTCATCCAAGCTGCTTCCTTTGTGTGATGAAGTGACATGTTGTTAGTCCTTTGTCATAGGAGTTTTAGCAAATTTCTGGGTGTCTTTTTGTTTTCTTTTAAAGCCAAAGAAACTGACCTTTAGCAACTTTGGGAACCTGAGGAGGAAGAAGCATGAGGACGGAGAGGAATATGTCTGTCCAATGGAACTGGGGCAGGTGTCAGGGAGCAGCTCCCAGAAGGGGTTCAGACCTGGCTTGGACATGCGTCTGTATGAAGAGGATGACTTGGATCGGCTAGAGCAGGTAAGCCCTGTGCCGTGTGCTCACAGGCACTCCATGGAAGCCACGCACACTGTCTTTGCGTGCCTGAAATTGCGCAAATGAGTTTGTCACATTGTGGCCTGTTCTTGGCAGATGGAAGATTCAGAAGGGACCGTGAGACAGATAGGTGCATTTTCCGAAGGCATCAACAATCTCACAGTAAGTGTGCTTTGGAAATGTTATTCTAAACGTGTGCAAAGCCACAAACTCCCACTTGCATGCTGGCAGGTGTGTGGTGCCGCGCTCAGGACTCAGTGCGTAACTTGCTGCCCCCTTGTCTTCCAGCACATGTTAAAGGAAGACGACATGTTCAAAGATTTTGCTGCCCGCTCCCCCAGTGCCAGCATCACAGATGAAGACTCCAACGTTTGACCAGAGCACCTGGGCAAGTACCAGGAGCACCGATGTCGTTTTCCAACTTTGGTTTTCGAGTAGCACATGCGACAGGTGACGGGTAGTGCATTGCTTATGGTTCCGACTTCTGCTCCCTGGGAAGCGGAGCTGTGCGCAATGCAGGGGAGCGGTGCCCGTTCTGGAGATGCTGAGAGAAACAAGACACTGGCGAACGGAAGTGTGCCCACCCTGCCTCTGTGTGATGTCAAGTCTGTGACGTACTCTATTTAAAGTGCTGCGTTTCGGGCTGGGTGTTCACCGGAGTGCTTCTTCATCCACACCCCCAGCGTGGAGGAGGGTCTGACCCTCTCCGTGCTCACTGCAGCGTCTAAGCAGAACGTGCTGCTCTTCAGACCCCAGGGCTCACCGCATCCGGTGCCGCAGAATGCCAGCCGCACCTCCACTTGCCTCTCTGACTGTCTTATTTTTATATATTTTTCTAAGTATGTGTATATATGCAGTATATAGAAAACAGAACTTTTATTTTGTGACACAAGGGTCAGAAGATCGTATTAAAGACAAAGAAGCCCCAGTGTTCTGAGTTTTTATATAGCAGCTGATCCCTGAGGAGATCAGAGCCCCCTCTCTTCCTCCACTGATGAATTTTAACAGTATTAATCATCCAGGTTAAATTCTACATGATGTGCATTTCTTTGACTCCCAGAAGATCCCGGAGCGGTGTTTAGAGGCTCCGGTTTTACCCTGGCCTCCAGCTTTGGATGCACTCAGTCCCCTCAGAAAAGGTTTTATTAGGATGACTTTGGAAAAAACCAAACCAAAACAGGACCTTTTTACATGTTAAGTTTCCCATTTTCTTCTTTGCTATATGCGCCGTTACACAGGACTAAGGAGTCCACCTCGCCATGTCCCTCACACTTTGGCAACTGAGGGGGCTTCGTGTTGTTTCAGTCAGGATCCAAACACTCGGACGCTGCAGGCTGTACTTTAATGGTTTTTCCTGTCCAATAACATTGCTCGTGTTTTCTGTAACACAAGGCCCACAAGCTCGTAGGAAAGGGGATAGAAAGCCCAGCGCAGCTGTTCCTGTGGCATGTGTCTGTGTGTGTGTTTTAGCGGTGTTGGAGACAATCTGGTTTTCATTAGAGGTTACACATAACGAGGCCAACTGTGTATAGACAGGAACTCACACCCTGGGGTGCAGGTGGGCAGCCCAGTGTATGGTAATAGATTTGGTGATAACCGTTTCTAGATGTCAGCAGTATTCCTGTTGTAAGCCCAGCAGGTTATGGAGCTGCTCATTGTGACACTTGTAACACTACTCTTTATGTCTAACTACAATTATCTGATGCTCACGCGATATCCTTTGGATGTTCCTGTTCATGATTTGACGTCTATATTGGCTTCTTCCTCTATGGGGGTTTTAGTTTAAACGGTGAGTAAATATCACCATTTGAAAAGCTCAGTTTGTTAGTTGAGCCCAGTTGAAAATACCAGCTGACTGTTACCGATGCCAAATATTCTTTATTAAGGACAATGTAACAACTGATGATATGTGATAAAGTTAAAAAAGCTTTTGATTATATATTTTATTTACAAAACTATTATGTATGCACTGTTGGCATTACCGTATGAAAGAAAATAAAGTCAATTGATAAACTGCCTTGTGTTTTTAACTGTCATTACTTAATGTTCCTTTGTTCAGAGTAACAACGTCTTGGTTTCTGGCAGAAGAACAGGCTTCTTTGTAAACTTGCGTGTGTTTGTGTGAGTTGGGTTCACAGCATGAATCACAGACAAATTGAGATCTCTAAGAAGTATATAAAAAGAAATACTTGGGGAACCAAGGGTCAAGACAGACGTGACTTGCAAACTTAGAGATGGAGAAAAGGGTATATATGACTCTAACCTGTATGCTCACATACTGGTTTTCAATTGTCAGGTTTGTTGTTGTTTTAGTTTTTGGTTTGTTTGTTTTGAAAAGGAACCACATCTAGGCAGAGTTTCCCAAAAATCAGAAGTCACCTGTACATGCCCTAGGGAACAGGTGTTTTGTGTGAAATTGTCACCTGTCACTTGGCAGGCAGCAGTTACCTGTGTGAGCACAACACACCCAGTCGGCAAACAGGAAGCCCTCCCTCGCATGTTTGCCCAGCCTCAGGTCTATATGGCTAGCCACATCAAAGAAGCTGCCGCGTTAGGAAGCTGGTGGCAGTCTTAACAGACTTGGCTTCGATGAAGGAAGTCCTCTCTGAAAGAGAAGCCATTCCGGTGGCATTCGCGTGTCGGATAGCTAAGAGGAGCCTCGACTCGGGGGCAGCCGGGAAATGGGGCAAAAGGCCTCCCAGCAGGTGGCTCCCAAGGACAGCCAGGAGGTCCTCGCCATGTGTGAGGTGGTCAGCGCAGCCGTCGCCCACGCGGCGCAGAAGCTAAAGGAGTACCTGGGGTTTGAGTACCCGCTGAGCAGACTCTGCCTGGCGCCCGGCACGCTGAGCGAGGTCTTTCTCGTCCACTTCATCACTTTCTGCCAGGAAAGGGGGGCAGATGAGTGGCTCACCACCACCAAGATGACCAAGCACCAGGCCTTGCTGTTTGGAGCAGACTGGATTTGGACCTTCTGGGGACCCGATAAGCAAATACGGCTTCAGGTGGCCGTGCAGACCCTGAGGATGGCTTCTCCTCTTCCCGTGAGGGACCCAAAGCCCTGTGAGTCAAGGGCAGAGGAGTCTTGCCCAAAAGGCAGGTTTGATAAGCTGGAAGAGTTCTGTAGCTTGGTGGGAGAGGACTGTTTGGGCCTTTTTATCGTCTTCAGCGTGCCTGGAAAGCCGAAAGCCATCAGAGGAGTTGTCCTGGAGAGCCTCAGGAGTGGGATGGCGGAGAGCCGTCTGCGGGGACACAAGGCTGTGGAGCAGTTTTTGCTGCAGACGGAAGGCTGTGTCTCCATCAAGGAGCTGCTGGGAAACTGTCTGAGTAAAAGAGACGGACTGAGTGACATGAGCAAGGTTTATATTAGCATTCTCTAAACGGGGTGCGTTGCTGTGGCTGGTCTGTGAGATCCAATAGAAAAAAAGAAATCAGCAGAGGGGATAATCCCCAGCATCCACTGAAAAGTGATTGCCTGGATAAAAACTTGCTAGTGTGGCAATTATGGAGGGGGGGCAAAATAGAACTTAACCTCTAGCTGTGTCTGTGTGTTGGGCAAACTTAATTTGTCTTTGTTTACTTAAGAATAGAAACTGGGGAAGGAAATGATAAAGGTGTGCATAAAATTTTGATTTGCAAAACAAAAGCTGTCTTTGACTGGTCTCATGGTCACAAGCACACGACCTTACTGCTGTTGTTGAGGGAGCAGCAGGTGTAAAGGCATTTGGGATGCCAGTCTCCCCACGGAGGGTCCTCTGAGCCTCATCTCCACTCATGCTCCTGGAAAGTCTGCACATGAGGGACTTTCAAAGGATTTTTAAAAATATGTGTTTATTATGTGTTCAATGTTCTGTCTGCGTGTGTACTTGGACACTAGATCTCATCATGTGGTTCCTGGGAATTGAACTCAGGACCTCTGGAAAGAGCAGCCAGTGCTCTCAAACTTGGAGCCACCCCCCCGCCCATTCAAAGGATTTAACTTAGGATCTAACTGAGTGTTAACTTTACCCCTGATTTACTAAGTCAGAGTAATCATTTCTGCTTAAAAGTCTTCCTGGGCTTAACAATGCGAAGAGTGACGGCCGTTATTTATTGAACTCGTGTTGGGCTCAGTGATTTGAGTGTATTATCATAACTTGCACATAGGGCTCTAATAATAATAAGTAGGTGTTTGTTTCTATTTGTCAAATCAAGGGCGTGTGTGGTTCCCAAGTCATGAGCTGTTAACAAAAAGTCAGTCTCCGCTTCAGGCTCCAACTCTTCCAGCAATACATAAAGTAAAATCGACTCTTGGGCAGCCACAAGCGCTGTGATCACAAAGGTGTCCCCCTGCAGGGAAGCTGGTGGTTGTCTGTCCTTCCTCACTCCCGCTCATACTCTGCGGCTGCCCTTCTCAGCCTGGGCCCTAGTGTGGGGAAGCATGGTCTTAAATGGTGTGGTGGTACCGACGGTATCCCCCACCCAGCACTGGGGAGGCTGAGGTAGGATGGCTCTGAGGGTGAGGTCCAACCTGGGTTACACAGTGAGTTCCAGGTCAGCAGGGGCTGTGCAGCGAGCGAAACCCGTGCCCAAACAGCATGGACCAAATCTCTCCGCAGCCACCCTCCAAGAACACTCTTTCATTCTGGCAGGGCTTCCCATGGCCTTGGGCTTGACTGTGTTTGGAAATCTGGGGCTCCTGCGAGGCTGGACGACATCACCATGAGCAAGGTGGAGCAGGAGGCCATCTAATGTTGGCCTTTGATGTGATGATCTGTGCCACTGCAGCTTGTCTCCTCATTTAGGACGGCTTGTCGAAGGCCATGGAGTCTGCGCCAGGACCACTCACTGGTCGCAGTTGTTGAGGGAGGGTCGAGGTCAAACCTGAAACCTGTGCTCACCCATTTCTACTTCATCAATCCCCGAGCTGGTTTTTCTTGGGTTGCACATTGAGTCTAGCCTTTTCCCCACCCTGTTCTGGGACTCAGGCATCCAGCTATAAATATGCAGTGGGTTTCCAGCAGTGCCTGTGTAATTGTGACTCTCTCCTTCTCAACAGGCTGTTGTCACTTCCAGGGCGCTTTGGTGATCCCCTCTGCTTTGTCCCACACCTGCCCCCAGCTCGCTGAGTGTGTGTGTGTGTGTGTGTGCACGCGCGCGCGCGCGCGCCATTTGAGTTCTACAATCCTAATGCCTCCTGCTCTTCTCCATTCAAAGGTTAAGGATGAAGGGAGTGGGAAGGGTGTGACCCATACCTACACCCTGGAGGCCAAGGCAGGAGAACCCCCACAAATTAATATCCAGCCCGCGTACACTCTCAAAAACAAAGATGGAAGCACCCGTTTTGCATTGCTGCTGTTCCTTATCTGAAATCCAGAGCCTTCGGTGTTTAGCACCAGTCCAAGCCCGCTGAGTCCCTCTCCTGCCCAGCACATAGGATGTTCAGAGAACGTAGACAATGTTATCTCGGTGTGGGCAAAGCCTGAAGGGCCTGCTGTTGTTTCCTGTTCACTGAGCCTCGAGTTCAAATGTGGATGCACCTTGCAAGTTTAAGAAACGGCGGCCCCCAACCCCTTCCTGTTAGGAGCACGGTCACTCAGACAAGTCCTGGGGGAAGCAAGGGAAGGATTTTTTTTGTGATCCCTGTGGCATCTCTTAACTTCAGGAAAGAGATGAGTATACGGCCTCTTTGGCCTTTCTTTTCCATTCTTGAAATGCATTCAAGCCTAAGCCCTCTCCTCAAGGAAGTTAGAGTGAGGAAGAGCCAGAAGCCAGCCCCATTCTGGGAATTGGCATGAGATCCAGTGTTTAATGTAGCAGTACAGGTGGTTACTTACCAGTTTAACATTAGACAGCGTGAGATGTGGCTGAGAATAAAGCTCGGTGGAGGAGCGCTTGCCTGTGTGCGAAAGGCCTCCGTCCCCGAGCACTGAAGACACGAACGAACGAACCGCCTCCACATGAAGGAAGGCAGACTGCTGGCGGAGACCTCCATCTCCTTTCCCTGGCGGCATGGCATTCTGATGGTGGTTAATCACGAGTCATTGACTTAGCTGGGTTTAGAATTGCCAAGGGAAACGCACCTCTGGGTGTGACTGGGAGTTTGGAAGACCCCTGGTAGTGTGAGCAGCCCCATCCCATGGGCTGGGGGCCTTGGACTGAGTACAGAGGGGAAAGGGCTGGGGCGTCAGCGTCCAGGACTCTTGCTTTCTGACTGTGGAGGCTGCTCATGGCCAGCCTCAAGATCCTGTTGCTATGGTGACGCACCGTGCCCCCCCCCACCCCAGACTGAAGAGATAGCCCTTCTTCCTTAAGTTGCTTCATTCAAGCATCTTGTCACAGCATGGAGAAGCTAACACAGTACCCAATAGTGTAGAATAGACAGCTGCTTTTGCCTTGTACCCAGTGAGAATGTTCCTTAAAAAAAAAAAAGGTGGGGATTAGTATAAATGGGTAGGTTTATTATGGCTTACTGTGTATTGGCCAAAGGCTTGTTTTATGCCCTGTGAAGAATGAAGTCTCCATTCTTGGGGGTTTTCTATCGTCTGGCGGGTGGCACAGTAAATCTATGCATGCATTTTCCAGTGCGCCTTTAGCTACTACTGAGGATTCTGTTAAGGAAAGGCATGAAGGCCACTGGATTGACTCAATTGGTACTGGATTCTTTTTTTGAGGTATGACCTAAGTGCATAATGTGTAGCATAGTCAGGCCTTGAACTTGCAATCATCCTGCCTCTGAAATTCTGGGTGCCCCCCCCAAAAAACAACAACAACAGAAATTGGGTTGGCAAGTCAGATCACTGGTAAAGGCCCTTGCTTCTGAGCCTGACAGCTCGAGTTCGATACCTGGGACTCAAAAGGTGCAAAGAAAGAATTCTGACCCCATGAATGATGTGTGCACACATGCAAACTTTTTAAATTAGAAATATAAACGAGGCTGGGCGTTGGTGGTGCACACCTTTAATCCCAGCACTCGGGAGGCAGAGGCAGGCAGATCTCTGTGAGTTCGAGGCCAGCCTAGTCTACAAAGTGAGTTCCAGGACAGCCTCCAAAGCTACAGAGAAATCCTGTCTCAAAAAACCAAAAAAAAAAAAAAAAAAAAAGAAAGAAAGAAAGAAAAAGAAAAATATAAACGAATTAAATACAGATACAGCAAAAAACAATGCTCAAAAGACACCTAGATTAATTAACCACCCCAGACTGAGGACGCCGAGATATACTTTTAAAATCTTTTGAGGTAATTTTAAACCAAGATTGAGACCCATGTGTTTTGTTTTCCTTTTTGAGGGGATCACAGACCCTGGCCAGAAACCCACCCCTCCATCAGCCTGGGAGCAGGCAGCTGCAAGACAATGTTTACTGAAAACAATTCAGTGCCTTAAGCTCCTGATAGGGCTCCGATAAGGGCTCGCTCACTGAAACACCATGACTTTGATCCCCTGATGGCTAGCTGCTTCTTCCTGCTCCCTGCTGTTTCTCCCCGATTCTGGTGCCTGGAGATTTAACCACCAGCCAGGAGGGTGAGAAGTCTGTGAGAGCTGTGAGAGGTGTGTGAGAGCTCGGTTGGAGAATTGTGCGTGTATGGATGGCAGAAGTTTTTCTGAAGGGAAGCGTTTTTTCTTGGGGAGTTCTCCTAAGCCAACTTGGGGAGCATAAAGTTTTCTTAACGTAATGGACCGGTCCCTGTGTCATCAATCCTCACCACATTCTCAGATACAGGCTGCTCACCAGGTGCGACACCTTTTGAGACTCACTTTGTGTCACTGGCTACTTGGAAATCACTATGTAGACCAGGCTAGCCTCCAACATAGATAATCCATCTGCCTCTGCTGAGTGCTGGGATTGACAGTGTGTGCCAACATGCCCAGTGAAAACCCATTTTTTAAAGGTTGAAGGTTATTTGTTTGCTCATTTGTTTTATACACCCATTTTCTTTTAAAGATTTATTTATTAGGTATACAGTATTCTCTCTGCATGTCTGTCTGCAGGCCAGAAGAGGGCATCAGATCTCATTATAGATGGTTGTGAGCCACCATGTGGTTGCTGGGAATTGAACTCAGAACCTCTGGAGGAGCAGCCAGTGCTCTTAACCTCTGAGCCATCTCTCCAGACCCTCTGAGCGCATGGGTGATTTCCCTGCATGTACATCTATGCATCCCATGCATGGCTGGTGCCTGTGGAAACCAGAAGGGGTGCTGTAACTGGAATTACAGACGGCTGTGAGCCACCATGTGGGTGCTGGGAATTGAACCTGGGTCCTCTGGAAGAGCAGTCAGTGCTCTTAACTGCTGGGCCACCTCTCCAGTCCCTCCACCATCCATGTTTTCTCCTCTATCTCGTGGCGTAAGCAGTGCTGTTTTGGTGGCTGGACAGGCTGCGCGTCTGCTCCTGCCTGGACGGATACTTGCACCGTACTAGAAAGCCGTTCACACACTTCTCATACAGAACTTACTTTAAGTAAAAGTTATCTCCCATATTAACCTAGGCTTTAAATGTAGTAAAAGACCATAAGAAGAAGGCTCAGCATTTAAAATTACTCTACCCAGAATTACCTATATATCCTGTAGGGATCAATGCGGACTGAAAATATGGAGCTCCCTTCTAGAATTTGATGAGAACTTTAACTTGGCAGGAGAGGGTTCATGAAACTAAGCACGGGACCCTTCTAAATGCAAATCATGTGCCCCAGAGGCCTTTCCCTGGCCTTTGTAACATTTCCTTTAAAAGGCTGAAAAAAATATTTTAATTATGGATGAGTGATTGTACCTCCAAAACCCTTTCCAAGTAAAAAAAAGATTTCACAGAGTTTAGAAACTGTAGATGGCAAACTCATACATGCTTTACACTGTAAAACATTTTTGCCTCCTGACAATGTTATAAAGGGGCCACTTCTTGTAAAGATTATTTTTAATTGTGGTGCATGCGCGCATGTGTGTGTGTCTGTTGTGAGAGTGTGTATGTGTGTGAGTGTATGTTGTGAGAGTATATGTGTGTGTGTGAATGTGTATGTGTGAGTGTGTATGTTGTGAGAGTATGTGTGTGTGTATATGTGTGAGTGTGTATGTGTGTGAGTGTATGTTGTGTGTGTATGTGTGAGTGTGTATGTTGTGAGTATGTGTGTGTGTATATGTGTGAGTGTGTATGTTGTGAGTAGTGTGTGTGTATGTGTGAGTGTGTATGTTGTGAGAGTATGTGTGTGTGTGTGCACTCCACTGCAAGACCCCTGAAACTGGAGTTACTTGAGGCTGTGAGTCTTTCTGCATAGGTGCTGGGTATCCTACTCCGCAGGAATAGCACATGAAAAGACGGGTCAAAATTTAAATGCAAACAATCCAGTTCAGAAGGCCATTTCTTTAAACTGCTGGGGGATGCAGCCTTGCCCCGCCCCTGCTGGTGGCCAGGTGCATGTTACTCACTATGCTTGAAAACTTGCTGTCATTGCGGAAGTGAAGGGCTGGTGAGACAGTAAGGCAAGTGAAGGTGTGAGCCTTACTGCTGGAGTGGAATCCCCAGAACCCAGGTGATGGGCAGAGAAAACCAAAGCACCAACTCCCCTAAACTGCTCTCTTACTAGTGTGGGTCTACACACACACACACACACACACACACACACACACACGCATGCACACACACACACGCACACACACATGCACACACAGACACATAGACACTGTTAACAATGTCATTTAAAAATATAAAGTGTAAAGGTGTAAAGCTAGGTGTTATGCCCCATACCAATAATCCCAGCACTTGGGAATACAGGGGCAGCATGATTGAAAGGAGGAAGGAAGGAAGGGGAAGAAAGAAAAAACGGGGCTGGATAGCCGTCCCATCCGTTAAGCAGAGGCTGCTCTTCCGGGGACCGGGTTCAGTTTCCAGCACCCACAATAAAAGCTCACACCCGCCCCGATTCCATGCCCCCCCTGCTGGCCGCTGAGGGCAATACAGGCCCACGGCGCTGAGCTACGCAGACCCACGCCAAGATGCATCAAACACATAAATAAAAGGAAAGGAGGAAAATGTCTTGGAGCAGCCACTGTCTTTAAAACAAGACAAAATTCGAGCAGCGGGCGGAGACTGCGAGACCCCGGGGTCGGAGATCCTCCCCCATCAACCCCGCAACCAGCCCCGGTGCGAGCCGTAGCCCCGCCCTCCTTCGGCCGGCGCACCTCCGTTCCCACGCTCGCGCCCTTCCGGCCCCGCCCCCTCCCGGCGGGCGCGCTTCCGCTCCGGGCTGGCCTTCCTGCTGCCATGGCGGTCGCGGCGCTGCAGCTGGGGCGGATCCTGTGCGCGGGGTCGCGCGGCCTGCGCGGCTTCGCCTCGGCCGTCAGGCCCGCGGCCTCGAGGGGCGGCCCGCGTGAGTGTGGGTGCGCCGCGGCGGGTGTGTGTGTGGGAGCGGGGAGAGGGCGCCCCGCAGTCCCTGGGTCACCGCGGGCGAGCGTCCGCCGCGGCCGGCCTGGGTCCCGGGCCGGGTGAGCCTCGTGCTGCGGGCAGGCGCCGGGGCCCGGTGCGAGCCGCGTGCTGGCGGGAGCGGGGGTGGGGGGGGCAGCGCTGCGGCGGGGGAGGCCGGAGTGAAGTCAGCGGCAGGACCTTCGCGCGCACGCGTGGGCAACTCGGGGGGGCTCCTCCGGGGCGGACGCCTGCAGCCACCCGGGTCCCTTCCCGGGCTCCCTCCGCGTGCACGCCTCATCTGTGCCGCTGTGGATTCCGTCCAAGTAGGAATAGCGCCAGAAAAGGGGCATGGAGCTCCCCCACTTCCGTCAGAGCAGGGGCCAGGGGTGACGGCTACAAAGTTCCCGCTGTCTTAGATGCTCTTTATCGTCTGACCAAGGGGTGTCCTCTTCGGAATATCTTGGAGTCCCCGTAGCCCCGTCACTGAAAACGAACTCCTCTGTGAGTTCAAGCAGGCGCACTCCCGAGCGCCCACACGCAGTCCACTGCGGGGACCGTGGGCTGTGCACACCACTCAGAGCTCAGGGACCAAGTATCCGGAGTTCCTGGCATATCCTCCCATCGCCCGCTGGCAGTGTGGGAATGATTCCTCCCTTGACCTGACTTTGGAGTTTTTCTGCACAGGAAAAAGCAAAAACAAAAACGTGCAACAAAGCCACACGTTCTCAGCAAGGAGAGCAGAATGTATAACCGATGTCACATAGTCTGGTGGAGAGGCGCGTACCGACTTAGAAGTTTACTGTTCTAGAACCCAAAGAATGAAATGCTACGACGTTGTAAAAATGTGGACTCCTACTCTGTGCATGGATCCAGTTTTGCTGTGAGGGCCACGGAAACATTCGGGCATTTCCTCACCTCCCACTGGCCCGTGAGCCTTAGCTTGAAGGTTGCGTCCTCTGTGGTACTGCCCACCATATTACCCAGTGTTCCCCAGAGAGGAGGGACCTGTGGAGTGGGTGGACGGGTGTGGGGTGTTGCTGTGACAGACTTGACCGTGTTTTAGGGAGGATTGTGGGAGGACTTTGGCCCTTTGGTCTAAAGAGCCGCGGAGCGTCAGGAGTTCTGTGGGCTGTTCTGTCAGAGCTTTGAAGATGATGATGAGAGCCGTGCAGAAGATGGAGCCCCCTGGCTTGTGAAGTTTCAGCGGGAAGCAAAGACTCCTGGGCCATTTGTGTCAAGAATCTGTGGCGTCAGAGCTGACCAGAAAGGGTGTTGGTGGCGCACGCCTTTAATCCCAGCACTTGGGAGGCAGAGGCAGGCAGATCTCCGTGAGTTTGAGGCCAGCCTGGTCTACAGAGGGGATGCAAGGACAGCCAGGACTGTTACACAGAGAAACCCTGTCTCAAAAAGACACATACACACCACCACCACCACCAACAACAACAACCAAGAGACCAGAACAACTGGAGTTAAACCTTTGTTTTGTTTTTAATTATTTATTTATTACAGTGTTCTCTCTGCACATATGCCTGCAGGCCAGAAGAGGTCACCAGATCTCACTGCAGATGGTTGTGAACCACCATGTGGTTGCTGGGAATTGAACTCAGGGCCTCTGGAAGAGCAGCCAGTGCTCTTGACCTCTGAGCCATCTCTCCAGCCCCTAAGACCTTTGTTTTACTGAAACAATTGATGCTGATCAGCTGGAGCTGAGGAATTAGCGGTAATTAAGAAGAGACTGGCGATACTGAGGCAAAAATCTTCTGGGGAGTGTCTCCCCAGAGTCAACCCAACAAAAGCTGTGTCCCAGAGGTGGCCAAGGTTGTACCTCCCTCTGGCAGCCCACCTTGGCCATGTACGCTGCCCCAGGTGGCACAGGTGGTACTGGTTTTGAAGGCATGTAGGGGCCAGGGAAAGCAGCCGAGGCTTGGCACTGTGAGGCCAGGAGAGGCCCATGAAGGTGCAGCTGGAGAAGCCGTGGAAGCCCCAGGGTTGAAGGGGTCGTGGAGAGAGGTTGAGGCTTTGCACCATGAAGAGAGCCCAGAAGAGGCTGTGGGTGGGAGTACGGCCTGCTTGCAGCAGAAGACCCTAACGGTTTGGAGATGCTGGTGCCGTGGAGTAGCCAGCAAGAGCAGCGGCAGGTCTGGAGTGGAGCCTGTGAGCTATAGGGGCAGAGCCAGAGAAGTGACCTAGGCCCTTTGGAGGAGCCCAGAAGATCATGAGTGAATCCCACACAATTGTTTGTGCTTTTGGAATTTAGTTTTGCTTAGTTTGGGTTGTGACTGTGCCCTGGTTCTTCTGTTTTGAAGTAGGAAAGTACTTGCTTTTGATTTTACAGGAGTCCACAGCTGAGAGACTGACTTTTAAGAGATTTTAGGTTTTAAAAGAAACTCGACTTTTCAACAGGACTGAATTTTAAAGTGTTTAAATTTGTAAAGACTTTGGGGCTTATGTTTTATGTTTTATGTTTTATGTTTTGGGGCTTATGAGGTTAGTGTGTGATCTTGGGGATGAACTAGGAAGGAAAGGTTGTGGCTTAACAGTGATGTGTTTGTGTGTCCAGAACTGCATTGTCCTGGGCAGTTTTATATCAGCTTGTCACAAACTAGAGTCACCTGAAAGGGGAGAGTCTCAGTTTGTGAAAATGCCGCCATAAGATCCAGCTGTAAGGCATTTTCTTTAGTGATTGATGGGGAGGACCCAGCCGCCATCCCTAGACTGATGGTCCTGGGTTCTGTAAGAAAGCAGACTGAGCAAACTACATCTGTCCATGGCCTCTGCATCAGCTCCTGCCTCCAGGTCCCTGCCCTGTTTGAGTTCCTGTCCTGACTTCTTTCAGTGATGGACCACGATGTGGCAGTGTAAGCCAAATAAGCTTCCTCCATATGTTGCTTCTTGGTCCTGATGCAGCAGTAGAAACCCTAGTTAGGATAAGCGTATACACTGAAAAGGGGTTCCCTGGGAGACTTAGCTCTCACGGTAACAGAGGTGGAGACCGTCCATGACGACCATTTCCAGGGTAACAACACAGGTGTCACACAGTAGGGCCCAGACCATCTGCAGGCCAGCAACACAGGTGTCAGCACTGGGGACCCAGACTCTGCAGGCCAGCAACAACAATAAGAGCAGAAGCTGTACCGTATTCACCACCGTGCTCCTAGTTTGTGATAAGTAGTAGAACATAATTGTTGAAAGAGCGAGTGCTGTGGGATGGATAGAAATACGTCAGATGAAGAGATGAGGGAGGCGTGGCCAAGCCGAGAAGGGAGTTGAGAGAACGGCTAAAAGGTCTGGGGAGCACATTGCAGCTGTGGAGCTCTTCTAGGTAAGGCTGGAGACAGCCGGCCAGAACACGAGAAAACCGTACGCTGTGCTTCAGTGACCTCGGTCCTTTGAGTATAAGTGGCCTGTACACAGGACAGTAATAATACTTGCATTTGTCATAGTAAGAAAGGCTAAATGACGTGGTAGTGAGTAGTCTTAGCATAGACTGTGCATGTGAAAGTACTTAGTACTTAGTGTAGTGCTTTACAGCACAGCAGGCATTCGTTGAAGCATGTGTCAAATAAGCTATGTTAAAAGTACTTTTGGTAAGTGAGGAGTCCATCTACTCCTACAGTCCTGTGATTTAATGTTGTGTTCATGAGTTTGTTATTGGCAATTTTTGTCATTGGACATTTCAAATCAGTTATCTTTAAAGATTCAAAATACTTAACTCTAGCTAGGTATTTTAATTTGAGACCATGAACCTACTACACTACAAACCTTAAAATTAGTGGAAGTATTTTGTTAGCTGAGTGTGGATTTTGCACACCTATAATCTCAGCTCTTGGGAGACTGAGGCAGAAGGATCGCACCACGTTAAGGACCAGCATGGGCTGCAGTGTAAGACCCTCTCGTATAAAAGGGAGGCGGTATTTCTTTAACGATGAGTTCTCTATATCATAATTGCCCTTGGAGTTCTTTGTTCCCACTCTGTTTTAAGCTTGAAGAAAACAGGTTATGTTCCATTTTCATGTTACTGAATGCCTTAGGCTGTGTTAGTGCTGCAGGCCAGGGACTGAAAAATGCTACGTTAGAAATTTTGGTCTTCCTTGACACAAACATAAATAAATAATGAATGAATGAACTTTTGTCTTTTAGGCCTGGCATCCAGAAGTGAAAGGCCAATAAGGAGAAAGGTACGTATGTAATGTATTTACTTGTCTCTTAATGATTTCTGAAGTCCCAAAGGAAGGCTGAGGATACGGCCAGAGGAGGCTTCGAGGGGTCTCCGGGCAGCTACCACAGTCCTGTTAGTAGTTAGTCTAAGAGTGTGTCAGCTTTAGGAGGTAGGCTCACTCAGCACGCCCAGAAGAAGGGTACGAAGCTAGCATGCAGGCTGTCTGACGAGGCCTTCAGAAGTAGCATTTATGTCACCCCATGTTCTCCTCTGGGCATCTTTAGGAGTTTGGGTCGGGTGATGAACATAGAGTCAGAGGCCCAAGCATCCGTCCATCATCTAGAGCAGTAACTCTCAGGGAAACATTGCTCCCTCTGGGGTGTGTACCACCCTGATGCTGATGTCTAAATTTTGCCAGCCTAAACCTCCACTTTAGAAAGATACTTATTTTTATTTATGGCACGTGTGTTTGTGTGTGAGTTTATGTGCACCACGTGTGTGTCTGGTGCGTGTGTAGCCAGAAGAGGCTATCTACTCCCTGGGACTGGAATTCCAGGTGGTTGTGAGCCACCTGATGTGGGTGCTGGGACAGAACTTGAGTCCTTTGCACAGACAGTAAATGCTGTCTCTCAACCCGTGAGCCATGCCTCTAACTCCAAACCCTGCTCTTTGTGTGGAGGCCATGCCCTGGTATGTAACACTTTCAAATACAGGTGTGTTCATGTGATTGACTAAGCTCTTCAGTCATTTATCTCGGGCTTGGAGACATTATGTACTTTTAAATCTGTTTAACCTTGATTAATCTATATAAGTGTTGTGACACGTGTATGTGTATGAAGACCAGAGGACAGCTTTCAAGAGTCAGTTCTCTACCATGTGGGTCCTGGGGATTGAACTCAGGTTGTCAGGCGTTGTGGCAAGCACCTTTGCCCACTGAGCCCTCTCACTGGCCCCTCAATATTGATATCCTCTTGTCTCCCCTATACTCAGGCTCCTCCCTACTGCTCCCACCCCACCCCCACTGTTTCCTCTTCCTTTAGTCCAGGATGACCTTAAAGAAGTATGATCTAGAACTTTTAGAAAAAGTTTAAGTATTTTTATTTTGTGTATGTGAATGTTTAGCCTGTGTGTGTGTGTGTTTACATGTGTGTGCCTGGTGTCCAAGGAGGCCATAAGAGGCTGTCAGATTGTCTGGAGCTGGAGTTACACACAGTTATGAGCCCACCTTGTGGGTGCTGGGATCTGAACCTGGGTCTTCTGCAAACTCATCGAGGGCTCTTATCTGCTGAACCGTCTCTCCAGCCCCTGGGCTAGCACTTCCCAGGTGCTGGTGTCACGCGTCTGTACCACCATGGGACCTCGCTGGGGTCCAGTCCAGGGCTTTGTGCAAGCTAAGCACCGTTCTACCAACTGAGCCACGTCCCCAGGCCTGTCTCCAGGTCTCAACATTTTAAGTGTGAACTTGCATCATTGAGGTTTTTATAAACTTCATAAACATTTCATGAACCTCATAAACAAATCGTTAGTGCTTGTGAAGGAGATGCGACATTAAAGGAGAGCTTGTCGTAGTTTGAAGCAACCGGACAGAGATATTCATGCTGAGGTAGTGTTTTTTACTTAAGCAACAAATTTGTTGGAAATCAGTCTCTTACTGGTCACCGTGTGTGTAGTGCGGCGAATGTGCCACGGATGGAGTGCAGCGGCCAGAGGACAGCTCTGCGGACTCAGTTCTCGCCCTGTGGATTCTCGGGCAGGTTCAGGTTGCCAGGTGTGCACAGGAAGCCCCTTTCTCGGTTCCTCACAGCCCTGGAAATCAGATTTTGTGTAGGATAGATCAGCTTTGTGTATCTCAGTTATAGCTTTTGTCTTAAAATTAAAGACTGTGTCTGTATTTGAAGATTAAAGTATTTCATGTTTCTTAGGCACTGCCTCCTAGGACGGAGAAGATGGACGTTGACCAGGACTGGCCCAGTGTCTACCCTGTTGCGGCGCCATTTAAACCCTCTGCTGTCCCTCTGCCTGTTCGAATGGGGTATCCAGTAAAGAAGGGCGTGCCCATGGCAAAGGAGGGGAACCTAGAGCTCTTAAAGGTAAGTACGTGCTGGACCGGGGCTCGGACAGCTCCTGGGGGTGTAGGCGACATTTCTGTCCTGCCAGCTCACCCCAGTAACCCCACAGAGACTCATTGTTAATCACAAATGCTCAGCCGATAGCTTAGGCTCATTACTAGCTGGCTCTTTCACTTCATTAACCCATATTTCTTATCTGCCTGCTACCACGTGGGGTCCCTTTTTCCTGATCAACATTCAAGATTCTTGGCATAGTTTTTAGAGCAACTTTCTGAATTCTAATTTTTCTTTCCAAATGAGTTTCTTTAAGATAGATAGAGGCCTTTTACATGCTTGGCATCATTACAGAAGTCACGGGGGGGGGACGACTGGAGAGCTGACTCAGCACTGAGAAGCATTGGCTGCTCTGCTCTTCCAGAGGACATGGCCTCTCACAGCCATCTGTAACTCCAGTCCCAAGGGTTCAATACCTCAATTCTCCAGCTGGAGGCAGGCATGCACAGAGCGCATGTATACTTGCAGGCAAAACACTCATACATAAAAAAGAAATAAATAAGACTTAAAAAAATAACACTTAGATTCACTTTAAAAAGTTACTTGTGTGAAAGGAATCGACTCTTTCACCTTTCCTAATTTTGGCTTTGTGCCTCCCTGTGTTGACATGAATGCGTGTATCCCTGACGTCATTAAACTGGTCAGCTGAGTGTGGTGGGGCAGGAGGGTCAGGAGTCCATAGCAAGTTCCAGGTGAGCCTGGGATACAGGAGGCTTTCTGAAAAAAATTAATAAATAAATGCAGTCGACCGTGTAGTCGAGATTTGCTGGCTTTGTTCATTCAGTTTTTAAAGTGCTTATTGTGTGCAAAGCAGAAGTAATGTACCAGGTTTCTTGGAGATTGACAGATTGGTATCCTTACACATGCTTTCACAATTATTATTACTGTTGTTTTTACTTTTGAGACTGTCTTGTTATGTAGCCAAGGATGACCTTGACTTCACAGTCTTCCTGCCCCAGTGTCTATGAGTGCTGGGATTACAAGTGTGAGCTAACACACCCTGCATGCCTTCAGTTTTATAATGGAATGGCACACGAATACTGTAGATACATGGCATAAAGAAGGCTGTGAGCCGGGCGGTGGTGGTGCACTCCTTTAATCCCAGCACTCGGGAGGCAGAGGCAGACGGATCTCTGTGAGTTCGAGGCTGGGCTGGACCGACAGCCTCCAAAACAATACAGAGAAACCCTGTCTCGTAAAAATAAAAAAAAAAAGAATGCTGTGAGAATGGTGTTTATTTTTAACACGACTGCTGTCAGAATGTGTGCCACCTTATTCTGGAGGATCAGAGCTGAACCAGACAGAACCTGCTTCCTGACTGATTGCTTGGAGCTGATGCTGCAGAAGAGCTGTCGGGTTTTACTTAGGTCATGTATTGGGCCTGTGGTTTGGTTTATAAGAAGATGGCCCTTTTCATGCGTTTATGACATAGCTAGCATGGTGATGCATAGCTGTAGTCCCCGTTCCTAATGAGGCTGAAGCAGTTTGAAAATATCTGGGAAATATATTGAGACTCCAGCGCACAAAAACGGGGGTGGATGGAGAAGATTTGTCTGTAATTTATCCTTTCAAAATGTCTCTGTTTTAGATCCCGAATTTCCTGCATTTGACTCCTGTGGCGATTAAAAGGCACTGTGAAGCTCTAAAAGGTAGGTTTTCTCTGAGAACTGAAGACCGACTTACAGCAAAGGCTCTTACGTCTGTGGAGATACAGCCTCGTGTTTCCTTTTTGTTTGGTTGAGAGCGTCTTGTTCTTTACTAGGTAGCCAGATATTGCTCTGTATCCCAAGCTAGCCTGAAATTTATAGTTTTCCTACCAAAGCCTGTTATGGGGTAGTGCTCCAGGAAGGCACCGCCCTCCTGCCTCTTGCATTAAACAAATACTCATAAGTAGTTGTAAGATGTTGTGTATAAGCTTTAATAAGTAATTTTTGCTGCGTATTATAACCTCGTCGAAAATAGAGGTTGAAACCAAGGTATGATTATGCACACTGTAGTTCAGTAGACCCGGCCAAGAGGATGGTCAGTTTGAAGCTGGCCTGGATGGTTTAATAGTATCCAAAAAACCCAAACTAACAAACAAGACAAAAAGAAACAAAAAACAAAGTGAAACCATAATTTGTTCTTAAATTACCAGATGGTGGACTGGGCTACATCTAAAGGTAAACACCATTGTGAATATTTAATAGATACGCAGAAGCAGATTGTAGGTGTATTTTCCTTTGGGCCACAGCTCACAAGTAATGACAAGGAGACTTGCTAATTATGAAACACGGCCCTAGGTTAAGCTTGTTGCTAACTAGCTCTTACAGCTTAACCCCTGTCTTTATTCTTCTGTGTGGCTCGGTTGCCTTTACTCTACTGTCCGTCCGTCCGGCTTCCTCCACGCCTGGCTGGCAGCTCTGCCTTTCTTCCTCCCAGCAGTCTCTGCCCAGAAGTCCTCCCTATCTCCTCTGCCTACCTATCGGACACTCAGCTTCTTATTGCTCCATTCCCAGCAATGCACCTTCACACCGTGTACAAATGCCACAGCAGCAGATGGCCAGTGTCGTAAGGATGTGAGGCTCAGAGTTGCTTGTCTTCGATGGTGCTGGTGTTTATATGGTGTACTGCCTTTGCCACCGGAGTGGACTAATATGTTTGTAGAAGTTGCCAAATGATTGTAAGAAGCACTGTGAACCTCTTCTAAAATACTATCCCTCAGGTCAGCACATTTATCCAAAAACAGAATTGACGCATTTGTCACATTCTTGGTCATCCTACATACTCATTCTATAAAATGAGTTCAAATGTGAAAGTATATAACTTAAAAAACACATTGTTTTTGAAATTTTTGTACATGCAAACAATGTATTTTTATCATGGTCACCTTAATCCCACCCAAATACACCTCCCACTCCTAAGTTTTTGACCTTTTTTTTTTTTAATAACCCACTAAGTCCATTTTGTTCTGCCCGTATATATACTCATAGGTGTGGGACCATCCACTGTGGCATGTGTTGAGCTGCTAGGAGTAAGGACACCAGCCATCAGTAGCTCCTCATCTAAGATGGGGACTCGTGAGCCCCTCCTACTCTGTGACTGCAGTCATGGGCAGCCATGGCTACTGAGAGTTCATGAGCACAGCTTCCGGTTTTTCCATCCTCTCTGTGATGGTTCCCAGCCTTGAGGTGGGTGATATAGGTGTCCTGGTTGTTGTTGAGTTAACCACTGTCCCCTGCTGTGATGTGGTCCTAGAGCTGCCCTAATCTGTGGGCTTAGAGGTGTGTTTAGAGAGTACTTTCATACTGTGTCAGTTAGCCAAATAACTGTATGGCCACCCCCGGGGCCCTTATGCTCCCTACTTGTGGGTTCTTGACCAGGTTCACAGTACTGGGCGTGTGTTTCCTCCTGTGGAGAGGGCTTAGATTCGATCAAAAAGCGCTTGGCTACCTGCATAATACCTGTGCCACTTGCACACATGGGCCTCTCTCGCCACATCATGTGTTATTGTAGCTTGTGGTTCCTAGCTGTGTGAGACTGATGATGATTCTTTTGCCCCCGGCGTAGCAGCCTGGGGATTTGATCAAGTAGCCAGTGGGGAGGAAGCCTCCTGGTCAGCGCCAGCCTGATTTCGTCGTGTCCTGTGACCACATTGTCTTCGGCAGTAGGGTCTCACTGTCAAGTTCTGCTGCATAGCAACAGGCAGTGGCAGTTGTTTGTACTGCTCTGGAGGTCTCCAGGCCACCCTGGCGACAGCTCTGAGCAGGCACTCGCCTGCCGTGATTCTCGCTTGTAGGTGGGTTCAGCCCTTGCCGCTGAGTTGTAGAAAGAAACTGTGTAGACTGGAGAGAGCACTGCAGCTCTAGCAATGGGTTCAAATGAGCAAGACTCAGACTCGGTGCAGGATGATGCTGAGTATCTGAACAGCCTTGGGACATCACACAGCAGAGTTTGCTTGTTTGAGTCAGGGTCTTGCTGTGTAGCCCATGTGAATCCGAAACTTGGTCTGTAGAACAAACTGGCCTCTACCTTGCAGTGATCTTCCTGCCTCTGCCTCCAGAGTGCTACCATTACAGATTTGACCTGGTTGAATGTTTAAAAACATTAACAACTTCAAAGTGATGCATGTATGTGTTTAATCAAATAGTAGGAGCCTCTTGCTGTTTCATCCCTGCCTCTCATCCTAGAAACATCTTCTAGTCATGACTTGGTTCGTGTAACTGCTCCCAGAGGACAGAGTCTGTTTGCCTTGCAGTGTGCTTTGTACGCATGCGCATGAGTAAGTAACAGAAGCAGCTGCAGGAACACAGCCCCACTCTAGTTCCAGATCTGCTGACTTGGAGCTGCCTTGTTGCTCCCTGGGCATAGACATAGCGTATATGTCCTCCACCTCCATTGGGGCCTCCTTCCCACACAGATCACTGTACTTTTCTTGTCACTGTGACAGAGTGCCCGACTGAATCAGCTTACAGGAGGATTTGTTTGGGTTCACAGTTTGGGGAGTTCTAATCTGTCATGATGGTGATGGGGAAGGCGTGGCTATGGGCTCCTGGCTGACACAGCTGGAGTGTAAAGTGACTTACTGTCTTGGCAGATCAGGACATAGAGCGATAACCCCACAACAGTTTCCTCCAGCTTGGCCCTACCTCCTAGAGGTTCAACAGACTCCCAAAGCAGTGCCACCAACCCACAGTGAGCCTGCAGAGGAATGCCACTCCCAACAGCAGCAGTGACATGAAGGCAAGCGTTTTCATGTAGTCCTGTGTGCGTGCGCGTGCTTCTGAGTGTGTGCGTGGGTGTGTGAGTGTGTGTTTACGAGTGTGTGCACACACCTGTGCTTACATATGGGATAAGCACCTTTGAGTTCTTTCCTGGTCCGAAGCTGTTGGGTATTCTGTAGTTGAAGAGTTAGTTCCTTTGGATGGCATCCTAGTGTTCCCTGATTATCCTATCAGAAGCGCTCTGGAGTGAGAGTACTTGTTCTGACTTTTAGGAAAAGAACAAAACCTACAACGTTTCTAAAAATGACAACGGTTCCAAATTGATGTCCCACTTGACACAGATTGAATTCTGTTTTTTTTTATCTTGTAAAAGCTAGTTAACAAATGCATTCCTACATGCCATGAAAAATTATATTTTCACCTTTTTAATTTAAAAAAAAGTAGCTTTAAAATTGCATTCTTTAAAAATTCTGTGTGTGCATGTATGCATGTGTTAGGGTGTGTGCTTGCCCATGGTGTGCATGTGGAGGTCAGGGACAGCGCTTGGGAATCAGTTTTCTCCCTCCACCTTGTGGTCCCTGGGATCAAGCTCAAGTAGTCAGTCGTGGGAGCGAGCTTCTTACTTACTGGGCTGTCTTGCTGACCCCGTTTTTTTTTCTAAGCATTGTTTAAATGTGCTTGTATTCTAGCAACTGCTCTCTGAGTCCTAAATTGAAATGAAGGCTTCTGTACAGCTAATCCAGGATGGCAGCACTGTTTCCTACAGAGCGTAATGAGCATTTTCATATTTCCTTAATTACACTTCTGCCATCTCTGGCTTGAGATTGCATCTTCCAAAAGACTCAAGGTTTTCAACATTGCTTCTCAGTTTCCTTTCAAAGTAGGTCACTTCAGATTCTATATCTAACTTCCAAGTGGAAAATGTGAAATACAGGAAAGTCAGTAATTTACCAAGGTTTGAATAATCAGTGGAGAAGTTAAATAAAAGCCAAGGCTTTTCAAAGTCGGCCCACTGCAGCACCTATCAGATGAGACGCTAATGGGTCTATTATGTGCTTTCCACTTGGTTGCGTTTTTTGGACACATATCTTAGGTAATTTAGTGTAAAAACTATAATTGCCATCTGGTGATTGAAATGACTTATTTGCAGTTTAAAAGAAAAAACACTCTGTGTAAAACCAAAAGTCCATGGCTGTGCAGACTAGTCTCTTAGGAGTGGTTGGTGGCCTGCGGCGTGGTGCAGGATGCGGTGTGCGTCCCCGCTGGGTGTGGTGTTCAGCCTTGCCCTGCTGTCTTTTCTTTCTTCACATCAGGACAGTCTCCACTGCAGTGAAGCCTGCCTTCCCTCAGATACAGGCTTCAGGCATTTGTTGTTGTCTCGTGAGGGTTTTGTTTGAGATAGGGTCTCTCAGGTTAGCTCAGTCTGGCAGGCACTCCCTGTGTAGCCCAGGGTAGCCTTGAATTCATGACCTCAGCACAAGCCACCTATGTGAGAGAATCTTTGTAACTCAGACTGACATTTTACTGATGCTGCCCCCCAAATGTAAAGGAGGATACAGTGCTACAGTTGGGAAAGTGTTAGCTTGGGGAAATGTTGCAGGAGAAGGGCCTCAATGTCCCCCAGGTTATCTGTCCGCAGTGATGACCAACTTCTCTCACAGTGCACGTTACAGGAGGAAGCCTGGGTCTCTGAGGTCTATTGTTTATAACCCAAGGAGCCGATTACTTTCAGTTCACAGACTGAGAAGAGCCCCCAGTGTGAGAAATCTTCATCCTCAGCTAAAAGCCGTCTCCAGACAGACTTGACAGGAGCAGGGCAATGTGGAATCTGATACTAATAGCTGTGGGAAGCTGTCAGCTACTCCCTGTGAACAAACTGGGAACTGTGTTTATACCTCTGCTCAGGGAATGAGAGCCCTGTCCACAAGGGCTTGGAAAACTACTGTGGTCTAGGTCTCAGGCCCAGACCTACCTTCTGTCTAGGGGGGTCTTGCCTGGAGATGAGGACAAGCTGTTAGTGTTTTCCATTTTACCTGCTGGCTCATTGGGTCACATGGAAAAGCAGGAGTTAATGTTAGGACCCTCTTGTGATGGCGTAAGTCAGTTTCTGGAACAATGTTGACAGGACTTAGCTCCTTCAGGGATTTCAGCTCCTTTTAGTTGATCTTTTTGGTGATGTTGATTTGGGAATGAGTTAACATTGCTTCTTGCTGTTCACAAGCAGTAGATAGACTCTGGGCACTGAGCCGTCTGCCTCTTATTGGGAGAGAGGAGTCAAACAGTGGCAGCCAGGAGAGTCTGGCACATATCAAGACAGGGTCCTCACTTTCAGTGCTGGGGACTGGGCTAGGAGGGACCACAGAGGAAGGGGTGAGGGATGGCAGCTTGCACGTCCCATGCACAGGAGAGCCTGTGCTTGCACGGGTGTGAACCCAGAGGATGCAGTGACTCTCCTGCTTGCTAACCCGTGTTACAGTGGGGCTCCCTTAGCAAGCTATAAATGAGGTGACTTTTTATCTTCTCAGATTTCTGCACTGAGTGGCCGGCTGCACTAGACAGTGATGAGAAATGTGAGAAGCATTTTCCAATTGAGATTGATACAGCAGATTATGTGTCATCAGGACCGTCTGTTCGCAACCCCAAAGCACGAGTGGTAACATTAAGGGTAAGAACATCTAAACACCGCGACTGTCCCTAGATGTACTGTAAATGCATTTTGTATGTAATTACTAAACAAATGCGTGCTATACTGCTCATGCAACCTAGTGTGTTCAATGGGACGGTATCGTGTGTGCTTTGTAATCTGATCATTGTCTTTCATAGGCATAAACATGGCTGACAATTATTAAACAATCATTAGTTTTGCTCTGTGGGGTTGGTTCTCTCCTTCCACCTTTACGTGAAGTCTGGGGATTAAACTAAAGCAGTATGGTGAAGGTGAAGGAAAACAAATTCTGTAATATAGTTGCATTCGTGACTTTCTTATTGTGAGACAAAGTCCCTGACAGAAGCAGTTTAGGGCAGATTTATCTTGCTAGCTGTTACTTGTGGGGAAAGCTTGGCAACAGGAAAGCCCCTGTCCAAGATGGCAGGAGCGTAGGGGCGGCTGGCGAATATCTCTGGATCTGCAGGCAGAGAGCTTGGCCTGGAAGTGGAGCCAGGCCATAGCATGAATCCTCCCAGCTCCCTGATTCCTCCAGCCAGACCCTGTTTCCCAAAGGTTCCAAGATGTCAGTACAGCATGGCCACCTGGGGGCAGAGCATTCAAACACATGAGTCCATAGGACATTTCATTCAAACCACAGCAGTGTGTGTGTGTGTGTGTGTGTGTGTGTGTGTCCATAGGGCATTTCACTCAAACCACAGCAGTGTGTGTGTGTGCGTGTGTGTGTGTGTGTGTGTGTGTCCATAGGGCATTTCACTCAAACCACAGCAGTGTGTGTGTGTGTGTGTCCATAGGACATTTCATTCAAACCACAGCAGTGTGTGTGTGTGTGCGTGTGTGTGTGTGTGTCCATAGGACATTTCACTCAAACCACAGCAGTGTGTGTGTGTGTGTGTGTGTGTGTGTGTGCAAGCATGCTTGTTTCTATGTATGTGTGTGTGGTAGGTATGCATGTGTGTATGCTTGCTCGTGTGTTTGAGGGCTCGTGTGTATGTGTGAGTGCTGAGTGCATGCCTGTGTAAGTATGTGTGGGAATTCTATGCTCGAGTTAGGAATTATCTTGGATTAATCTCCACCTTATTAATTAAGGTAGGACCTCTCATTTGAACCCAGAGCTTGTCAATTTAGCTAGTCTAGCTAGCCAGCCTGCTCGGGGTTCCCCTGGAGTTACAGGCAGTCCACTGAACATTGATGGTCACTGGGGCTCCCCTGGAGTTACAGGCAGTCCGCTGAACACCGGTGGCTCTGGGGATCGGAACGTAAGACTTTACACTTGCACAGCCACTCCTTCGGCCTCCATGTTACAAATCTACAGAATGAAATAGGTATTGTGTTCTGCTTAATTGTCAAGAAGTTGTTTAGAATTAGAGACTCTTTGTAAAGACTTTACTTTTAAAAGTGCTCTCTGTTGGGGCTGGAGAGATGGCTCAGAGGTTAAGAGCACTGACTGCTCTTCCAGGGGTCCTGAGTTCAATTTCCAGCAACCACATGGTGGCTCACAACCATCTGTAATGAGATCTGGTGCCCTCTCCTGGCATGCAGACATACATGGAGGCAGGATGTTGTATTCATAATAAATATATAAATAATCTGTTAATCTTATACATTTCTGCAAAAATCCTGTGAATTAAGTTGTTGTGAGAAAACAGTCTCTCTGGAAGATAAAGTAACTTGAACTTACAGAGCACATGGCAGACCTAGAAGCCTAACTCAGTTCTTAATGTGTGGTGTCACAGTTCTGTCACAGGTGTTTGGTCTACGTGGGAGGCGTCTTATGTACTTGGACATCCCTCAGTGTGGTGCGGTCCTTGTGTTAGTATGTGGACGTTGAGGCCACCTCGTCCCTCTGCAGCCTCCTGTGTTTGAAGTGCAGCATCGCTGGGGATTGTGTTGGTAGCACAAGACTGGAAACGGCAGCTTGTAAAGTGTGTTTGGGAAGAGAGGCTGTGAGATGAGGAGTCTGCAGTACCCTCACGGGCTGGCAGGTGGCGTGAGTGTGCCACGGCCACTTCTGAGGAGCTTCAGTGTCTGGCTAAAATCTTCTTATATAAACTATTAATGTGAATATGACTTTTAAGACAGTGAATGCAGTAATAATCAACATCGCTGCCACTTTTTTAACATTGGCATAAAAATTGGAATTTAAAATGTTGTTGTTTAATGTTCCCATTTAAAAAGATGTTTAAAAAGAAAAATTATGTCCTCATTAGGGTATACCTAATATACCCTGTTAGGGTAGATCGTCATAGACACTAATGTAAAGGACCCTTGTTTTACTGTATTTTGTCACTGTGCATAGATATATGTACATACATTTGCATTGTTATAAAGGAGTGCAGCTTGCTGTGTGTTCATGTAAACATTTCTCCATGTTGTTGTCAGGTAGTGATCACATAATGAATTGCTTATTTATCAAGCTAATAGCCTGCTTATCAATGCGTACTTTTTCCAGAAGTCAGTGCTGGTTCTCATTGCCTGCAGAGGGACGTTCATAGTGAGCTGTTTTCTGAGACAGGGTCTCACTGTGCAACCCAGCTGTCTTGAGTTTGGGGTTCTCTAACTGCTGGGGTGGTGGGCATATACCATTACTCAGTTCCTTTCTATTTTAACTTTATTAATTTACCAAATGCTTCCCTGCACTATTGCTGAGAACAGAATGGACATTGTTCTTGCCCTCATAGGTTTGTAATTGGTGGAGAAATGGGAGGGTGAACACGCTGCTGTGTGTGATGTCCTAAGAGAGGTGCAGGGTTATTAAAGTAAGAGATGAAGAATCTTAGAATCCCTTTTTCTTCCTCGTGGGTTTCAGTTCCTTCTTACTCCTGATGCCTCCCAGAGAAAGAACCATGCTTGCTGTGACGTGGTTATGGTTCCCGCCTGTCCCTGGAGACATGTTTTGGGAGCTTGGTGCTCTGTGGGACAGTGATGAATGGGGCCTGTGGGAGTTCTTACTCATGGAGTACCTCTTGGGAAGTCTAAGGTAGTTCTTGTGAGACCTGGATGAGTTCTTCAGGGAGCTAAGCCTGAGCTGCTCTCGGTCCTTCCTACAGGCCAGTGGTGTGTCCTTGCACCCTCGTTTCTTTATAAAGATACTCAATGTTAGGTACTTTATTATAAACAATAGGGTAATAGTGTTTTATTGAAGTATATTCTATGTCAGACTTACCTATCTCCAGTTATACCTTGACACAGCTCTCTGGGAACTAGAGTTCTTATTCAGCCCAGTGTTTCCCAGTGTAGTGTCCAGGAAGACTAATTCCATGGAAAATAGAACTGAAGACGAAGTACACTGTAGAATTATTCATATACCACCACTGCATCGAAATTCCAAAATGCCCTAAGAAGTACACTGTAAAAATCCAATGTAGAGATGGGCTTGCTGGCACAGGCCTGTCTGTGATCCTAGCATTGAAGAGGCTATGCGTGAGAGTCTCAAGTCTGAGGCCACCCTGGGTTACATAATGAGCAGCATTTACCTAGGTTCTATCTCAGCAAACAGAAAGAACTGGATTAAACTCAATGTATCCTAAGTATATCCAGTAGAAATAGAAATAGCATTTGTCTGTTTGCATTGCTGGGGATTCTACCCAGGATCTTGTGCATGTGCTAGACAGACACTCCACCATTGAGGTACAGAATCACCATCTAAAGAGCGGAGCAAGTGCTGAGCTGGGAACATATATATCTAAGTGGCCGAGTTCCGGTGAAAGGGGGTGATGGGATGAGGAAGAGGACTTTTTTCTAGGAGGCCCCACATCCTTTCTAAAAATTGTATTCGTGTGTGTGTGTGTGTGTGTGTGCACGCGCGCGCACGTGCATGCCCTGGTGTGGTGGTCAGAGGACAACTTGTGGGAATCTGTTCTCTCTTTCTACTGTGTGGGGTCTGCTGATCCAGCCCAGGTCTCCAGGCTTGGTGGTCAGGGTTTTATGCTACTTAGCACTTTGCCAGCCTGCAAGACAAGTTCCTAACAGTCTGTTGGTTCATCCCTGGTGTGATGTTTCAGCCTCCAGGAGCTTTTACAGGTTAAGGTGCCGTTTTCTTTCTTTTTTTTTTTTTTTTTTTTTTTTTTTAAAGATTTATTTATTATGTATACAATGTTCAGCCTGCATGTATCCCTGCAGGCCAGGAGAGGGCACAGACTTCATTAAGGTGGTTGTGAGCCACCATGTGGTTGCTGGGAATTGAACTCAGGACCTCTGGAAGAACAGGCAGTGCTCTTAATCCCTGAGCCACCTCTCCAGCCCTAGGGTCCCGGTTTCAGCCAGTTGCAGTGGTGCAATAGTAACCTGGGCTCAAGGTGGAGTGGCCGGTGCTTGGGTCTGTACTGTTGAGCAGACTTCTGGTGTCCCGACAGTTACTGACAGTGATTGGGTTTATTCCGAGAATGTTTCTCGTAAGCTTGTGTCCATCCTGTGGGGACAGTGCAAGTGCCACCGCTTCCAAGAGTGAGGTCAGCTGTGCACTTTGCTGACTGCTGACCTTATGCAGAGAAGTTGGGGGAGTTCTGTTTTTGTGGGTCCAGTGTCGATTTGAATAGCAGTGCTGCTCTTCTTGATTAAGCAATTACATGATTTTTTGCATATTTCTTCTTGTATTCTTAAGGTTAAACTTTCAAGTTTGAATTTAGACAACCATGCAAAGAAGAAACTTATTAAACTTGTAGGAGAGCGGTACTGCAAGACCACTGATGTGCTCTCTATCACCACAGACAGGTGAGTGGGGCCTTGTGGACTAGTGTTCTAGAGTGCGAGTGTCTGTGTCTCTGTGTGTCTGTACCTCTGTGTATGTGCGTGCGTGCGTGTGTGTGTGTGTGTGTGTGTGTGTGTGTATGTGCTTCTGCGTGTGTCTGTACCTCTGTGTCTCTGTACTTCTGTGTGTATGTGTGTGTGCATCATCTGATAATGCTGTTTCTTTGTTGATGATTGTATCTGTCATTTATCTAGTTATATGTTTTATGCTACAACTATGTAGAGTTAAGAGACTTAATGAGCCACATCATGCTTCTATTTTATGTTTTAATGAGATTGGAGGCAGTTGTTACTTTTTTTATCTTGTTGCCCTGAAAGTGTTCTCATGGTAAGTTGCACTTAATACTGGTGTGTTAGTTCAGTTTTAAAATAGCAGCGACAGACATACAGTACACGTCATGTTCGAAAGGATCAGCAATTGCTTAAAAAAAGATTTATTTCTATTTTATGTATATAAATGTTTTGCCTGCATGTGTTTGTGTGTACCATATACATGCAGTGTCCATGGAGGCCAGAAGGGGTCATCTGGAACTAAAATGACAGATGGCTTTGTGAACTGCCTTGTGAGTGCTGGGACCTTAACTCCGGGACCTCTGCATGAGCAGCCAGTGCTCTTACTATCTGAGCTGTCTCTGCAGCCTGGTCTGTCTGTCCTGCATTTTCAGTGGACTCCTTAGATAAACTTGTGCTGTCTGCCTGGCTCTGAGCACTGAGACAGTGAAGAGAACTTGGCTTGGGCATGTCACGTTTAAAGTAGCTCGAAACTATGATGTGCGCTCTCTCTCTCTCTCTCTCTCTCTCTCTCTCTCTCTCTCTCTCTCTCTCTCTCTCTCTCTCTCTCTCTCTCTCTCTCTCTCTCTCTCTCTTCCCCCCTCCCTCCCTCTCTCTCCCTCCCTATCTCTGTCTGTCTCTGTCTCTATCTCTCTGTCTCTCTCTCTCTCTCTCTCTCTCTCTCTCTCTCTCTCTCTTCCCTCTCCCTTCCTCTCTCCCTCCTCTCCCTCCCTATCTCTGTCTGTCTCTGTCTCTGTCTCTGCT
This sequence comes from Mesocricetus auratus, assembly GCF_017639785.1. Taxonomy (NCBI): domain Eukaryota; kingdom Metazoa; phylum Chordata; class Mammalia; order Rodentia; family Cricetidae; genus Mesocricetus; species Mesocricetus auratus. Next base: position 15,268,944 of record NW_024429187.1, read on the forward strand.
CTGTCTCTGTCTGTCTGTCTGTCTGTCTCTCTCTCTCTCTCTCTGTCTCTCTCTCCCCCAACTATGTCGTTTTGACTAGCTTAGAACTCACTATGTAGACCAGGATGGCCTCAAACTCAGAGATGCGCCTCAAATGTGTGCCTCCAAGTTCAGCTATCCTGAAAATTCTCAGCACAGAATTTTCCTAAGGCAGATAAAATTCAAAGACCGCTGCCTGTTGTCTTTAGAACGTCTTACAAATTACCTGTATGCTGAAACTTGGACTGTTCTTTTCTCTTTAAAGATGCCCTCTGAAGAGGCAGAACTATGACTATGCGCTGTATCTCCTCACAGTACTGTACCACGAGTCTTGGGTAAGTGTGTGTGTGGGGGGGGCGTGTGTGCAGGTGTGTGGGCATGTGTGGGCGGGGGAGAGGAGACGGGACAAGGCTGACTTTTCAGAGCGCTGTGTGTGGCAAGGACGTGTGTGATACACTGCAGGTGTGTATTAAATGTGTGTAAAGATTTTAAGGTGGCTCACTTGGCCAGTCTCAGGGCTGTTCCTGCCTCAGGCTCCTTAGTGTTGGCCTTACAGGCCTGTACTGCTATGCCCTGCTCCTAGAGATACCAGAGGTCGGAACTGAATGAGAGCTTTCTAATACATTCATTCAGAGATGTGGTGGCTTCTCAATGGGGCGTGGTTCCATGCCTTGACCCTGAGTGGGGACCCAGGACAGAAGCATCTCCCTGTGTGCTGGTGGCAGCCTGCAGTGATGGTTGAGTACCCGAGGCGCTGTCCATTCTGCTCATTGCATTTCAGGGTCACTGGCAATGATGAGCTCAGCATGAGTGGCAAGTGCAAGGACAGCGAGCTTTATTTCAAGATTAGTAACAAGACGCAGCCTCGGGCTCCTGTCTTCTGGGTTCTCCGCCATGATTCACCTGCGTTTTATACCCTGGCTTTGGGAATGTCGCTGTGGCAGCAGTTAATGTCTTTCCTGTCAGTTGATTGAGAACTGCCTTTGGCTTGGGATAATTAAGTTTCCTTTGAACCAAGAACATGTTTGAATTAGCTGCAGGTCCATAGCTGCTGTCGAAAGAGTTAATAACGAACACTAAAAGCCAGCCAGTTGAGAGTATCTTATTTGCCAGCTGCCTGTAAAGTGAACTTGCCCAGAGGGAATGACAGGCACCAATAAATTCAGTGAAAGCTGACCGACGGGATTCTTCCTGTGACTCTGTGACTTAGAATCCAGCAGGACTGTATTCTGTATTCATGCAAGAAGCCTTTCATCTTTCATACCAATTATTGCTGTAATTAAAGAATTCCCATATTAAAGTTGGCACTCGATCCTTCCTGAACAGGCAGTGTCAGTGAAGACCCTGTGAGGTACCAGTGAGCTTGGAGCTTTGCGGGGCTCTAGCCAGCTTGGAATTCATCCTCGAAACTTACGTTGCCACCCCATGGGTGTTTGGATCCACTGCTTGTTCTCAATAGGCTGGCCTCTGAACACTTAGTGTGCAGATATGAATGTCCCTTGGCTTTTTAGAGTTTCAGTGGAGGCTACTTCTGGAAGAGTGTTCATCTGGACCTTAGTGTAAGAATGTTTGCTGTATACCACCAAAACAAGTTAGCTATAGCAGTGTCAGTCATCTTCAGTGGGTGTAGACGTCACAAAGCATGGCAGTAATGAGTGATGAATGTTTGCTAGATCGGCGTCCTCAGACGTGCTAAACTTGTGTTAGTGTTTCAGTCTGATGTGCTGAGTCAGCCTTCAGCGTGTGGAGCCGGGCAGGCTTGGGTTCCAGCCTTGGTCTTGTGACTTCCTGCATGGGTCATCGTTCTTAGCATCGAAGGCTGTGTGTGAGCCATCTCGGCCCTGACACTAAGTTGCCTTCTGAACAGAGGGAATGTTTTATAATTATGACTCAGTAACTGCAGTAATTAGTTAAAAATGCTAAGTGAAAATTCTTTTTAGGATTTCAAGTACGTTTGTTGTGAATCCCTGTGAACAGCCTACATGTAACCTGACTGAGTTCTGAAGTCAGGCTAGAGTGTGCGACCTAGGTCTTCTCAGTCTTACTGGCCGCAGAACCTGCTGTTCCCCCGTGCAATGTGATCTTTGTGAGCTCTCCACGGGGGAAGGAAGACTGAAGGACTTGCACAGCGGCAGGCTGAGTGCCAGCGCAGGGTCAGGGGGAGACTTGGAGGCTGGGAGCCGGCCCCAGAGGCCCTTGGGTGCTGACATGAACTGCTGCCAAGACTCCTTTTTAACAGATTGCATGTGGGTCTTGTTTGGATTTCACCTTAGTACAGCTTTGTGTTTTAATACTGGGCATTGAGCGTGGGGCTTCCTGGAAGGTAGGCAAGTGAGTGCTCGATGGCTGCCTCTTTCTTTCCCTGACTGACTCTTTCCTTAGCTGTCACAGCTTTGGGTCTTCTTGCCAAAAACACCTCCAGACTATAAAAATTCTGATGTCTCTAAGTTGGTGCTTGTGTGAGGTGTTGGGAGCAAGCCAGACTCTTCTGCTCGCTGAACTACAACCTCAGCCCCAAGTTAGATCATTTTCTACTCACCGAGAGAGGCCACTGTAAAGGGGACCGTACCGGAAACCCTTCCAATAATAGCGAAGAGCCTGTGTTGGGATGGAGGCAAACAAAGGAGTCTGCTGACCGGGCTGTTGCTTGTGTCATGTGTCTCAGGGTCAGGGCTGGCTCTCCCTGCAGACCTGTTGGTCAGTCCAGCCTCAGCACAGCCCTTGGCTTGGAGTGGGAATAATCAGTCAGTAGTTGACCCTGTGACACAGGCACTGGCTGGCTGTGGTGCTTCCATGCTGTGCTTCTGGTTAAAGGCCTGTTTGGCCCTGGTGCTCAGCTGTGAGTTCCTCTCCTAGGTGTTGGGCACCGTCAACTTCTTCCCAGTCAGTTCCACTGTTGCTTGGGAAAGAAAGGGAATGTTTACTACCCAAGCCCTCTCTCCCCCATCCTCTGCCCCTCCCTCCACCAACCCCCAGTTTCCAGTGAGCCCCTTGGGCTAACAAAGAAAAGTCAGCCAGGGAGTGGCAGAGGAGCAGTTCCTTGTGTTGAAAGTGTTTCAAAGCAACTTTTTTGTCCTGTTTTAGCACAGAGCATTTACTGTGGGCCACCCTTTTACATGGTTTTAACCCTGAAAATCAGGGATGCAAGGCTGTTTTATTACAGCCTCTGTTTTTTGTGCAGAGGTGCCTAGGTCACTGGGATTATTAGCAGCGGAACACACAGCCCTGAATTGCAGCTGAGTTTGCTCTGTCACAGCGGTGTATTCTTTAGTTTTGTTCAGCTCTGACTTCCAGAACATTCAGGAATCAGCTGAAATAAGACGTGACTTGTGCTGCTGTTCACCTGTCTTTGCGGAGTTGCCTGTGTAATCCGCTGCTAGCCAGTGAGGTGGTGTCAGCCTCCCCTGTGGAGCCCTGCAGCTTCTGAGTCTGTCGTGGTGTGGACTCAGAGGCTCCGCAGCACTTCTGATGAGGATTCCTGCCTGTTAATTACCGCTAATTGCTAGTAAGGAGACAGATTAGAAGTTATCCTCTTGCCGGGCGTTGGTGGTGCACGCCTTTAATCCCAGCACTCGGGAGGCAGAGGCAGGCGGATCTCTGTGAGTTCGAGGCCGCCTGGTCTACAGAGAGAGTTCAGGACAGGCTCCAAAACAATACAGAGAAACCCTGTCTCGGAAAAAAAAAAAAAAAAAGTTATCCTCTCTGAGACAGTGTGTGTGCCTGACTAGCGTCAGGGCTAAGAGTGTAGTCACAAGTGTGGCAAGAGGTTTGTCACGTGGAATTTGGACATCAGGTGGGAGCAGCAGAGTTGCCTAAGGCAAGCCCTTTCCTGCACTGCTCGCTAAGCTAAGCCCTGCTTCTCCTCCCTCCCAGGGCTGACAATATGAGAGTATTCCAGTCTTTTCTTCCTTGGTCCAATACATTGCCAGATCTTTCCTGTTCTGATTGAAATATGATCTGTGCTGCCCCAGTAAAGACCTCCTGGTCCTTCATCTGAATCACGGTGGCATCCCCCGATTGGTCCATCCTGCTTCCCATTCTGTCATTTTCTCCTGCTCCTTAAAAATACCCTGGGTTTCCCACACTTCGTTCGCGGCGGTGTGCCTCTCGGTTACTGGCCCCTTGGGGATGTCGGCTGTGTGCCCGAGGTATCCAGGGCATGAAGCCACTGCAGTGCCCATGGTCATGACTGCACGTGTCCCCTGTTGGCGCCACCCCCGATGCCTCCCTCAGTGGACACTCGGGGTGATAAGCGCCTGTGCACACATCCGCCTCGCTGTGGGCTGCTGTGGAATAGTCCTTCGCACTGGGTGAAGATACGTCACTGGGACTGGTGTAATACAAAGCTAAATGGCCATTAGCTGGGCGGGAGGTATAGGAGTGACAGCCAGACACAGAAGACGCTGGGAAGAAGAAAAGTAGGGTTGCCAGGACGGGTGGAGGGAGCAAGACATGCTGGAGGTCAGATAATTGCGCAGTGTACTCGGAAGTTTCTCTCCCGCCTGTTCCCAAATAAGCACAGGGTCTTATATTAATTGTAGTTGTTTGTCCTGTTGCTCAGGCTTCTTAGTGGCTAGCTCTCTCTTAACTGCTAACCCCTAACTATTAATCTGTGTGTCTCCACATGGCCTTCTCTTACCAGAGAACGCCCAGGGATCCTACTTCCCAGTAACTAAACGGCAAATCCTCCTCCTACCTTTCTCTATCCATGTTTGGGTTTCCCACCTGGCTAAATCCTGCCTGTCCCCTGGCTGAAACAGCTTTATCCATCAACCAGTAAGAGAAATGTATATTTACAGCATACAGAAGGACCTCCCCCATCTCTTCTGTCTGAATTAAAAGGAAGGTTTTAACTTTAACGTGGTAAAATTATATATATAACTATATATATAATTATTATATATTTATATAATATAATTATGTATATAATAACAAAATAGTTATTATGCAAGACCTATAGTTAACAATATTTAGTCCACTAACACTTGGCAAAATTTAAAGAAAATATTCTATCATCTATCCTATCTTTGTGAGTCTAAAGTTTATATGTAATTTATCTTTTATCATAACTAAGGAGAACCATAACGTAACTCTCTGTCTTCAACTCCATCAAAGACCTCAGAAGGATAATATATAAACTCTGGAATTGACAGACATCTCGCTGCCTGGACAATCACCCAAAGTTCCTCTGTAGTGTTGGGGCATCTATCTTCAGCCCATAGGCCCAGGATGTCTGACAGAGTTTTTGATGAAGCAGGGTCATCCTGTCTCTTGGCAAATTAAGTAGTCATTTTTCTTTGTAACCTGTTTATTCAGTTTGGACAGTATGTTGTCAAGCAGTCTGGGCAAGAGCAGTTTCTTTTCTGAATGGCTATCCCTGCCATGTTGAAGGCAAACTCCATAATGAGTTTCTTCAGTGGCCATTTTCCTCTCTGACATAAGTGGTGCTGCCAGGAGATGTGTCTCACTGTCATGAAAAACACTAATAACCCATTTTAAATGCCGTATTCTGTAGGTCTTTGAAAGGCTTTGAAGACTACCTACCCATTTGAAACATATCTCTGTATATCTAGAAAACATAGCTAACATGGCAAAGTTTTAACTATTATAGGTGACTATAATCTGTATTTAATTATACATTGCATTTTTAAAGAACTGTATAAACACAGTACCTAAATAAGAGTATAAATATATATATAACAAAATTGACCTGAAATTTATATCAATAAACCAAAACCCACACCAGTACAAAGTATTCATTCTTATATTGTATCTACCCCACCCCCCTTTTTAAGAGATTGAGTGTGACCATTTACCATTTAAAACCAACCCCGTTTAAATGAACACAAGCATTTATAAACAATATTTGGGAATGTGGGCGTAATTCTCTCCAAACTGCTTCCTGCTGTTTGGGGGCACTGTCAGTCCCAAGGGGATCCTGAGAAACCCAGAACCCTGGCCAAACCCTGGCTGTAGTGGTCTGAGGCTGCATCGTCTCAGCTGTCTTGGATGTCGGATCACCTGGGACACTGCTTCAGGGGCCTTGTTTGATCAAACCATATTAGTCTGTGGAAAAAAAGCAGAACGTCTTTTCCAAAGCAACATGTCCTTAGACTTAAATTTTGAAGTCAAGGCATATTTTAAATATATAGATTGGAATAATCCAGCAGCATTTATAATCAAATGTCTGTTAGCAGTTGCTGCTCCTTCCTCAGCAGACAAACAATTCAAAGACAACACAACAGCATACGACATCCAGACTCTTGTGCATTTTCCATCTTTGTGTGACTTTATTAATCTATTTATTTCACTTTTTTGTTTTGTTTTTTGAAGCAGGGTTTCTCTGTATCTTTATTGTCTTGAGGCTCATTCTGTAGACCAGGCTGCCTTGAAATCACAGACATCCGCCTGCCTCTGCTCCCGCCTCCAGAGTGCTGGGATTAAAGGCATGTGCCACCACACCCAGCTATTCTATTTTAAGGACTTTCTCTATCCTTTTTTCCCCCAGACCTACATATATTTTTAAAATATATTTTAATTTAAGTTGTAAGAACTAATTAGTAACAAGCCTAAGCCATGGCCAAGCTCTTATAATTAATAAGTCTCTATCGTTACTAGGGAACTGGCAGAACTGACAAAGGTCCAACTGCAGTGGGCAAGGACAGTATTTCACTCCTCTCTTTCCCCAGCATTTAGTGCAGTACTGGATGGCACACAGTGCTCAGGGATTGCTTTTAAAACTAGTCCAAATTGACATGAACTCCTTGATATATGCAGTTAAAATTTAGCTTTGGCCTCTGTGATAATTGACAGGACTTTTTTCTTTTCTATTAAGATTTTCTTCTGATTTCCTGTTTTATAGCTATATAACTTACACTGTTTATTTTATGTATGTTTGGGAGGAGGGGCACGCTGTCATAGTGCCCCGTGGAAGTCAAAGGACAACCTGTGTGAGTCAGTTCTTCCTTCCACGTGGGTCCCAGGGATTGAACTCAGGTCGTCAGGCTGGACTTGGCAGCGAGCACCTTCACCTACTGAGCCTTCTTGCCAGCCTCGTTTTTGTTTTGTTTTGTTTTTTGTTTTTTTAATGGTTGTTTTCTCTCGTGTAGGACAACAGCGTCCTTGTAATCATAATCGTGGAATATTACTGTGATTCATGTCCTGGTCAGAGAGTTGTAAGGGCAGTGGCAGGCAGTGGCAGATCTGTGTGTAGGGAGCAGTTAGCTCTGTCCCTGCAGTGCTGACCATTGTACTGACTAGATAGTGTGTTCCCTGTATTAGTCTGTGCTTGCACAGGAGGAGGACGACGTTATGTTCACACAGTCAAGTTATCCTTTTGCTCTGAGATTCTTCTCGCCAGGTTGGTGTCCTTAGAACAAACATGCTGTTCTACCACAGGGCCTGTTGTGGTTTGGGGCAAATGATTTAATTGCTCTAGGCTTGAGTTTCCTGGTCTGTAAAACAGATGATAGTATTGTAACTCCCGGGGCTATGTGAGAGGTCAGTGGGTGAGTAGTGTCAGAACCTGAAGTAGTGAGGGTATGGGGTGACCGTCCTAGCAGCCTCTGGCGGTGCCCCTGCCGTCACTCGCTCGACTGCTGAGCTCGTGTTGAGTCCATCTCCCCGCTGGGCTTCTGCTCTCCCGCAGCTGGCGTGGCTCAGGATCAAGGCCCCATTGGGCTGAGGCTCCAGAGAGCACAGTGTCTAGTGCAGCAGTTTGTTGGTTCATAAAATTCATTGACTGGATGAATAAATGGATGATGGAGCTGACTGGGAAGGGGAACAGGGTCACATGGAGTGGAAAGTTGCTGCTTCCGAGGTTGTAGTTGGGCAAGGAGAGAAGGAGAGGGTGTGTGTGTGTGTGTGTGTGTGTGTGTGTGTGTGTGTTACATTGCAGATGTTGAGGTATTAAAATAAGTGTCTATAAAGTACCCCAACTCTGCCTAAATGGTCATTTTTTAAAAATTTTATGTGCATGAGTGTTCTGCCTGCATGTGTGTATGTGCCCCGCAAGCATGCGTGGTGTTGTCAATGGAAGTCAGAAGAGGGCATCAGATCCCCTAGAACAGGAATTACAGAGCATTATAAACTGCCATGTGCATCCTGGGAACCAAACTCAGGTGGTGTGGGATTTAATATGATATGGTGTACCGTGAGAGTTATATGGGTGGTACGGTGTGGTGTGGTGTGGGATTTTGTGATATGGTTGATAAGATGTAGTGTGGGATTCACATGAATGTGCTACCTGTACTTGAAATCAGCTGACGACTGCAGTGCAGGCGCGGGGCTGTAGCAGTCTTGGTGGATTGTTTCAGTGGCCAGTCTAGACTTGAACACAAACCTCTGCGTTGCTGGATTGTAGACCTTTGGCGTCACACCTAGCTTCATGGTGTTGTGTTTTGTTTGCTTGCTTTGAGGGGCATGTGCATGCATGAGTGCCGGTGTCCACACAGACCAGGAGGAGGAATTGCATCCCCTGGGTTACGGTGGCTTGCAGTTAGCTGATGGAGGCTGGCGGTTGAACTCAGCAAGCTCATAACCCTGTGCCATCTCTCCAGTGGAGTTAACAGCTGATTCTCTCCTGTTTCCTTTTTGGTAGCTTCTTCCCGTCTGGTCTGTGAGAATGTGCATGAGTTACAACCACTGATGCTATGTCAGAGGTCACCTCTGGATTGCTGTCCTTTGAGCCCTGCGTATACATATGTGTGCCTACAGGCATACACACCCATCCATTCACAGAGCCAGAGGAAGACATTGGTGGTCTGGTCCATTATTCTCCACCTTGCTTCCATGAAACTTGGATTCTCACTGAACAGAAAGCTTGCTATTTAGACAGGCTGACTGTCTGGTGAGCTCTTGGATCCTCCTGTCTCTGTCCCCAAATACTTGGGGTAAAGCTTGAGGAGCCATGCTTTTACATGGTGCTGGGAATTTGAACTCGAGCTCTTTTGCTTGCAAACACTCTTAGCCACTGAACTGTCTCCCCAGCCCCTGGCCTTAGCTCCTTTTTCTAAAGGCATTGGTGGGTGGGACAGTGATCATTTATGATCCACAGGTCATTGCTTCAGGATTGTTATTTTGGGAAGGTGCTGGCAATGTGTAGGGCGGAGCTTGTTGTACGTGTCTGCTCCCATCTCAGGCTGCGTGGATCAGGTGGGTTGTTGCTCAGGTTCTGTCCTTTCTTCCTTTTCTTCCTTCTTCCTGTCCTTCAAGGTGTTAAAGGTTGTTGAGAGTCATGGCAGCAGCAAGCAGGCAAGACAGAGATGAGGATGCCCAGGACATTAGAGTGGACAGAGCAGAGCCTGCAGCAGTGCTCCTGGGGGCAGCTGTGCTCAGCGTCTTTCTGGACTGACTTCCTCTCAGCTTACCAGGTGGACAGCGTGGCCTTGACTGTTGTAGAGTTGACAGGACTAGCCAGCCAGGGGCTGCGTAGCAGCAGGAAAGAGGGGAAATAAAATTGTGAAGCCCCATCTGCTAGCGTACGCTCCAGAGTCTGTGTGCTGCTTCAGCCTGACTTCTACCACTGTGGCCACACAGGCAGGAGGGTCCCGGCTGTGAGCCAGGATCTGCACACAACACATTGCCTGATGGTGCATCGATGTTGTTTTAAGAAAAATACTGAGCCTACTGCCAGTGAAGTAATACCTGGAATTTCCTTCAGAATGAGTGTGAGTTGAGTGTCCCAGCCGAGTCTGTAATGCTGCACTTGGGAGACTTAGCCAGTGGATTGCCATGAATTTGAGGTCATCCTGTGCTTGTCCTATGGTTAACTTCATTTTCCTTCTATTTGTATCTTTGTTTATTGTATACTAAATACTGTCATCTTAAATTTTTTAAAGGTTTATCTTTCTTTTGTATGGGTGTGTCTGAGTGTATGGGTGTGTACACATAAATGCAGAGTCTTCAGAGGAAGGTGTTGTGTTCCTAGAGCTGAGTTTCAGGTACTTGTGAGCTCCTTCGTGTGGGTGCTGAGAACCAAACTTGAGGTCCTCTAGAAGAGCTGTGTGTGTCCTTTACTATAGAGAGAAGCCTTTTCCTTGCCAGCCGCTTTGTTTTTTCCCCACCAGTCGCCTGGGCTCTGCCGCATTGTAGTCCCCAAATAACACACAAGATGCTATATTAATTATGAAGCTGTTGGCCTTGCTTGTTTCTTAATGGCTATCTCTGACTTAAGTATTTACCCCATAATTGTTATTCTAAGTATTTCTCTTAGCGGAGAAAAGTTCCAAACTTCTTACCCCTATGGCAGCTACATCGTGACTCCCAGTGTTTCTCTTTCCCAGAGTCCTCCTGGACTCCTAGTCCCACCTATCTTGCTTCCCTATTGGCCATCACTGCTTTATTGACATATACACAGGACTTCCCCATCACTTTACCAACCTTTCATTGTTTTGTGTTAAGATCTGTCTGTGAGCCCAGGCTGGCCTTGGCCTTCTCCTCACAATCCATGGGTTTCTGAGCAGGTGAGGATGTTTCCCATCAGCCCGTAGCGACAGTGACGGCGTCCATCAGGGATTCCCTTGTCTCCCTGAGCAGGCAGCATCTCAGGCGTGTCATACTCACCCTGATGGAGGTGGTCTCGGCTGGGCTGCAGGTGTCTGTCCCTTGTCCTCATCATAGCATTCCAGGCTGGGGTGAGTGACTTCTCATGTGGGGAGGGTGGCTGTTTGTTCCTCAGAAGTCTGAGGTAGGGGTTGGTGAAGGCCAACCCCTTCCTTACTGCTTCCTGACCCAGCAGGCCAGGAAAGGGTGGTCTCCTCAGCACTATAAATTATAGATTTCACTGTGCTTGTTACAAGCCTAGTCTGGCTTGCAGCTTCCTGTAAGCATCCAAGAACTAAAGCCAATTCTTTATGTAGCTTCCCAGTTTCTGGTCTGGCTTGCAAGCCCTGGCTCGTACCTCAGCGTCAGTCCCGTTCAATAAAGCGGACTCCATTCTTAATATGCAGAATCAGAAAATGTTCCAAGGAAGAAAGTGGCCATGACTTTTCAGACAGACCCCCCCCACACTCTTGCAGCCAGGAGTTCACATTCATGTAGTCCTTGTGGAGTCTGTAATCTGCAGGGTAGCTGCTGGGCTGGGACTGTGCACCTGGTTTTCTTCTGTTCCATGTGCTGTGACCTGCTGTGTCTTGTTTTACAGTAGAGCTTGTAGCTAGTGGGCCGTCACACACTCACATCACAGCACTGGGGTACCTGATAGAAGGTTGCAAGTTCAAGGCCAGAGAAAAAGGCCAAGGAAGGAAGAGACAGTGAAATTTGCTTTAAAAATAAATAAATAAAAATCTTTTGTAAGATTTTGTATTTGTGAATATTCCAGTGATGTGCTTCGTGAAAAATATTCCTGCCTCTGTATCTTTGACAAAGTCTGGAGGGTGGTGGAGTAGCTTCCGTTGTTATTTTTAGATGTGGTCAAACTACGTAGCCTTGGCTGGCCTAGCTCACTTACCTCCTGAGCATGGGGCTTAAAGGTGTGCACAACCACACCTGGCCTACTCTGTGTACAACCACACCTGGCCTATTCTGTGTACAACCACACCTGGCCTACTCTGTGTACAATCACACCTGGCCTACTGTGTGCACAACCATACCTGGCCTACTGTGACTTCTTGCTGTTTATAAGCAGCCTTTCCACGTGCACTGCAGTATGCCTGAGGTGACATGGCAACAGAATAACCGGTACTAATAACACAAGAACAGAAAATAAAAATAACAGCAGAACAGTTTTGGAGGCTATGAAGCTGTCATGACAACAAAGCAAAAACTGTGTATCCATCTGTGTCCCCCACTTCTGATCCCCTCTAGCAATCAAAATGAAAACTCTGTGTCCTGATGTGTTCCCACTTCCCTGTTTAACTGTCATGGTGCTTTTAGAAAGTTAATACCTGTATCAATTCATTATTTTAAACTTTAGAAGTGTGAGGTCAGTGGGTGTGGCTTCAAACACGTGGGAGGCAGAAGCAAGATCAGAAGATCAAGGCCGTCGCAGCTTCACGGGGAGTTTGAGGCCAGACTCGGCAGCACATCGTGCCCAGTTTAAATGTTGATGTGGTTTAGGTCCAGCAGACCTTCCCCACCCTCTGTGTTCCAGGGCAGCACGAGAGCAGAGGCTTACCTAAGGGACACCTCTGGTAACCTAGAATAGCCGCCTGCGAGAGAGCTTTCTGATAAGTGAGGTTTGTGCGGCACTGTCCATGGAAGACTGCAGCCCTTCCTGAGGCTGGCCATGGGCGACAGCGCCACGCAGGGCTGTCAGTGTGTAGTGTAGGCGGGGACCTTGAACTATTGCCTTCTCTTCCCCCAGAAAACAGCTAGCAAAGGAACTTTGTCTTTTGATAACGTCTCCCTGAGTTCTGAACTGTTGCAGGATCCCACGGGCGTCCCTTGGGGGTGGGGGAAAGTAGGCAGGACACCAACGACACAGGCACCGGGAACAGGCTGAAACGACAAACTCAGTTTATTCCAGGACGGGGTGAGCCTTATGTGCCCCTCAGCCCTGCCCCAGGGGAGGAGAGCCGCTGAGCTGGCACCTGCTGAGGTGATGTCATCACTGTCCTCAGGTCCTCATCATCTCTGCTCTGCTGTTGTCAAGGCCTCTGGCAGACCCAGGCTGTCAGGAGAACCCATTGCGTCTGCTCTGGGCCAGCTGCCAGGCCCATCGGGACTTACTTATCCCACGCTGAACTTTTCCTTTTCTTTCAGAAAACTGAAGAATGGGAAAAAAATAAGACTGAGGCAGACATGGAAGAGTATGTGTGGGAAAATAGCTCCTCGGAGAAGAACGTTCTCCAGACCCTGCTGCAGATAAGAGCGGCCGACAGCAGTGGAGCACCGAGCAGGGAGGAGCTGCTGGGGACTAAGGAGGTTGAAGACTACCAGAAGTGTGTTGTTCGACTCAAGAATGAGGGCGAGAACGAGGAGAGCCTTGCTCAGTACAAAGAATCCGTGAAGAGACTGTTAAATCTGGAGTGCAGTCTAAACTAGGCTGTATCAGGTTTATCGTGTACTTGGTCACTGATTTTATATAAATGGAAAATATTTAAGAATATTGTCTTATGTCACTTACCAGACTCCTGTGCACCGAAGTGTGCTTTTGGGGCTTTCTGGTTTACCCCAGGGGCGGTGGCACCTCCTGGCCGGCTGTGGTGGTTTCCCTGGTTCTCAGGTGTCTTCACACAACACCTCTAGTCCTCTACTTATGTGAACAGAGTTGTTAGCTGCCATGTCTCCACTTTGGGTGTTTGCTTTCGATCAGTGATTTTGGTTACTGAGGAAGCCCGGCCCAGCACCTGAGCAAGCCCTCAGTGGCCAGCCTCACGGAGGGCTGCACTCGGCTGTGGACAGCAGCTCGGCAGACTTGCTGCTCACCTGCTCCAACCTTGTAAATGTCACTTAGCGGCAGAAGCAAAGTCTTTGGATAGACAGGTATGGTAGACTGCAGCTATAATCCTGGCGTGTGCAAAGCCAAGGCCAGCATGGGCTACAGGAGATCCTGTCTCGAGGGGGGAGGGGACGATAGAAAACAGCAACAACAACTCTTTGGACATTGATTGGGCTCTCTGTGCAGCTGTCACACAGTGACATTAGGAGAGAGAGCACAAATTCTAATTGTTCTTAATAGTAAAACTCAGAGTCAGATGTCGGAGCTGAAGATCAGAGAAGCAAAGCAGCCACCACTAGGGAGTTCTCACCCCTACCAACGCTCAGACCAAAGGGACGGTCCTGTCCTCAGACTGCATCCCTCTCTGCAAATCCTCAGACTGACTGGCTTGAGCTGCTGCCTCCTCTCCAACCAGCCATATCACTTCCTGTCTCCACCTCCTTAGTGCTGGGATTAAAGGTATATGATTCCAAGTGCTGGGATCACCTTTGTGTGAGCTCTGTTTCTCTTCTAGAGTGATTCAATCTCATGTAGCCCAGGGTGGCCTTGAACTCACAGAGATCCATCTGCCTCTGTCTCCCAAGTGCTGGGATTAAAGGTGTGGCCACCACTGCCTGGCCTCTATGGCTAACTAGTGTGGCTGGCTTAGAACTCTGATCTTCAGACAAATATCAGACAAGCTTTATTTGTTAGATCATAAACAGTATCACCCCAGGAGAGAGGTGTGGCCTGACTGCAAATAGGGACCCTTTGAGCCTCAGCACAGAGCTTCCTGGACTCAGCCCTTCCTCTTCCGGACTGTGTTAACCTGTGTCCTTAACCCGAAGGATAACTGGCTGAGCGCCGAGTTCTAAAGTTCCCAGCCTAGGGGTGGTTTTGTAAACACCAAAACCTGCGTTTGGGTCAGAAGTGAGGACAGCCTTGGAGGCACTCGTCTTAACTGTTTGACCAGGTCAGTTTGACCTGAGGGTTCAGGCTCGTCACTGTGGATGTCAGGGCTGTATTTTTAGCCCACGTGTTTGCCCCTTGCCTGTCTGGTCTTCATCGCCTCTCAAGCCATCTGAAGGAGAGTTGGGTGTATTTGTTTCCTTACAAAGGTAAATACAGTCATTTCTGTGAGATTCTTCAAGCAGTGCCATGTAGGAAACCCCAGGAGGAACATCTCTCTGTACCTCTCCTGTATTGGAAAATCCCTAAGCAATTCATGTGAAGCAAAAGTAAATTTGGAACTGGGCATGCTCACACATGTCTTAGTCTCAGCACTTGGTAGATTGGCCAAGGTCATACTCTGTCATATCAAGACTCTCAAAACATCAAGAATGGGGGCAGGGCAGAGGTGGTACACGCCTTTAATGCCAGCACGAAGGAGGATCTCTGAGTTCGAGGCCAGCCTCGCCTACAGAGCGAGTTCCAGGACAGCCAGGGCTACACAGAGAAACCCTGTCTCAATACAATACAATAAAAGACTTTTCAAATAATCTTGTAGAGTTTCTTGAGTTACTTCTTTAAATACAATTTTTGGGGATAAGAATCCCAGCTACCTCATGCGTGGTTGAATAAAGATTATGATAATTTAACTCTGACTGTTCTTACTGTTAGTATTCAGGCATCTGTACTGGCCTGCCCTTTGGGTCCTGACAGGATTCGTCCTCGGCTGCACACGCACTGCATTCCCTTTTAAAAGGTGGGCCTTACCCATCTCCCGTCTCTTTCTCTCTCTTGCCCCCCCCCCTCTCTCTCTTCTGCCACTCTTGCCCCCATGGACCTGTCTTTGCTCCCCCCATACCCCTCTCTGCCCCTTCTCTGTCCTCTCCCAATAAACCTCCTATGCCCGGTGAGTTGTTTTTTTTTTTTTATTTGTGAATGTGTGTGTGAATGTGCATACATGTGTACATGTAAATTATATGTGAGTGTACACATATGTACACATGTTTAGGGGAGCTTGATAGTGGCTGGGTGGCAGTCAGACAACAGCTTTTTAGGAGGTGGGTCTTCTACCATGGGTCTCAGGTTGGGAGTTGGTGATCAGGCAGACACTTTGACCCGCTGTGCCATCTCTCAGTCCCACATACATACATACGTACATACATACGTACATATGTGCATACGTACGTACGTACATTGCTACTTTCCACCCAGTGTCCAACACTGGGGAAAGAGAAACATCTTTTAAGCCACTGAACTGTTTAACATCTGAAGTAACTGTTCTTTTTTTTTTTTAAGATTTATTTATTTATTTGACATATTCTGCCTGCAGGCCCAAATAGGGCACCAGGTCTCATTATAGATGATTATGAGCCACCATGTGGTTGCTGGGAATTGAACTCGGGACCTTTGGAAAAGCAGTCAGTGTTCTTAACCTCTGAGCCATCTCCCCAGCCCCGTAACTGTTCTTTTAGTCACAGGGTTTCTCTGTAGCTTTGGAGCCTGTCCTGGAACTCGCTTGGTAGACCAGACTTGGGGTCTCGAACTCACAGAGATCCACCTGCCTCTGCCTCCCAAGTGCTGGGATTAAAGGCGTGCGCCACCACCGCCCGGCCTTTTTCTCTCATTTTTTAAGTTTCATTTTTAATCATGGTGGATATTCTGCATTTATTATTATTGTGTGTGTGTGCACGCGCGCACATACATGCATGCACATGTGCCACGGTACTCTTGTGTGGAGTTTGTTCTCCTTCTGCCCTGTGGTCCCAGGGACCGGAGCATTAATCAGTTGGCCCTGGGAAGCAGGAAGTACTTGTTTACAGCTAAGTCCATGCATGAGTTCTTTTTCCCAAACCTGGAACCAACCAGTTATAGCATCATGTTACAGCCACTGAGCACTAGCTTTGGAGTCAGACAACCTGTGTGCTCTCTTTTCTCTCGCCCCCTTTCCCCTTCCCCTCCCCCATCCCATTTTTAAAAGACAGGGTCTCACATAGGCCAGGCTGGCCTTAAACTCACTCCTGATCCTGCCTCCATCTTCAGAGGGCTGGGATCACATCCCTCTCCTCCCCTCCCTCCCTTCGCCTCCCCGCTCTCTCAGTACAGGAAATGGAAATCACCGTTTGCTAGGACTCGGTTTTCTGAGATAACTTTATTTTGTTTTGTTTTTAGTGAAAACGCTTTTTTCTTGCAGAAAGCTGATGACACGCCCACAGCCTGTAACCTGGCTCCGGCAGGCCTTTAGGAACTCCCTTTCGGAGAGTTACCCTGACCCCGCTGTCCCAGGCCATACCAGCCCTGCTGCTCTCGGCAGTATCTGGATGCCCTGGTGATGACCACACAGCAGCAGAGGCAGACGATGGCAGCACCCAGGGTCACAGAAGCCAGCCAGGCCCCCGCAGTCACCCGAACTCCATCCTGAGGTGCGTCATTCTCAGACGTGTGATTGCCGCCGTGGGACCCCTTGGTTTTGTTCAGTAGTGGTTTGCTAATGTTGAGTCGGGACTGGCTGGGCACCCGAGAAACTTCTGTGTCTGTGGGTCCAAAGAAAGGAGAAATAGTCGTGTTATCTGGACCACGGGTGAAGTCTGTGCGTGGTGACACCGTGTTGACTGTGGCAGCCGTGGGCACATTCACAGAAATAAATCTCATCTCCAGATCCGTGTTTGACTGCATGGAATTACTGATACCAGCGTTTGCACCCGGATCCGTGTTTGACTGCATGGAATTACTGATACCAGCGTTTGCACCCGGATCCGAGGTTGGCTCCCCGGGGTGACTGATACCCAGGTTTGCACCCAGATCTTGATGTATGGTTGACACAGCAGCCTCTGGGGACGGCAGCGTGTGCTCTATCATGTCTGTGTGTAACCCTCCGTCGCCTAGGTTCAGAGCTTTCAGAATCCGGAATCTGTCCCACCATTCAGATGAGGAGCGGGTGTTTAGGTATGCGGGGGATAAATGCTCGAAAACCAGCAAATCTGGGTCTATGCCTGAAAGATAAATGAGATCGTCTCATTTTCAAAAAAAAGGAAAATTTTTATTTATTTGAAAATTTCACAGATGTGTATACAGTGTATTAGGTGTGGTTTCGGTGAGACAACCTTAGGCACAGCCTGGAAGCTGGGAGGCTTTACCTTACTGGGCCCCTGAGCTGAGCCAAATTCCAGTTCCAGCCCCACAGACTCCTGAGGTTCAGAGCAGGCCAAGTTTACCCACCGTCCTGGGACACTCTCTGCTATGGACAAATATGGCTGTACCGAGGAGAAGGCTTTGCGTACTGAGAAGGCTTGGTGCCAGGGTTCTCGCTCTGCCAGCAGCCGTGGGGAATACCATACGCCACTTTAAAATAAGCTGGCAAAACAGCCAGGGAAGGGGGCCCTTTGAAATCGGGAACAAAGCCAGCAGCCACACCTTCCCTGTTTGGGTCTTGTCTCTTCTCGCTCCTTCTCTGTTAGGAATGCCCCAACACTTGTCTTCAGGGGGAAGGAAAAGCAGTCTGTATAGCTTTCCATTTCCTCTGCCAGGGAGCCCTATCTATCTGAGCCTCCTCCCCGCCAACTTTGGCCTCTGTGATGTTTCATCCCTCATCGTTCTGTAAAAGTGAGCTTCGGCGATAGTGACTACTTCTGACTTCCTGGCCATTTGTGTCCTGTCAGTTGCCCTTAGCCCTGTGGGCCCCTCCCTCGTCTTGAGACTTCCTGCCAGTCTACCCAGACTGCCTGCCTCCCTGTAGACTTTGATTTGTGTCTCCATCTTCTTGGCTAGTTGCTGCTGTCCACTAGAGCCTCCTGGGAAGAGGGAACTTCTCGGGGTGGCTAATTCCTCAGTGGAATTAGCCTCCATCCAGTTGGCGCGTGGGCATATCTGTGGGTGCTGTTTGATTGGCGGTTGATGTAGGAGGGCTCAGCCACTGCTGGCCCAGGCTGTATAAAACACTAGCTGAGCTCCAGCCTGCGGGACAAGCAGAAGAGTCTGGTGCGTGTTCCTGTCTCAGGTTCTGCCCTGACCTCCCCTGGCGGTGGTGGGTTGTGAGCTGGGAGTCATAAAATTGTAAGATGGTGGTGGTGGCTCCCACCTTTAATCCCAGCACTCAGGAGGCCACGCCAGCCATGACGCACTCTTTACTTCTGGAAACACAAGCTAAAATAGACTCTTTCCGGAAGTCGCTTTTGGCCATGTCCCTCTGCCACTCAGGAGGCAGAGGCAGGGGGACCTCTGTGAGTTCGAGGACAGCCTGGTCTACAAAGTGAGTGCCAGGACAGCCAGGGCTACACAGAGAAACCCTGTATTGAAAATACAAAACAAACAAACAAACAAAACCCCAAATAACCAAAAAAAGAAAGAAAAAGAAGAAAGAAAGACGACCCCACACACACACACCCATTACACCCATTAGTTGCTTTCCTGGTGCTGTATGAAAACGCCACGGCCAGAAGCGACTTCCAGGAGTTTATTTTGACCATGCCCAGCATGCATGGCGACCAGAGCAGGAAATCTAGAGCTCACATCTTTCAAATGCAAGCATGAAGCAGAGAGAGCAAACTGGAGGCAAGGCATGGCTGTCTGATCTCTGCACCCGGTAATATGCTTCCTCTGGCAAGGCTGTCTGTGTTGGGAGTGTGTGTGGTGCTGGGCACGGGACCCGGGGTCCCCGCTTAGCCACAGGGCAAGTGGTGGGGGTGGGGGAAGGCTAGGAGCAGAGGTCAGCCAGGGTTTGTCCGATGGAACACTAGAGAAGCAAGCTGAGTGAGTGGAAAAGGCGTGGAAACACGGATTCGGTGCCATCAGCACGGTGGGGACTCCTGCGCGCGTGCGCAGGAGGGGCGGTGAAGGGCAGGCGTGACCCCAGACTAAGGACGGTGTAGTGTATGAATGATAAGTGTCCTGCAGAGGTGTGGGTGTCTGAGTCCCCAGTGGGTGGTGCTCCTGGGAATCTCCGTGGCCAGGTCAGGTTTCCCACTGCCCTGTTGACGGCTCGGAGCTCCTTGCCTGCCTCTGCCTGGTCTCTCACTCGCTGCAGCCTCCCCTTACGGGCTTTGTGCTGGAGTAGTACCGTGTGCGTGTGGGCATGCGTGCGCGTGTGTCTCTGTGTGGGTGCGTGCGAGCACGCTGACGTGGGGAGGAGCACACGTGGAGACGAGAGGGCGGCCTCACGCGTTGTTCCGCAGAGCCGTCTACCTCTTGTATGAAACAGGGTCTCTCTCAAGTCGGTGACCACCTAGGGTAGGGACCTTGACTTCCTCACTGCAGGGCCCTATTTCAGTGTCCACAGCCTCGGGCAGCCTGTGAGCTCCTTCTTAGCGTCTGAGCAGCACTCCCGGCCATTTGAGCAGAGGTGCCCGCCTTAGCTCTTGCTGAGTTCCCAGTTCACCTGTAGAACTTGTGCATGGTCTGCCATCTGGGAGGGACTCTGCCAGATGTACCAAACAAGGAAGGAAGTCTCTCACTCTGTTCTGGATGGTCAAAGCATCTCCAGACAGGGAGCACCAAAGCCTGGTGTTGCAAAGCACTTTCTGCAAAGGCTCTCGAGGCGGCTTCCTTACCTGCTGTTATGTTGTACAGAATGGCGCTGGTCCCCGGCTCCAGGATGCAGCTCTCCAGGGTTGGGCAGTGGACATGGAGGCAGTTGACATTGTCATGGATGGGATCATGGAAGAAGACAGCCACGTTACAGGACACTGAAAAGGCCAAGGGCATCTGCATAGGACCCTGGCTCCGTCGGTCGTGTGTATGGGAGAGAGCCAGTCTTGCTGTATAGTCCAGGGGGCCTCCAACCTGTCATCCGCCTGCCTTAGCCTTCCCGTGCTGGGATCCCAGGGCCATGCCTGGCTTTGCTGCCAGTCAGATGGGCTCTGAGTAACTTCTGTTTCTTTCAGGAACCCAATCTTGTGCCGTGCTCAAAAACTATTGGAAATGGGACAGGTGGTGGTGGTGCACACCTTTAATCCCAGCGCTCGGGAGGCAGAGGCAGAGGCAGGTGGATCTCTGTGAGTTTGAGGCCAGTCTGGTCTACAAAGAGAGTCCCAGGACTGTCAGGGCTGTTATACAGAGAAACCCTATCTTGAAAAACAGACAAAATTGGAACTATTTGAAAGAAACTACTACTTTAAAGCACTCTCTGATACACTCCTTTCCACAGAGGATACCTGGAGTTTTCCTTATTTGTTTGTTTGGTTTTCCCAGACAGGGTTTCTCTGTGTAGCTCTGACTGTCCTGGAACTCACTCTGTAGACCAGGCTGGCCTCAAACTCAGAGATCCACCTGCCTCTGCCTCCTGAGTGCTGGGATTAAAGGCGTGCGCCGCCACCACCACCCAGCTTTGTTTTTGTTTTTGTTTTGTTTTTGAGACAGGATCTCAATTGGTAGCTCCAGCTGGCTTGGAACTTGTTATGTTGACCAGTCTGAAGAGTGCTGAGACTGTAAATGGGAGCCAGCATAACCAGCCTTAGATTGACTGACTGATTCTTTATGTATTTATAGACCTGGACTCACTGTGTAGACCAGGCTGACCTGGAACTCAGAGATCTGCCTGCCTCTACCTTTCAGGATTAAAGACGCACTCCACACACCCCACAGAATCGTCATATTTTAGTCTCAGTATTTTTTGCACATGTAAAACATCCGTTGTCTACACAAAGCTTTGGAAAGTACCTGTCTGGATTCCAGGGACAATGTGCTCTCTGAATGCTAAGGTTCTGGGGTCCTGAGAAGGAGGAAGAACATAAAAGGAGAGAAGTCACCAGTGACAATGGTGGAGAAGCTGGCTCATTAGAGAGACAGACAATCACGTGACACAGAGGGTGTGGGTGGACATGGATATTGACCTTGCCCCAGGAGCCTAATGGGTCTTAAAGAGAAGGATGCTGGTGTCTGGGACTATTGGCAGGACATGTCTGCATATCACATGTTCATGTTGACCTCCCTTTTCTAAATCTGCTCCTTAAAACATGCTGTGTTGCTTCTGGAAACCTAGAGTCAGTTACTCCTCCCTGACATGTGACATGTGGTTAATGCATCCTCTCTGACATGTGACATGGGGTGAGTGCACCCTCCTGACATGTGACATGGGGTGAGTGCATCCTCCTGACATGTGACATGCGGTGAGTGCATCCTCCTGACATATGGGGAGCTGCTTCTCAGGACAGTTGGCCACGGGGACCCACAGCTCTGCTCTTACTTCTGGGACATCCTTGGGTCTCTGCATTCCTTATCTTTTCCAGAGGAGAAATAACAGGACAAAATTAATTACCAATGCTTTGCTAATGTATCAGTTTGCAAAAACAGTCCCCCAGGATGGTTCTGGGAAGTTACAAGAGAAAGGAACTTAAAAAGTTCTTATGTAATATTCAGATTGTGATGAAGTCATTGATGTGGTAGAGAACAATATTGTTTTGTTTGAGGTAAGATCTCACTGTATAGCCTAAGCTGGTCTTGAACTCAGACTTACTGTGTATCCCAATGAGACCACAATTTCAGGCAGCCTCTCTGCCTCAACCTCCCAAGTGCTGGGATTACAGGCATTGGCCACCACATCTGGCTTTATGGAGAGTGATTTTTATTAGAGATATTTATTTTCATGAAAGATTAGTTTTGACTGTTTTTAATTACAGGTATTTGTGTGTCTGTTGAGAGGGGTGGTAAGTGACATCGTGTAAGTACCGTGGAGAACAGAGACATCGGATCCCTGGAGACAGAGTTACAGATGGTCTTGAGCCACCTAGTGTGAGTGCTGGGAACTGAGCTCACGTCCTCGACAAGAGTAATAGATGCTCTTACGATGGGGGAAGTCCTTCTGTGTATATGTTGTCTTATTGGTTGATAAATAAAGCACTGTTGACCAATAGGGAAACAAGATAGGTGGGACTAGGAGTTGAGGAGGATTCTGGGAAACATAGTCAAGAGCAGAGAGTCACCATGTGATCCCGGGAAGAGAGGACACATGAGACTGTCCTCCGTAAGATAAGACCTTATAAAAATATATATTAGTAATTATGGGTTAATAATTAATTCAGAGCAGCCATTAAGAAACCATAGCAAATGGCCAACAGCTTCATAATTATTATAGATAACATCCTGCGTGTTCATTTGGGACTGTCATGGCTCAGGGACCAGGCTGGTGGGGAGCATGTATGTTACACTCCTAACCACCGAGACCTCTCTCCAGCCATTCACAATGATTTCTATGGGCCCAGGAATGTGGTGCCCACCTACAATCTCAGCTTTCCAGAGGCTGAGGTGGAAGGATCAGGACTCTGGCATGGGCTACTTCAGGAAAGGGAGAGGAAGGGAGGGAGAGAGGGAGAACAGGAAGAAGACATTGACTAGGGATAGGAAGGCGGCAAGCCTGGGCCCCGCCTTCCTGCCCTGACTCACAGTCTGCTGAGGTATGTCTTCATGACAGCCCTGGACTGGTTTTCTCTCTGTAATCTTGTGTGTGTGATGTGTGTGTGAGTGTGATGTATGTGTGTGTGTGTGAGTATGCATGTGTGAGTGTGCACACATGAGTGTGCGTGGGGTGTGCATGTGTATGAGTGTGTGTGAGTGTGACATGTGTGTGAGTGTGCATGTGTGTGAGGACAACCTTGGGCATCAGGCTAGCTGTTCTGTGCGCTATCAAAGACCCTCAGCCTCTGCCTCCCAGCTCCCTTTGGGATCACTGAGGATTATAGATGCCACGCCCCTGTGCCCTTCTCTAAGTGGGTTCTGGGGATTCAAACTTGTGACCTCACACTTGTCTGGCAAGCACATTAACCATGAGGCCAACTCCCCAACCCCTGTTTTGTTTTTATTTCAGCCAGATCTCAAGCATCCCAGGCTGGGGTTTATGCGCCAGAGAGGGAACCCAAGGCCTCCAGCATGCTAGGCAGGTACCCTGCAAACTGAGTCTCCACCCCAGCCTGATGGGGATGTCTTCTGTATGCGTGTTTCTCTTATTGGTTGATGACTAAAACACCGATGGGCCAGTAGCCAGGCGGGGCTACCAGACTAGAAGAATGGGGGGTGTGGAGAGAGGGCAGGGAAGAGACACCATGCTGCCGAAGGGTGACACGCCATATTATAGGTAAGCCACAGCCTCGTGACAGTACATAGATTAATAGAAGTGGGTTAATAACGGAGACAGAGCCAGCCAGTAAGAAGCCTAAACCATCGGCGGCCAAACACTCTAAATATTAATATAGCATCCATATGTTTATTTGGAGCTAAACGGCTTCGGGACCAGGTGGGACAGAAACCTCCGTCTTCACCAGCCTTGACCCTGCTTTGGAAAGTTTCCTCTTTATAAGATTGGCCGTTCTTCATACCTCATTAGCGTTGAAGGCCGTGGCCTGTAACAGGTCTCTCAAATTGATCACTGAAAACCTGGCTGCTGTCTCCGGAACACTCTACGGCGGAGTCACCATAGGGATTGCTCCAACAATACACTATTTCACTCTCACTTCTTTCCAGATAGCTTTAAAATTAGGGAAAACTGGGGTCTGGAGAGGTGGCTCAGAGGTTAAGAGCACTGACTGCTCTTCCAGAGGTCCTGAGTTCAATTCCCAGCAACCACATGGTGGCTCACAACCATCTACAAGTCATCTGGTGCCCTCTTCTGACAGAACAGTGTATATGTAATAAATAAATAAATCTTTAAAAAAAATTAGGGAAAACTCCGGGTGGGGGTGGGGTGGGGAGAAAGAAAGTGTCTTTAGGTGATTGTGGCCTTGAAGGTTGTGATGTGGGTGTATGGGTGATAGTTACATCTGAATCCCATTTATTATGAAGAGAAGAAATCTATTGGGGAAATTAAAGATAGCATGATCCACACTCTAGCTTCCTGTCCATCTCTCCGTGTTTCGTATGGATCCAAGAGACACATGTTATAAAGAACCTCCAGTTATCATAAGAAATTATTAAAGTAGGTGCGGTGGTGTGCGCCTGTAGTTCCGGCACTTGGTTTTCGGAGATGGAGGGGGCCGTGAATTCACTGCTACACAAGACCTATACAAGATCAAACCAGTCAGCATTCCAGCCTGGGGCTGGAACCCATGAGCCCTCACCCCTAACTGAGGCGCTGTTGGCAGCTGATGGCCTCGTGGGAGGGAGGGTCTGTCATGCATAAACTGAACTCAGTGGATTATTTTTTTAAAAGAGAATTTGAAGTTGAGTCCTGTGGGAATCTGGGAAAGTTAGAGAGAGGTGTGGGATAGGATCAAAACAACAAAAGTAAATTGTTGCAGCCGGGCAGTGGTGCACGCCTTTAATCCCAGCACACAGGAGGCAGAGGCAGGCGGATTTCTGTGAGTTCGAGGCCAGGCTGGACCGACAGCATCCAAAACAATACAGAGAAACCCTGTCTCGTAAAACCAAAAAAAAAAAAAGAAAAAAAGTAAATTGTTGTAAATCTTTTTTGTTTGTTTTGTTTTGTTTTTGAGACACAGTCTGAGACTGCCCAGGCTGGGCTCAGCTCACAATGTAGCTGAGGCTAGCCTTGGTCTCCCTTCCAGCTGCTGCTTCCCTTCAGGATTACGGATTTGGGCAACAACGCCCAGCTTATTGGAAACACTGGGCTATGATTAAAATCAAGTTCGTTACCCCGTAAGAAATCTATACCCATTTAGCACTTTGTCAACTACAACAGGATGCCCTGGATTCTCCAGAGTCAGGAAGACCTGGTTCAAAACCACCTGCTCTGATGCTTCCCCCTTCCTGGGGTCCTTCTGGCCCTCCCGGTCCCTCGCTGGTCCTCCTGCTCTGCCTGAGCCTTGTGCTCTGACCCCGGGGCCCTCGCTGGTCCTTTCTCTTCCTGCCCCGCTGCTCTGACACCACCCAGCCCTGTCTGTGCTCGCCACTCACCGTCCTTCCTGAGGCAGCAGCTCCGGCTGCACTTCTGGCCAGTGTTCTCCGAGTAGTACTTGAGGAACTGGGCCCCCAGCTTCTGAGACTCCTCTAGGTTCAGGGACAGCCCTGGGAAGCGGCGGACCCAGCAGTCTCTGTAGAACACGGAGGGCGAGCAGAGCCCGTGCACGGTGCAAGCCAGCCCCAGCAACAGCAGCCCCGCCGCCTGCATCTCTGGGTCCTGAAGGGAGGCAGCAGCTGGAGCTGACCATGGGTTGCGTCCGGGGGGCGTCCTACAGAGGCGGCTGGGCACCTTCTTTGTCTCCGCAGCTGGGCCCCTAGAGAGCACTGGCCCCGGGAGAGCACTGGCCCTGTCTCTGAACCCTCTCCAGCAGGTTTCAGTGTTCTGACCCTTTCCACCCTTCCTCTCCTGAAGATGGGATGCTCCCCTTGGCTTTTCTTCTTTCTCTGGGAGTGAAGAGTCACCAACACCTTTTTCTACGCAGATATGAAGGCCAGGAGAAACCCTAGCCCAGAGTCCTGCTGAGGAAAACAATTGCCTAGTCTCTTGACATCAGATTAAGGGATGCTCTGTTTCCAGAAACAACACCTTGTTTTGTGAGGTGGTCCGTATAGGGTGAAGAGCTGGTGACTTCATTTTTTTAAAGTTCCGTTGTTCGGGCTCCGGAGAAAACCAGTGCATGTACTTATTTGACGTTTAAAGGCTTAAAAGAAAGAAAGAAAGAAAAAACCGGAAAATTCTATTTGAAATGTTTAATTTTTCGATAGCTGCACACCGATTGTATACTTACTCTGGTTACTTCTTAGGGCTGGTAGTTTTCATGTAAGCCAGTCATGAGCTTTCTTCCTAAGGATTCGACCCCCCCTCCAAGTGCTCATGATGTAGGTGAAATACAACAGCCATTAAAGGGCTTATGTGGCGACCCGAGCTCTGTCTCCCAGTGAAAGCAGACTAGAGTAGACTCCACCGAGTCGATCTCTAACGTGATCACACATGAACCCGCCTCCCCACTGCACATCACACAAGTGCATTCATGCTCACATATACACCCCACCCCCACACGTGCACACACAGGCATGCACATACAGGCACATTCGCACACACCATGGTGCCCGCCCATGTCAGAGACAACTTTCCAGAGCTCTCCTGGTGAGCAAACTCAGGCCATCAGGCTTCCTCAGCAAGCGCTTTGACCCGTGGAACCACCTCACCAGCCAGACCTTATAGTTGTTTGTTATAGGATGCTCTCCTTTATCCTTGCTGGTGTGCAGCCCAGGGCCTTGTGTGTGTGCTGGGTAATAGTCAATCCCTGAGCTGTTTGTCGGCCCCAGGATGTTCTTGAGAGAGCTCAGAAGTAAGGTGTGGATCTAAGACAAAAGCCTTACACCCTTTCCCTGCCCCCAACAGCCTAACCCAGTAGATCTGCTGTGGGGATAAGAATTCTTAGTTTTACAAATGTCCCAGGTGGCATCCTAAGACTTTTGGGGACACTGGTCTTGAGGGGGCTTCTTGAACTTTTCCACTTCCAACTCCGAAGCTTTTGAGACAGGATCCCATTGTGCAAACCTGGCTAACCTGGAACTTGCTCTGTAGACCAGGCAGGCCTCGAACTCACAGGGATCCACCTGTCTCTGCCTCCGGAGCGCTGGGACCAAAGGTGCCTGGCAGAAATGTTTTTCTTAGCTCCAGGTATATAGTGTATAAAATAGACACACAAACCAAACCTTACTGAGAGTAGATCATAAAGAATTTTATCTTAATTCTTTGATATGCATATAGTTTTTACCATTTATCAAAAGTAAAATTGTATGCTAATGATATGGATTTGGCACAAAATATTTTTAGAATTTATTTACTCTTTGACCATTTCAGACATGTATGTAATGTATCTTCAGCATACTCTCCCCCCAATTAATTCCTCCCCCAAATACCTCCTAATATGCTTCCCCCTCCCACCTTCAGGTCCCCGTACCCCCACCACCACCACCTTTTTTTTGGTAGCCCACTAAGTGCTGCCTGCTGGAATGCCGACTGCTCTTGTAGGCTTGGTTTTGTGCAGGTGAGCATAGCTTCTGTGAGCTCCTGAGGGCAGGAGCCACGCCCCACTCAGAAGCCAGCGTTCCATATGCCCCTCCCCACCCTCCCGTTCTTACATTCTTTCAGCCGGGTTCCATGTTGTTCCCCGAGCATTGGGGGTTGGTATAGATGTCCAGTTTAAGAAGGCTGAACCTTCCAGGCACTTCTCCTAAGCACTTTGACTGTCAGTCTCCGCCCTGCTGCCCTCTGCTGAAAGAGACTTGTTTGGCCAATGCCAAGCAGGAGCAGCACTGATCTGTGGACACCACCACAGTATGTAGAAGGTAATTGGACAACATACTCATTTAGCAGAGCAGCGGTAGTGGGCTCCCCTGTGACCTGGCGAGCTGTAGGTCTTTGAGCAGAAGCTGTCACTGTCACCTACTGATCAATGGCAGCTCCTTCTGGTTACTATGATAACACTAAGCCATACATTCACGAAGCCTTGAAATATAGTGTAGCGACTTTGTAACAAGGAATTACACTAAGCTATACATTCAGGAAGCCTTGAAATCTAGTGTAGCGACTTTGTAACAAAGGAATGATAATACTAAGCGATACATTCAAGTGAAATCGTAGTGTAGCTACTTTGTAACGAAGGAGCTTGTATGTGTTTTGTCTTTATGCCTAGCTTTCTAGAACACTCACTGTGTGGTTTACTAAAATTACTGGATTAAAAAAAAAAGACACCCCCAGTTTCTAACAATGTCATTGTGTTGTCCAGGGTCAAAAACCTTGTGGGATGGGTGCCCGGTGTTGTCAGGGAACACTCCGAATTCCAGTCCCAGCTGACCTTGCCGTGGTAAAGTGACCGTGGTTAAATTGCCTTTCTAATGAGAATCAGCCTCTAAGGTTGGCTTTTTGGTTTGTCTCTAAAAGGCAAGAGAATACCAGGTGAAGGCGTATCTGTGATCTGGAAACAAAAGCTCCCATTGGTAAAGGATCTAAAGAGCCAGAGACTAAGAACCTGTCCTTCTGGTGACCCGCTGATTCCTGCCTAGTTACTAAAGGAGGCACAGACAGATCAGGTCCAGCCTCTTTGAAGTCATGCCTCCCAGCAGCCCCCAGCCTAACCTCTAATGGTAGATGTGGCACTCTGCCTTGCCATAGAGACGGCTAAATCCTTGGCCCTCATCTGCACCCTCCTCACACACGCACCCCCCAGACACTGGAGAGCGACAGATACGTTGTGGAAGCCATCCAGGAGTGATTCAAGGCCTGTCCGTCACATAAGGCAGTGTCCCAAGTTTCTCAGAGAATCCAAGAAAGTAACAAAGTGCATGTAGCAAGTCCCAGGTTCGTGTGTGTGTGTGTGTGTGTGTGTGTGTGTGTGTGTGTGTGTGTGTGTATGTGTGTGTGTGTGTCCCCTTTGCCCTAGCAAGGCTGGACTTGGCCAGAATGTTTTCTGGACTTTCTAGCTCCTTATCCTTGCTTGTTTTCTGCAGAATACAATGGCTGAATACCCCCTCCCCCCTGCAGAGCGGCCAGCTGACACAGTTATGCAGGGGAATGGAAAGCAGGGCACCTTGCCTGGGAGCACTACCACAGCCAGCCCTTAGCAGCCGGCCTTCTAACCGAGTGTGCCTCCAGGGAAGGTGGGAAAGCTCTGGACAGGGTCATGGGGGGGTGGTGTAAGAGCGAACAAAGGCTGCCTGCCTCAGACTTCTACCTAAGGCGACAGGCCTAAGGCACCTCAGTGTCCTCTCCCTCCACCCGCCCCTGCCCCTTTCGGGTGCTAACTCGGCCTCTGGCTCTCCCCAGAGACCCTGCTTGCTGTCTCCTCCGCTGCTGTGGTCTGAACTCTTCCTTGGAGCCCCAACTATGCCATTGCCCGTCTGTCTGTATCTGTCTGTCTTGCCCATGGAGTTAACAAGACTCTACTTAGCTCCAGTCACCCTTCAGTGTATTCTTGAACCACCAGGCCGGTCACAATCCAAACCTAGCAGTGCTGACTGGTCCCAGAAAACCCACGCGGGGACTGCTGAACCTGCGGTAAGAAACGTGTACAATGACTTGTGCGTTGGTTGGTTGGTTTGTTTCCCAATCAATCACAAAAAGTTTAAAGACCGGCGCTGGCTGGATGAACGCACACACTGGTTAAGCGTGCACGCGGCTGCGGAGGTCCGGAGTTCGGTTCCCGCGTAGGGCGGCTCACAACCGCCAGTCCCTGGGGCTGCAGGATCATGCGCCGCCTCTGGCCTCCCGACACCCGCGCTCACGCGCAACGCACCCACACGGACTCGTCGGTGAAAAGACACAGAGAGGCCATTTACTCGGAAGGCGCATGACGCGCCGGCGGGGCCGAGCCCCGAGGGCCCGCGGCGGCGGCGGCGGAAGGAAGCGCGGGCGCAGGCCTGGCTCGGCGGAGGGGTGCGAGCCCGGGAGGGAGGAGCCTGCGCGGCGGGGCGGCGGGCGCAGCGGCCCAGCCATGTCCGCCGAGGAGATGGTGCAGATCCGCCTGGAAGGCCGCTGCTACCCGGTGAGCAAGAGCAAGCTGATCGAACAGAGCGACTACTTCCGCGCGCTCTACCGCTCCGGCATGCGCGAGGCCGTGCGGCCCGAGGCCGGCCCCGAGGTGCAGCAGCTGCGCGGCCTGAGCGCGCCGGGCCTGCGGCTGGTGCTGGACTTCATCAACGCGGGCGGCGCGCGCGAGGGCTGGGGCCCGGGCGAGGACGAGGTGCTGGCCGAGCTGGTGGAGGCCGCGTCCTTCCTGCAGGTCACGGCGCTGCTGCGCCTGCTGCTGTCGCATGTGCGCCTGGGCAACTGCTTGGAGCTGTACCGCCTGGCTCAGGTGTACGGGCTGCCCGACCTGCAGGGCGCCTGCCTGCGCTTCATGGCGCTGCACTTCCACCAGGTGCTGTGCCAGCCGCAGTTCCCGCTGCTGCTGTCGCCGCCGCAGGCCCCGGGGGACGGCAGCCTGAAGCAGAGGCTGAGGGAGGCCCGCATGCGCGGGACCCCGGTACTAGTGGCCCTGGGGGACTTCCTCGGGGGACCCCTGGCCCCGCACCCGTATCAGGGGGAACCCCCGTCCATGCTTAGGTACGAGGAGACCACGGAACGCTGGTTCCCGCTGGCCAACAACCTGCCCCCGGACCTGGTGAACGTCAGGGGCTACGGCTCAGCCATCTTGGACAACTACCTCTTCATCGTGGGCGGGTACCGGATCACCAGCCAGGAGATCTCCGCCGCACACTCCTACAACCCCACCACCAACGAGTGGCTGCAGGTGGCCTCCATGAACCAGAAACGGTAAGTGTGTCCGCGGGGGCCTGCCAGGAGGAAGTGGGCTAGCCCAGTGACCTCCTTCCAGGTGCGGGCCTTAGGTGTCTGTGTCTTGGTGTACTCGCAGAGGATGTTACGAAAGGTAACTGCTGGTTTGGGTTTTTTTTTTTTTTCCTTCTCTTTTCTTCCCTGGTCTGATCCGAGTTATCATGCGTCTTGGGCTCCAGGAACTTTCGTTGTTGCTGTCAGTGACCTTGCACCCTTCTGTAGGAGTCCGCCATCCCTAGGGCGATATTAATGTGTGCCATACAGGGATTCACTTCTTTTACCCCTTCGTTCTCCCTTCTTTTGTTTATTTCCTCCCTAGACAGCAATCGTCTTTGCCTCAAAACTTGAGCCCAGAGCGGTCACCTACAGAACGGGCATGCCATTGTCCCTTGAGTCTGTTGTCTGCCCGAGAATCCTGTGGCTGTGCCGTTAGCACGAAGCCTACATATACCACCCCCTCCCCACTTAGGCTCAGTGGTTTTCCTTTATCTTGGTGCGCTGTTCCTCAGGCTGGTCTTGAACTCCCGCCTTCTAGCCTTCAGAGTGCTGGGATTGAAGGTGTGCACTAGCGCACCCGTCTTCCTACAATAAATAATCTCTGTGATCCTTATAACGTCAACTGAAATGTGTCTACCGTGTCCGTGTTGCCAGACTATCATTTAGGGAATGGCAGAAACCAGCCTGCATGTGTGCAGCATACACACTTTCCCCTCTTACTGGTTGAATCTGTGAACCTGTGGACTCAAAGGGCCTGATGTATTCCTCCCCCCCACCCCGACTCATTCCCTGCCTGTGGAGCCCTCTTACCCTGACCATGGGTGGTTCAGAGAAGAAGAGGCGGAGCTCGGGGTCAGGGTACCAGGAGGAGACGGAAGGAAAGGAGCCTGGAGAGGAAAATGAAAGCAAGATTAAAAAAAAAAAAAAAAAAGCAGACACGGGAAGAGAACGGGAGTCCAGACAGTAGTCCCAGGTGGCCTCAGAAGTTGTGTCTCTTGTTGCAGGCCTGCTGCCCAGCTGCTAAGATGGCCGAAGCGGGCAGGTTCCAAGGTAAAGGCCTTTCTAGGTTGCAGGTGAACTCCAGGCCAGCCTGGATAGCGGAGCGAAACCAAGGAGAGTGGGGAGACGGTATCTCGGTGTGAGAGCCCTTGCTAGCACTCCTGAGGCCTCCATCCAATCACCAGTGCCCCAGACATGGTGAGAAGAGTAGCCAGGACAGGACAGGCCCTCTCTACCAGGCCACCTGCTGCCACCTGAGTCCCACTGTGGTCTCTGCCTGGAAGGTAGAAGGAAGAAATCTGGACTGGATCCGCCTGGCCCATCGCAGGACAAGGGACCCTTAGGTCAGGGGTTATTTGCAGGAACATAGCTTGTCCCGGTGGCTCAGAGGTGGAGAGCACTTGGTGCTCTTTCGTAAGACTGGTGTTGGGTTCCCAGCTCCCACCCTGGGTGCTGTAACCTGTTGGCTGCATCTCCAGGGCATCTGCAGCTAACGGGGCACCCATGCGCACATGTACGTACACATGCAGGCACCAAATAAAAATAAAAAGCGAATCCTGAGAAAATCCTGGCAAAGCTGAAGTATAAGAAGCAGAGGTACTGCTGGGGGTTGGTGGGCTTCCGTCAAACCTCCTGTAATATGATATTTGCATCATCATTACAGGCACCTGCCTGTAATCGTAGGACTTAGGGGGCTGAGGCAGGAAGATCTAGCCCGAGCTACAGAGACCCTTTCTGAAAACAGAAACGAAATCATAAAGCTTAGGATCAAAAGTGTTAATTTAAAAATAATTTTTAAGAGCTTTAATGGAATCAGCAAAGGTGGCGCCCTGAGAGAGGCGGAAGGTTCTAGGTTCTCTCACCCCCACCCCCCATGTGTCTCCAGCTCCATCCACCTGGACACTGTATGGTGGCCTTAGCTCTACAGGCCTGACACCTCACCGGTCTAGCCTGATAGCCTCGGTCCGCTTGCCACAGCATGTTCTTTCTGTGTTCTTTAACCACGGTCAAGTTGTGTTCGGGCTTCTGCCTCACAGGGAGACTGTAGGGGGAGTGCGTCTTGCCTTCCATGCTGTTGCTGGCACCTGAAGCAGCTCCATCACGGGAGGGTTCCTTTTGGCTGACTAATTGGAGGGTGGAGAAGGCTTGGTGACAAGAGCCTGAGGAAGCAGGAGGACAGGGGTGGGGTGGATGCCAATGTTAGCTTGCTTTCTCCTTTCCATGGTCTGGATCCCAGATGGTGGAAGAGTCTTCCCTTCTCTAGAACATTCTTCACACGCCACCCAGACCTTGGTCTGTCGTTCTGGGTCCTGTCAAGCTGACGACATTGACCACCGCCACGCGCCCCTTGACTGTTTTTCATTGTGGTGGTGTCTGGCTGAGACTGCGAGGGGCATTATTTAGGACCAAGCAAGAATGAGGGCCGGGCCAAGAACACATAGCGGAACAGAGGGGCTCAGCTCACTGCTGAGAAGAAAAATACCCCTCAGAGACAAACCCCCTCCTACTCCCCCCAACCGAGGGACCCCCTTCTTCCAAGGAGTCACAGTGTCACGTGATTCCATCCACGGGCCAATGCACTGATGAGGTCAGACCCCTCCCCTCACTCAGCCCTCCCTAAATCTGTCTGTGAGCAATGCAGGGGGACCAGCCCATCAACGCGTGAGCCTTCAGGGGCACTAGGTACCCAACCACAACAGCATCTATACATGGGTGTCATAGTTGGGTATTATAATCGCATGGATGCTTATGCTTATGTATATAGGCCAGCCGTTATCCATTCAGGAGCCGTGTGTGTGTTCCCGAGTGGGATGCGTGTCTGTATATTTTTACTCTAAATTAGGATGCTTAATGTTTCTTCTAGATGTTACTGTGTGTGAGCTTTTATAACAGTTAATCTAAATTATTCTATTATTAATAAAAACTCAGGAGTCAGATATGGGGTTAAAACCTGGTTTACCAGAGAAGTGATCCTTTTCTCTCTTCTTCCTTGATCCCAACTGACTGACAGTGTTTCTAACCCCTCCCTACTACTTCCTGTGTCTCTCCATGTGTCCGGGTCCTCCAAAACCTCTATGGCTGATTCCGGTCAGCTAGTAGCCAGCTGTGCCCTCTGACTCAAGGTAAACTTTATCGTCAGTCTCAGGAGTGTCAGAGTGCAATAAAGTGATCCCACAGCAAACTTTTGTGTTCACAGACGTCTATCTATTGATATAATATTTGGTCTGGTTTTCTTTGTTATTTTGTTTATTATTATTATTATTATTATTTTGGAATTTTTGAGACTGAGTTTCTCTGTGTAGCTTTGTAGACCAGGCTGGTCTCAAGCTCACAGACATGTGCCTGCCTCTGCCTCCTGAGTGCTGGGATCAAAGGTGTGTGCCACCACTTCATTTTTTTTTGAGAGAAGGTCTCACATAGCCAAGCCGGCATTGAACTCTCTGTGTCTGAGGAGAGCCTTGCGTTTCTTAACCTCACGGGTGCTGGGATTAGAGGTTGTTTCCGTATGATTCAAAACTGGAGTCCTAAAGAGGCAGGGCGAGTGATGTCAGGGGTTAGAAGAGTGAGTAGGAGTTCTGGGGGACCAGGTGTCAATGTGTCACCCCGTGGCCACTCACCCAGGACCACACTGGCTATTCCCTAGTGAAAGTGAGGGGTCAGGCTGGCCAGACATGAGGTAACCCCGTTTTTTTTTGTTTTTGTTTTTTTTGGTTTTTCGAGACAGGGTTTCTCTGTGGCTTTGGAGGCTGTCCTGGAGCTCGCTTGGTAGTTCAGGCTGGTCTCGAACTCACAGAGATCCGCCTGCCTCTGCCTCCCGAGTGCTGGGATTAAAGGCATGCGCCACCAATGCCAGGCCAACCCCATTTTTTTTTAATGTCGGCAATTTATTCTGTCTTGAAAACGAGCAATTCACCAATAATGGAAACCTGGCATGGCAAAGAGAATGCATCGCAGGGCTGGCCGGGCAAGCCCTGACTCACACACAGACTCCGGGTCTGAGTGGCTCCTTGTAAGAAGCGGTTTTGTCCTTTCATCTGGGTTTGCTGTGTGTGTGAAGGCAGCAAGGCCAGAGATGCTTTACCAACAGGTATCTTCTGGCAAAGCAGCCGGACTGGGGACCCTTGAGATGCTTTTGTGCTTGACTGTGAAGCCCACACAGCTGGGCCTGACCAGGGAAGGAGGGAAAATGGCCTGTTAACCTCCCCAGGCGAGTTCTGGCCAACGGTTGAAACTGCTTTTTGACTTTTGCGTTCTGAGTTTCCCACAGGTTGTTGAGGCCACAATGAGCACTTCTGTTTTCCAACTTCATCTCCATCCTTGGTTCCCAGCAGAGGTCACTATGGAGGGAGGGAAGGAGCGACAGAGGGATTGGATGGGCCCTGCACACCGCCCAGGCCGGGGAGGAATGCAGCCACAGTAGTAGGACTGTCTGTAGCGAGCCACGGTGGCGTTTTTGTTTCTGGAACCCTCTTTCTGGGTCAAGCGTTGTGCTCACTTTGTCATCCGCCACGGCAGCTCCGTGAGGCTGGCTTTATTACTGACCCCGATTCCCCAGTGAGTGCAGTTCGTTTTCACACAATCACGGGGCTGGACTCCATCTGGGTTATCACCGTCCTCATTGTGGTTTCTGTGGCTGTTAGCCGGTGGCTGGGCGTTTAGCAAGGCTCTCATCGCTCAGGTTTAAGTGTATGCTTGAGTTTGGGTCTTGCTGTATAGCTCAGCTTAGCCTTTCACTGAGTAGCCCAGGCTGGCTTTGAACTTGTAAGATATCCTGTGTCAGCCGCTGGGCAATCACTGACCTCCCCCTCTGCACCACCACCTCTGCTTTGGGAGTGGGACCCAGGGTCTTACACGTATGCTAAGCCATGTTCTATCATCATCAGACTGTGGCTCTTCAGCCCTACAGGGCTTTTTGTTTCCTCTCAGTGAAATGGGAATTAAATTGTAGCCAAGCCTTAAGTTTTCCTCACTTGCAAGTGATGAATCACACACAGCTACAAAATGGAGGCTTATTTGGCGTTGGCAGATATCTCTCTTCCCGATCAGAGTGTGTCAGGGATCAGTGCGAAGGAAGAAGAGATAACTGTGAAGTAATGGGTGGCTCAGATGCACAGTCACGCTCCTGAGGTGACGAGTCGGGAGCTAGACATGAGATGTCGCGGGTTTGTAGAGGGGAAGGCAAGCTGCAGGGTTCTGGAGGGCGTCTGTGCGGTAGGAAACCAGCCCTCCTGGAGCTAAGAGACTGGGGCTCAGGGCTGGAGAGAGGGCTCAGTGGGTACAGAGGCTGCTGCTGAACCTGACACCTGAGTCCATCCCTGGGTTACCTGCGGCTGAGGGAGAGAACCCACTCCTGCAAGTTTCCCTCTGACCTCCTTATGTTCACTGTAGCATGCACACCAACACATGCATGAACATGCATACGCACACACACACACACACACATACATACACACAGAGAGAAAGACACAATAAAGAAATGTAATAAAGTTTAAAAGCTGGAGAGATGGTTCCGTGGTTAAGGACACAAACTGCGGTCCCAGAGGACTTGAGCTTGGTTCCCAGTGCCCACTTGGGGTGGCTCACAGCCACTGTGGACACCTGCATTCATCTGCACTCATAAGTAAGAAAATCTTTAAAAAAAAAAAAACCCAAGGCTTAAGAAAGGAGGAAATGAGGAAAATCACCCTCCCTGCCCCCCCACAGAGCAGAAGGGGAGACTGAGGCACAGACCTGCTGAGCTTCAGTCAGTGTCCCAGGCTTCACAGCTGTTCAGCAGTGGGGCTTAGATCCCCATACAAGGCTGGAGTTGGAGCCCGCAGTGATGTGCCTCTAAATTTAGCCATCGGCTTGTTTTTAGGTGGCCAGCCCATCTGCAAGCAAACCCAACATTAATAAACGTTTCTCTTGAGGAGAGCTTGCGCGCATGGGGTTTGGGGGGATGGAGCTGTTTACTTAGCTGCCTGTCCGATTGGTCTCAGGAAAAAAGAAAAAGAAAAAGAAAAAAGCCTCTTACCTGTTTGCTGAAGACAGATGAGTGTGCTGGGTGGATCACACGCACTGCTTTGATATTGCAGAATTTACTATCTGTGTATCTGCGGGAAGTGAAACCAGCCTGAGCCGGTCAGGATTTAGTGCTTGTTTACAAGCGTTATTTCCTCTGGCTCACCAGATCTGCACCCAGAGCGGGCACCACGGTTGGACGTTAAGGGCCATTGGCAGCGGGGAAAGCAACCAGCGTGAACGGGAGACCCCCCCTAGTTGCTGCCACCAGGGCGAAGTCAACTTGCACGGCTGGCTGAGTTTTAATGGCTCTGAGGCTCTCTGGGTGCAGAATCCTGGGTTCACCTTCTTGTTTGGAAGGCAGACTGAGGACAGTTCCTGCGCACCCAGGCACCTGTAGAGAAAGCACCGTGCTTTCTTCCTACGCTTGCTGGTGTGCGCGACCCACCTTGCCGTGTCCTGGCCTCCCCCTTGCCGCACACACGGCCTCTGCTGTTGCTTTGCCGTTGGAGCTTCTGCCCCGTCTTTCCAGGGACGTAGTTCCTTCTGGAGCAGTCCTTCCTTTGTTGGAGTTAGACACGAGGGCTGTGTCCAGCACCCTCGTTTCACGCGGCAGAAAGCCTCGAGGTTGTGCCGAGAGCATCTCTGGCTTGTGTGTTTAGCTGCTGGGGTGAGACCCCCCCCCCACCACGTTAGAGATGCCCACCTGAAGTAAACGGGCTGCCCAGCCTTTTTCGCTGTAGCTCAGCGCTGGCTTGTGGACGTGGCTGTTGTGTGTCCCTGCAGAGAGGTGGGGACGCCCTCAGAACAAACTGATTTTTGTCTCACCTAGTATTTGAAGCTGACGACAGCACATTTGTTGAGATAACGTGTTTGTTAACATCTATAAATACTCTAGAATACGGGACTAGAGGATTTTAACTAAATTCAGCCCAGCCCTCCCCGTTTATATATAGCAACTGAGTATATGAACTGCCTTCTGGTGAGTGGGTGTGTCGCTGCTGGTGACCACCCGTTAATGCCTGTGTTGTACCTGGATGGAACCTCCTCTCTGAGGAGAAATGAACTAGCCATTCTGTGAGGAGAGTGCCTAGGGGTGAGTCTTCTCTTCTCTCTCTCTCTCTCTCTCTCTCTCTCTCTCTCTCTCTCTCTCTCTCTCTCTCTCTCTCTCTCTCTCTCTCATATTTTTTTTTGAGACAGATTTTCTCTGTGTAACAGTCCTGGCTGTCCTGGAGCTGCAGACCAGGCTGGCCTCGAACTCACAGAGACCTGCCTGCCTCTGCCTCCCGAGTGCTGGGATTAAAGGTGTGTGCCACCACCACCTGGCTCTTGGATAGTTTTTCCCCAGCTGGTGATGGCCGTTTGGTGAGGTTGTGGAATGTTTAGAATCTGGGTCTCTCGAGGAGGTTTGCAGTGTAGTCTCAAAGGGTGGTGTTTGAAGGCCACACCTAGCAGCTGCCTGGCTCCTTTCCTCTCTCTGCCTCCCCCTCCACCGTGGGGACAGTCCCACGCCCTTGCTGCCATGAACTCCGCTCCACGCTGTCCCTGCCTTGATAGGCTGAGATCCTCTGAAACGGCGAGCCAAAAAATTCTTCTGTGAGTTTGTCTGCAGGATACGGGGATCACAGTGACTCGAGGCAGTGAACATGGCCAGGGACTGGGTCTAGGTTCATCCGTAAAATGGCGCGGACTTCACAGCGCTCAGACATCCTCCTGTCCTTGAACTTGTCTCTGGGCTTCATGCAACGTCCAGTCGGTGGATGTGTGCCCTTGGGGGTAGCTGCTCCGCTGGGTAATCTTAGGGGAGATGTCTGTGCGTGTCCAGTGCGGATGCAATGTGTAACTCACACATTTGGGTCTGGCTGCTGGCTGGATCCCAGGCGTGGCGCCTTCACGTGAGGAGAACTGAATGTAGTGTGCGGCAGGTGCCCTGGTTCATGGCGCAGGTGTCCGGTTCCTGGAAGCAGAACCACTAGCAAGAATGGTCCTTGTCACCAGTAGCTGCTCCCTTGCAGTTTCTTCCTCTCCCTACATCTCTACCGGAACTGACCTTGCGGGATTGCGTCTTTCTTTCAGCTCTAACTTCAAGCTTGTGGCAGTCAGCTCGAAGCTCTACGCCATCGGCGGGCAGGCTGTGTCTAACGTGGAGTGCTACAACCCCGAGCAGGATGCGTGGAATTTTGTGGCCCCCCTGCCAAATCCTTTGGCTGAGTTCTCTGCCTGCGAGTGCAAGGGGAAGATCTACGTCATTGGCGGCTATACCACCCGAGGTGAGTGAGGGTAAGCTGCTTTGGCCGCATAAGCCGCAACGGCCTGGGACGGGCAAGAGTGTGGTTTCATGCACCAAGTGCTGTGTGCTCACCATTCTTGAGGAAGCGGTTCCTGATGAGGGCAAGGACCTTTGACGATCTCGTGTGAGCATCCCTCACACGGAAAGAGGGGAATTATGAACGTTCTTTGTGCTTCTAGAAACCCAGCCTTGTGGTCAGCACCTGGAACATGGCCATGCTAGAGGGTCACAGCTTTGCTTGGGAGAGAAGCGTAAACTAAGTATCCCCTCCCCTCCACTCCCTGCCGAGTTGGGCCAACCCACCAGTGCTATACGGGCTGAGTCAAATCTTTGCCTTTGCTTTACCAGATAGAGGCCTTGAAGCCCTGGGACCCTGTTCCTGTGTCCCATGGGGGAGGGTGTGGAAGGACGTGAACACAAGAGAACTTTCTAGAGCAGATGGTAGCGTCCTTGTGTGCTTCCCCGTCTGCGTTGGTGTTTTATAGGAGTGTTGTGGGGGCGGTGCGGCCATCCACAGGTTTGGCTCTACTGCGTATTGTCGGGAGATCACACGGCCAGGATCAGGGCTGTGAGAGGGACGATGGTACATTCAGGGAAGAAGCTGCACCCCTCTTCCTCCTCTTTGCCTCCCTCGAGGCGGCTGCCACCAAGTGGTCTCTCGGCCAAAGGGATTTACTACTGGGTTGGGTGCATCTGACCCGCAGAGCCCACAGCCGAAGGAGAGGAGTCCCCGGACTCGTGGAGTTGCTGGTGTCACGGTCCGGTCACGGATTTGCTGGTGTGTTTAGTATGCGGGGCACAGTCCTTCGTGGTAGGATGGGGCAGACGGCTTCCTAGCCCTGGCTGGTCACAGCTTGAAGGCCACCCTGGGGCTGCAAGTGACCACGTGGGACTTTGTAAATGACAGACAGACACCCCAGTACAGTGTTCAGATGGGTGGCCCAGGGCTGGGTGTGATGGTGCACCCCTGTAATCCTAACACTGGGGAGGTGGAGGCAGGGGGATCGAGACTTGAAGGTGAGCGTGGGAGCTAGTACGCCCTGTCTCTAGGGGGAGAAAGAGAGAAAGCTCTCAGCCGGGCTCTCCAAAGGCTGTAGTCTCCCTCACCTCTTCAGCGCCCTGTCCGGTGGCTCTGCCTTGCATCCCTGCCTGTCTTCATGTAACTTCTCCTCTGGGTGTCTCTGCCTCTAATCAGGATGCTAGCAGTTGGGTTTGTGGTCCAGCACCATCCCTGTCTAGTATGTTCACTTATGTGGCTGCAGATCTGTTTTCAAATGAGGTCTCGCTGGCTGGTGCTGAGGTTGAGGAGGTGGATCTGTGTGTGTGTGTGTGTGTGTGTGTGTGTGTGTGTGTGTCTCCCTCTGTCCCCTGCAGGTGGCCTGTGTATTTGTGCATCTGTGCATCTGTCACTTCCCAGTGACCGACATGAAGACAAGAGGTTTGTCGGCGTTTTCTTTGTGGAGAATCAAGAAGAATATTTGCCTTGGCTAGTAGTCTTTCGCTCTCTCTCTCCACACTAGGGCTTAGGCTACAGCCATCAACTGATTTCACATCTTTAGACAGCCCTGTCCTCCGCCGTGCCTAAATGCTACATCTCTGCCTCTGTTTTTCCGGTGAAGAAACTGACTAGGTTGTTTACCTACAGACGTTTCTCCTTTCTTTGAGACTGCGTGGTTTGTGCCTTGAGGCAAGGTCTTACCCTGGAGCTCCCCGGTGGTGTGAGGTCTCTGTAGCTCAGTCCTCCTGCCTGAGCCTTGGGTGTTGTGTTCCATGTCTGAGCCTCTAACTCCCCCAGACGGACTGAGACAGAATGGGTCGCGGCTGACAGGACACGCGTGTGCCTCAGCTTCTCCTCCCCGCAGGACTACCAGATGCTACCGGTGGTCCTGTTCTTCTGGTAGATTTCCTGGCTTTTCCGTGACCTTGGCTGAGCAAGCAGGCTGTAGATTTGACCTGGAAAACCCTTCTTGTGTGCTTTGAGCTTCTTAAGCCACCACTAGTGTGCCTTCCTCCCTTGGGCCACCCAGGATGGTGCCTGTCCTGAGTTCCCTGTGCCAGAGACCATGATGGGCGGTCAGGTGGTGGGGCTGGGTGGGTGTTTGTGTTCTGAGCTGAGAGGGTTGGGCACTGCTGTCCTCTCTAGTCCTTCTCTGTCTGGCTTTTCCAGCACTTCCTGATCGTTCCTGTTTCAAACAGGTCTTCCTAATTGTTATGAAAAAGACAAAAAAACAAAACAACCAAGAAGAAATAGAAACTAGGACTGGAGTTGGACTCTCATCCCGTTGACTTCTTAAGAGAGACTTGAAATTCACTGAATAGTGTTTCATGACTGTTTGCTTGTTTGTCTGAGGCAGGGCCTCCCTACTGTGTGGCCCTGGCTCCCCTTGGACTGGATATACAGCCCAGGCTGGCCATGAACTCGTGAAGACCCACCTGCCTCTGCTGGGACTAAAGGTGTGCACCACCATGCCTGGCTGGTTCATGACTTTTTTTTTTAAGATTTATTTATTTATTATGAATGCAACACCCTGCCTCCATGTATGTCTGCACGCCAGAAGAGGGCCCCAGATCTCATTACAGATGGTTGTGAGCCACCATGTGGTTGCTGGGAATTGAACTCAGGACCTCTAGAAGAGCAGTTGGTGCTCTTAACCTCTGAGCCATCCCTCCAGCCCCCTGGTTCATGACTTTTATAGTAGATTTTGGTTATCTCGGTTCTTGCCAGTAGAGAAATGGACGTGTCAGGTGTGGAGCCCCGTCCCTGTCGTCTTATCACCTGGGAGCCTGAGGCAGGAGGATTGCTGCAACCTTTGAGCCATCCTTGGGCTACACAGTGAGTTCCAGGTCAGCTGAATACAGGCTAGAGAATGAGACGTCTTCTCAAAAAAAACAAACAAAAAAACGACAGAAATTCGGTAGGAAATCCTAGCAACCCTAAAGGGCAGAGGACTCCATTTTAGGTGTAAAGCCCAGAGGGTTATCCCACCAAGCAGACCGCTTGGCAGTGGCCCGAGTGGAGCTTGCAGAAGACCCAGGAAGACCTGCAGGCTATCGGGACGAGGAGAAACTTCCAGGTGTCCCTGGTAGATTAATCAAACCTCCTTGTCTGTCTCCTGGCGTGACCTTTATTATGGAGTTGTAACTGTATACTGTCTCCCGCCAGCTGCCTGGGTCCCACTGCTTTCTCTGTCCCCAGATAACATGTGAGACACTATAATAATTGTGAAGCTGTTGGCCATTTGCTATGGTTTCTTAATGGCCAGCCCTGACTTAATCATTAGTAACGTAATTACTAATACGTATTTTTATAAGGTCTTATCTTACTGAGGACTCAGCCTCATGGGTCCTCTCTTCCCGGGATCCCATGGCAACTCTCCACTCTTGACTGCATTTCCCACAATCCTCCTCAACTCCTAGTCCCACCTGTCTTGCTTCCCTATTGGTCAACAGTGCTTCATTTGTCAGCCAATAAGGCAAACATGTACACAGAAGGACTTCCCCTGTCACCTAGTCTGTAAGTAGATACATGCAGACCTGTGTGAGGACTAGCCAGGCGGTTTGCTAATGGGCACGGGGACAGCATACACTAAGGCCCAGCTGGCTTGGAACTGGACTTGGCTCTGGAGTTTGTCCATCTGTCTGTACCCACCCACTCTCCCTTTCTGAGACAATGTCTTTCTATGTAGCCAAGGCTGGCCTCAAATCTGCAATCCTCCTGCCTCAGCCTCTGAGTGCTATGATTGCAAATAAACTCCATCATGCCAGGCATGACTGTGGAGCTCCTTACACGTAGCTGCAGGTGAGGTGCGTGCATGTGTGCGTGTGTGTGGGGGGGAAGGGGTGGACACCGTTGCTTTAGGCAGGTCAGTTGCTATGGGAGAGTCCATTGCTATGGATGGGTCTGTTGCTATGGGAGGGTCTGTTGCTATGGAAGGATCTGTTGCTATGGGTGGGTCTGTTGCTATGGGAGGGCCTGTTGCTATGGGAGGGTCTGTTACTGTGGGCGGGTCCATGGCTGCATGCTTGTGATGGGCTGGCTCCCAACTGAGCTGTCTTTCTCCACTGATATGTTTTGTTGTTTAACAATAACAAACGTGAACTTCATATTTCCGATTGCTAGTAATTTCCTTTTCTTGCTGCAGCTAAGACCATTCGTGCTTTCCTGGAGAAGAAAATACATTAAAAATCAGTTTAAAAAGAGGAAAGTGAGGCCCTGTTTTTCTTATTTTGCAGTGTCGGGAGCCTCACGCACACTAGCAAGCACTCTTGGTTCTTAGCCTTCGTTTCGCACTGACTTTCGAGGTGGAATCACACTAAGTTGCCAAGGCTAGCCTCAAACTCACTCTGTAGCACAGGCTAGTCCTGGACTTGAAAGCCTCCTGCCTTAGCCTCCAGAGTAGCTGGTATGTTAGGCAGTTTTGTTTTCAGAGAGAGAGAGAAGAGAGAGAGAGAGAGAGAGAGAGAGAGAGAGAGAGAGAGAGAGAGAGAGAGAGAGAGAGAGAGAGAGAGATACTACTTCTCCTCAAAGAAATTGGCTGTTAGGGAAAAACAAAGACAAAGAAGGCTTTTTGCCCTGACGAGTTGGCAGGAGGTGGGGCCTTTGACATGGGTGTCTCCTGTGCTACAGATCTGTGAGTCCGCCTCTGCGGCCAACAGGGGCTGAGGCTTCTGTGTCTCCCGACAGGGAGACCTGCTTTGCTGGCTTTGGGGTTTTGGCGTGGCTTTTAGGGTTTGTCAAGGACAGACCCCGCTGGGCCTGCCAGGTAGCTGTCCGTGAGGGTCTGAGGCTGTCGGACTGTGTGCTGATCTTGTGACTCAGCTGCAGGGTCAGGGTCAGGGTCAGGGTGCACAGGGCAGGCTGTGCAGGCCAGGCGGCGGAGAGCAGGGCCCTAGGAGGCATTCTAAGGGATGTACAGCCCTTTCTCCACAGGTAGGCAGCACTGTCTTGGTGCTGTGGATCCTGTGTGTTCAGGCCTGGCCAGGCGGCACACCTGTGTGTGTGTGGGGCTCATCTGCATGTCCAGGTGAGCATACCGTCACTCTGCCAAGGAGTGAGTTTTACAATGCAGGTTTTCTATTTCGTGTAAGGCTTGGCTGGGAGTAAGCTTTCTTGAACTAATTACTTGAAAACTTGGGGGAAAGAAACCAACATTATTCCTTCAGTTGTTTTTAACATTAGGTCGCTGGAGTTCTTCTGATGGCCTGAGCTACCCATAAAAGCATAGACTTGAGCCGGGCGGGTTGGTAGCGCACGCCCTTAATCCCAGCGCTCGGAGGCAGAAGCAGGCGGATCTCTGTGAGTTCGAGGCCAGCCT
The DNA here is from genome assembly GCF_017639785.1 of Mesocricetus auratus. NCBI lineage: Eukaryota > Metazoa > Chordata > Mammalia > Rodentia > Cricetidae > Mesocricetus > Mesocricetus auratus. The sequence continues at coordinate 15,313,058 of NW_024429187.1, forward strand.
GGTCTACGGGGCGAGTTCCAGGACAACCTCCAAAGCTACACAAAGAAACCCTGTCTCAAAACCAAAAAAAAAAAAAAAAAAAAAGCACAGACTTCACTACAGTGCTGTGAGCCAGTGCTCCCTGAGCAGACTTCAGCCAGGACTTGCTGAGGTTACCGCTTCCCGCAGAGGAGCTGTGGCCTAGCTCTGAGGCCTCCGGCATCTTCCTGTAGCCATCCACCTAAAACATCACCCACAAGTTGTCTCTGAGTCACAGCTGCCCTTTCCAGGCTGCCCCTCGGACTCATGGTTCGCCTGTGTAGGTTTTCCTAGTGCTGGGATTATAGGCGTGAGCCACCTGGCTCTGCGGTTCCCAGGGCCTCCTAAGAGGGGAGCCCGGGCGACCTCTCCCCAGTCCTTTTAGAAAACCGTTGCTCTATCCCCTGCCCTCCTGACGGAGCTTCAGCTGCCCGTGGCCACCACGTGGCGTATGTGGAGGAAGACGCCGCCCCGCCGCCGCCTGGGCGTTGCACGTCCCCGCCGCCTGTCACCCGCCTCTGTCTGTGTTTCAGATCGCAACATGCACATCCTGCAGTACTGCCCCTCTTCTGACCTGTGGACGCTGTTCGAGACCTGCGATGTCCACATCCGCAAGCAGCAGATGGTGTCGGTGGAGGAGACCATCTACATCGTGGGTGGGTGTCTCCACGAGCTGGGACCCAACCGCAGGAGCAGCCAGAGTGAAGACATGCTCACCGTGCAGTCCTACAACACCGTCACCCGGCAGTGGCTCTACCTGAAGGAGAACACGTCCAAGTCGGGCCTGAACTTGACCTGTGCACTTCACAACGATGGCATCTACATCATGAGCAGGGACGTCACTCTGTCCACCAGCTTGGAGCACCGGGTGTTCCTCAAGTACAACATCTTTGCCGACAGCTGGGAAGCCTTCCGGCGGTTCCCGGCCTTCGGACATAACTTACTGATTTCCTCTCTCTACCTACCCAACAAAGCAGAGACCTGAGTGATTCGATGGGATTTGAAAGACGGATCTGTTTCAAGGGGGGGTGGGGAGAAAAAGGCAACCCTTTGAAATTCTGAATCCTGAAGGGACAGAGTAACCTAAAAGTAGGTCACGTATTGTAGGAGGCTCGGCTGTAAGTAAGCTTTCTTGAACTAACTACTTGAAAACCTGGGGGAAAGAGACCATTATTCCTTCGGTTGTTTTTTACGTTATGGGAGCAAATGTCGTAAATAATTCATCCAAAGCTAACAGTCTTGGGCTGACAACTAAAACGCAGCATTAAAAAGTAGACTTTTGGGGTCTGCTCCGTAAGGGCCAAGCTCAGCTGACACAATAGTAGTAATAGCTTTGTTCTGTGTTTTCCCCACTGAGGGTGGAATCTAGGGCCTCACGCTAGTCCCGTAAAGATGACTTTAAAATTCTATTTCTTTAGGTCCCCCGAGATGTCATTAGTAGTAGATTTCCCTTTTTCTTTTAGTTTTTTGGACAAGAATTAGGAACTACCTCCTCACCCCTCCGGCCTCTTATATCACCTGGTTTTTTTGGCTAGGCGTTTTATTGTATACTTGTTTTCAGGGACCCTGGCAGGTGTTTCCAACCTTTTTGACATTTAGAAATCACGTTGCCATTTATAAAGCTTGTGCACAATTGAGTTACCTTAGGGGAAAAAAAACTCGTCATGTTTTAAGTAAGGTCCTGATGTTGTGTTGGCTACCGTCGTAGTTGTCCTCAGGGCCACGAGCTTCGGCCGCCGTTCTTGCTAAGGTAGAACCAGACAGAGAATTCACACAAGCAGCAGGTCTATCCAAAAACTTGGGTAGGCGCAGTCTCAGGGAGTCTCCAGTCTTTCTGTAGCTGAAGAGGCTGTGTGAGTAGACCTGTCAGCCTGTGGCGTTGTGTGCGGCAAATGCGCGGCTACCCAGGTCACAGACCCTGCCTTGTGAGGTCCTTGTTTTTAGAACATTGCTATTAACGTTTTATAAGTTGAGTGTTAAAAATGAGGGAGTACCGCATAAGGAAAACATGCCTTTATGAGTCGTTTTTGTTGAATGTATGACTTAGATCTTGTTTCAAGATTTAAAATTCAAAACAAGACAACTTTTGCACATTTAGATGAGGGTTCCTCCTAACTTAGTCTCAGATATGCAGTCCTGCTTTGGTTCCGCCTTTTAAAGGCAAGGGTGGCTGTCACTCATTTATGCTGGGAAGCAGGGGCTTGACAGACGTGGAGTGACCTCTGCTGGCGTGTCTGAACCGAGGCGAGGTGCTGGCCTCTGGGCTCTCATGCCGACGGCAGGGAACAGCTCTAGAGACTTCACCAAGTCAGTTCACAGGGAACAAAGGAACCTGCCAATCATGGGTCCGTGTTTCTTAAAAACCTCAAGGGTCCACTTAGCATGCACGAGAGGCTCCCCCGGGTTTAATCTCCAGCACTTACAGCAACAGCAACAAGGCCCTCACTTACAGGAAATTTGATTGAAGAGCATTTGCTATAGCCAGCTGCTGTCTTGTAGTGGAGTTGGCTAACTGAGCCAGACTCCATCTCTGTCCCAGCAGTGGGCAGGGGGCAGTGCCCTTTCAGTGACAGTTAAGAAAGCTCCATAGAAAAGCAAAATCTTCAGGTAGAGTCATTTCTGGAACAGCTGCTCTCCCAGGGGCTGGTCGTGGGCGGGGATGGAGTGGGGGATGGGGGTGGGGGGGAGTTGACCCCCGTAGGTCTTCAGTGTCGTGAAGGAGTCACATCAGGGTTTCTTGTTTCTTTTTTTTTTTTGGTTTTTCGAGACAGGGTTTCTCTGTGGCTTTGGAGGCTGTCCTGGAACTTGCTCTGTAGACCAGGCTGGCCTCGAACTCACAGAGATCCTCCTGCCTCTGCCTCCCGAGTGCTGGGATTAAAGGCGTGCGCCACCAACGCCCGGCTGTCACATCAGGGTTTCTTTAAGCCATGCCTCTAATATATCCAGAGAGCCTAGTTATAGAATCTTACTTGCACAACTATTTAAAAGTTCTGTGTTCAAGGTCAGCCTGCTCTACAGAGGGAGTGCCAGGACAGCTAAGACTACGTAAAGAAACCCTGTCTCAAAAACACAATCTGTTAGTGTTTTTTTGTGCCGTAGTGACAGATCTCAGTGTCTTGTCACCAAAGCTACCAGTAGCTGTCCAATCAGTAACCTGCTTATAATGCTGTTGGAAGCTTTCAGGTCATTGCCTTACAGCCCAGGATAGCCCCAAACTCGCAACCCTCAGTGCTGGGATTGTAGGCCTCTTGCAAGCATGCATTCCTCCCTTTCTTTATTATTTTTTAAAACTTTTTTTATTGCTGGGTTCTCTAAAAAAACAACCCAAAAAACCTGAACTGAAATCTTCACCAAAAAAATGGTACTTCTCTAATAGATTTAATTTATATTTCACCGTAGAATTGAAATTTGGGGAGTCTATGATTTCATTATTGCACTTTAAAAACCTAATTTGTGTTTGCCGAGGTGGCCCTACACTTTATCACTTTATATGGCCTAACCCCCATGTTCGGAGGAGACGGGTGTGGAATTAGCGTTGGACAAAGATGGGGGAGATTGAAAGTGCATCACTGTGTCCGCCAGCCCTCTTCCCGAGGGCCATCCTCGGATGTATTTCCCAGTGCCAGCAGCTACATTCTTGGACCAATGGAGTTGTCCCACCGCCATCCACAAGGCTCTTAGCAACAGGGCTTGACATGCTGCCCTCGTACAGTCTGTGGGTATGAATGAGGGTTTAGATGCATGGACTCCCAACAGAACTTTGTTATTCTTGCGGCCAGCTGTGCTTGGGGAAGGAGGCATGTCGCAGGACTGGATGGATGGCTCTGTGACGTCTGTCTGCCGAGTCCCTTACCTGTGTGGATGGCTCTGCGGCGTGTGTCTGTCTGTGCCCCTCACCTGTGTGGGCATTTTGACAGCACTTCTAGTTTAGCGTTTCCTTCTGCTGGTACCAGTTGGAGACTTCAGGCAGGATGACAGTGTCTCTGAAACCCCTCCCCGCTTCAGGCAGCTCCTGGTGTGGTACTGTCTTTTTTATTTTCTTCCCATTCTATGGCCTTACCCACCCCCAGATGCTTCTGAGGGGTTCTGATCCCCTCTGTGTGGTGGGAAGTGTCTGGAAGGACGCACAATGTGTATTACAGGCTGATGTCGATGTAAGCGTGGCCTGGCGGGAAGGAGCCTTCTTCCCTGGCCTCAGCGCTCCTACTTCAAGAGGTTTCTCACTTCGGCACCCTGGAAAGGTTCTGAGATGACTGTGTGGGAATCCTAACTCCTGCAGTCTATGCTAAATTGTAACTCCAAAAGAATCATCACAGAAGGCTGGAGGAGCCCGCAAGAAACAAAAGACTTACGATTAAGCACGAAACCAAAGAGACTTTGACCTTGCTGCTTTCTATTTTGTTTCGTTTCTGAAAGCCAAGAACCCGAGCAGTTCCAAATGCCTTAGGTTTTCATTCAAGCTGGGGAGGGCGGGGGTACCGCAGTTCTGTTACCGGAGTACGAGGGAGAGGGTACCGTACCTCGATATAGAGGTACACGTGTCCTTGTACTAATGTTGTTTATAGAGCATTAGGGGTATGGTCTTCAGATTTCCAGGTAAAATTCGAGCCCGTTTGGACAGAGGTAAATGGGAGGGGCTCTGACGTCCTCGTCAAATGGTGTTTAGTGAGCGTGGTTTAGCACTGCTGACACAAGGGTCTCCTGAAGGCTGTCGCTTGTTCTTTGACCAGCGGTGGGGAATGTGAGGCGTGTGCCCTTCCCTCTCTGCCACGGTTTCCTCTCAGAAGACCCGTCAGTCAGTGCTACTCGGTCATCCCTGCCGGCCTACCAGAGTCTGACGACCCTTGTGGGCATGAGGGAGCCATGATCTCTGGAAGCAGTGAGCTGTGTCAGCGCTATTTCCTGGTGACCAGAAACACTGGAATGTTGGTGCAAGACAGGGACATGCTCTCTCGTTTCTGCCGGGATGTCATCAAAGATGCCCGCTTTAGTCGGGCACATGGGGCTCAGTCTGGTTGGCTTGCATCTTGGTCCAATCTTTCCACACTGCCTTGTGATTGACTAATAACGCCAGGGAGCTGGTTTGCCCGTAAATCTGAACATCATGTCTCATGCTTGTTTTGTGTTTGTTTGTTTGTTTTTACTATATGCTTTTTTTTAAGTTAACTACTTTTTATAATCCTTGCACTTCACAGTTTGTGAAAACACAAAAATGACTTGGAACCTGTTTTTGTTAGAATTCACTCGGCGCTGCAGTCCCACCGATGGCTTAATGAAGGGGAAGGGAGGCAGCCGGGTAAGGGTGCGTTTAGGCCTGCGCCTTTACAACATTCCCGTGGAAGGACTCAGCAACGCTCCCTCAGGCACTTTGTCCACTGACCGGTTGGATTTGCCCTGTGATCACCCAGCGGCTTCCCGCCCGCCCGATGCTCTGTGTGTTATGGTCACTTGTCACTTTCTTTTGCTACTTTGGGAACACAACAGGAAGTAACATAGCTACTGCCAGCTTGACACGGCCGTGTTCACCCATTCCTACAGGAAGCCTGTGAAATGCCACAGAGGGTCCACTCTGAAGAGCCCCGGGCAGGGGTGCTTTGTGTTTCCGTAGGGCCGGCTGGTGCTTTTATATAGTTTGTCACTGGCAAAGCAAAGGCAAATGTAGTTTGCAGTCTGCGTCACTTCAGAGTGGGCGTGACACTGTCCCTCCATTGTTTTCTTACCTAGTTGTCTTTTTTTTTTTTTTTTTTGGGTAAAGGATAATCTTCAATTTATGTTCTGTTGTGACGGACACTTTCTCTGTTGGAAAGGTTGTACCGAGTCCGTAGTTTGGAGTGTGGGATAAGCACACACGTGTTAACGTTGTCACGTAACCACAAGCAATGATTACGCGTCTGACACCTGTGAACCACAGACTGTCTTCGCTTTGTTTTCTTTGGACTATGGAAGGAAATGTTTTCAAATAAAATAGTTCTCAATCGGTTGTTGGCGTGTGCTAGATTCTCTTGTCGGCTGCGCGGATACCCACCCGGTGCCATGCCAGAGCTGGGAGGACAGAAGAGAGGGGTAGCAGGCACGCTTGTGGAGTCCTGGGTGGCGCCCTAGGTTAGGGGAGTTTGCCCTGCAGGACGGAGAACCAACCACACTGGGCATTGGGGGGACCAGAGGGGTGAGGGTTGTGCAGCTAGGCCTGGCTTCTTAGTAACTGGTTTTGGAAAAGATTTATTTTTAATTAATATTTGGGGAAAGGTGCAATACGAGTGCAGTGTTCATGGAAGCCAGAAGAGGGCGCCAGATCCCCCTGGAGAGGGACTTACAGGGGGTGAGCTGGGTACTGGGAGCAGGACTTGGGTCTTCTGCAAGGGCAGCACCCTGTGCTGACAACCACTGAGCCATCTCCCCATTTCTTTCTAGTAACCCCCGGGTAGCTCCGCTAATACACACGCTTCCAGCCGAGCTGCACGCACGGAGGCCTGGAGCAGCCGGCCCCTCACTTTGTATGTGATAGCCTGGGTGGGTTCCCGGCACTCCACAGGGACCTCTGCCCAGTTCTTGCCGTGGTCCCAAAAGCGAGCAGATACACTTGTCCCCGTTTCACAAATAAGTACACCGAGGAAGGGGATAGCCCAACTTCCGCTGCAGACCTGGGAATTCAGAGAATGAGAAGGGCCCCCCGCCCCAGGCCAGGCTTCTACAGAATGAGAAGGGTCCCCCAGGCCAGGCTTGATGGAGAAGTCAATGCTCCAAAGCCCACCTGCAGCCAGGAACAGCCAGAAGAGGGCCGGACACAGTGGCTTTCAGAACAATGGGGGCCAGATTCCTGACTTTGCCTGAACCAGAAGGTACAAGATCAGTCATGGGAGCACAAGGTAGGTCTACTCCTTCCAAGGAGGCAAGGGAAAGAGTGAGACTTCCCTCTCTGAGACCCTGGAGCCACACAGGGACAGCTGTTCCCACTACAGCAACCCGACTGAAGTTTCCCCAAGGCTGATGGGAAATCTGGAGCCGTCAGGTTCTGTGCGTATGGGGTGGGGGTGGGCGTGGAGGACGACCCAGAGACGTCTTTGCTAAGAGAAAACCGTTAGGGTGACTCTAAGTCCAGCCAGCACGCCGGGCTGCGCTGAACCCGGGCCTGTGCCCACAGAGTGGCAGAGGTCAGGCCCCACAGTGTGTCACAGGGGTTTCTGGGAGGTCGCTGCCAAAGCAATGCCAGTGACAGCCTTGGCAGAGGAGTCCAGGCTTTTCCCACGACCCCAGTGGCCGTGGCCCACAGGAACAGGACTGTCCCGTGGGCACATGCCACTCAGACACAGCCGACGGACATATTGCTACAGAGCACAACCGTGCGTTCCCAGTGTGGCTGACTACTTTCCATGAGGAGAGGGAAAAAATTACATTTATTCTTGCCCTGTAACATAGACTAGAACAAAAATGTCTATTCATCCCAGCTAGGGCTCCAAAGACACACCAAGAAGCAACTCCACCTAGAGTTGGTGAACCGGTGAGTTTGTTGAGGTTGATTGCGGGATCGTGGGTGACTCAAAGACAGTTGCACCAAACCACCCCCCCATCTAAGGGGTGAGGGGGTGGGGTTGGGGGGGGGCGGGGATCCTCCTGAATCTTGTGCTTTTTTCTTGTGAGTTTTGGGAAGATGAGGTTAATTCTGATGCTTGAGAGACAGAAGCAGGCTCTCAAGTACTGAAAGGCGTTTTGTGTCCGTCCTCTTTCTCCTCCATCACTGCGTTGTGGGTGTGTGGGACACGGTTAACGATCCATTCACGGATGGCCAGAGCCTAGCGGCCATCTGTGGGGAGCCGATATCCCTAGCATCCCTGGGCCGGAGTGTTGTGAGCCACACACAGCGTTTTGACGCAGCAGCTGTTGCAGAGGCTCCCCCACCGAACACCCGGGAAGAAGGGTGGGCAGGTCAAGTGCTGTGGTTTAAATATGCGAGTGTGTTGTTCATGTTCTGCATGAGGAGCAACCAGAGGCTCCTGGGAAATGGACTGCGGAGTGGCATCTGTCTCCTAGACCTTGCCCCAGCCTCATAGAACGGCACGGGATCAGCGCAAAACCAAGGAGTTGTGTGTTTCCACTTTTCTGGAGAGAAGGGAGAAGAACGTCAGGGTACAGAGAGGCACCAGGATGGCTCAGCACACTGGGCAGGCTGACTGTCTGGTCAGGATTCCAGGGACTCATCTTTTATCTGCCTAACTATCAGCTATCTATCTATCTGTCTGTCTGTCTGTCTGTCTGTCTGTCTGTCTGTCTGTCTATCATCTATCATATCTGTCTGTCTGTCTATCACCTCTATCTATCTATCTATCTATCTATCTATCTATTATGTCGGTCTGTCTATCTATCTATCAACTATATCTATCTATCCATATCTATTTATCATCTATCTACCTATCTGTCTATCTGTCCATTGGTCTTTTATCTATTTATCTATCTCTAACCTTCCAACTATTTATCATCTACCTATCTATCCATATTTTATCTATCTTTTATCCATGTATCTATTCTATCTGTCTGTCTGTGTGTCTGTGTATCTGTCTATCTGGAGCAGAAAGCTGCAGGGGTGGTCAGTCTATGTTTGGACAACGTTGCACTGCTGTTGTGGACATCTTGGTGTTCTGTTGCTCTGCATAGACATCGTGACCACAGTAGCGCTTATAAAGGGAACCATTTAATTGGGGCTGGCTTACAGGTTCAGAGGTCTAGCCCACTGCTGTCACGGTGGGAAGCAGGGTAGCTCAACTGCAGGCGTGATGCTGCAGAAGGAGTCAAGCTTCCTCCTTCTGGACCAGCAGGCACAGGTCAGCTAAAGCATGTCTCACGCCGGACATCCAGGGGGCTGTGAATCAGCACAAAATGGCTGACACTGAAAATATGGGGACCCCAAGGCAAACAGGGATGTATCTGTGTGCCTGTGTGTGTCCTGTGCCTCTGTGTGTGTGTGTGTGCTTTGCTGATCTTGTTTTACTGGCATCAGTAACATCCTTTGACAGTCAAGGGGGTACCGTCTTAGTTAAGTGCTATGGTTTGGAAGGGAAATGTCCCCTAGGGTCACACGTGTTTGTATGTTTAGCCCCCAGACTGATGGTGCTGTTTCAGGAGGTTCTAGAACCTTTGAGGGGGGCTGGGCTTAGCTGGAGGGAATGGGTGTCTGTGGGGTGGGCCTTGACAGATGCCATAAAGTAAAAGCGTGTTCTAGAAAGGAAAAATCAACCTTGCTAACAGTAACCTCGAAGCTGAGGCTGGAGGACGGGGAGGAAGGAAACCAGCCAGGAAATCCAGATCGCGGACAGCTGGAAGAGCACGGGGTAAGGCAGGGCCTTGGGGAACGGGGAACAGAGCAGAGAAAAGTGTGGCTCTGCTTAGAAAGAGGGTAAGGAGCAAGGAAGAGCGTGCAGGTACTTCAGGTCACACTGAGACGGGGCTAGCCCTTTCAGATTCTTCTTGGGATTTGAGGAAAACACCTCCAGTTCCCAATATTATGGCTACGTGTTCCTTGCATGAGGACGGGAGATTAATTTCATCGCCAGTAGCCCTGCTTCTACTCACTATGCAAAGGAGAACATGAGTCTTCTAAGGTGTACCCGGACATTTGATTCCTGGCCTCTTCTACAGAGCTGAATTGGCACGCCCACGTCACCGTGTGACTTCTGGACTCCTGTGATGGGAGATGTCATCCTGAAATCTGTCTCTTATTGGTTGTTGAATAAAGCACCGTTGGCCAATAGGGAAGCAAGATAGGAGGGACTAGGAGTCGAAGAGGACTCTGGGAAGGAGAAACACAGGGAGTCACCATGTAGCCGCCACAGGGATAAGAAGTCCAGACCCTTTCCTCCGGTAAGAGACATACTTAGATTAACAATTATGGGTTAAATACTTAAGTCAGAGCTAGCCAGTAAGAAATCAATCAAACGGCCAACAGCTTCATAATTAATACAGCGTCTTGTGTGTTATTTGGGGGCTATAATGCGGTAGAGCCCAGGCCACTGGTGGGGAAAAACCAAAGCGCCTGGCAAGGAAAAGGCTTCTCATGTGGGTGAGTGTGAGCAGGGGAGAGCTTCTCATGTGGGTAAGTATATGTGAGTGTGTGTGTGTGTAAGTGAGTGTGTGTGTGATTCCCCCACTCACTTTCACTGGGTCCGAGCCCAAAGGCTTTTGTTTGGAAATGTGGTAATGACTGAAAAGACTGGTTGAGTACCTGGCTTGGTCCCATCAGTAAACTCGGTGAGCCTTGAGTATACGAAGGTCAGTTAAGATGGAAGAGTGCTACACACAATCTTCAGATGCAAGAGCCATGAGCGCAGGTAGCAGCTGTTGAACAGGTGTTTGTGACGTTTGGTCTCAGGCGGGTTTTAAGTGCCTGAACCTGTGGAGTTTTTCTAGCTGCCGGTGAGTTGGAGTGGGCTGTTCTGGACTGTGAAAGAATAGAGAATTCAGTAAGAAAGGTTAATGGAAACACTGAAGCTAGGAGGTTAAGACAGCTCGTCTGGAACACCTCATCCTGCAGGTGACCCCTTCATAATTGTCTGCTTTAAAATGTAAAGCCACAAGAAGCCGAAGGTGAGAATTAGAAGCTTATTTTATATTCTTACACACTTTTAAAAGGATTCCGAAGGTGAGAAGCTGCAGTGTGTGTGTGTGTGAGTATGTGTGTATGTGTGTGTGAGAGTGAGTGTGTGAGTATGTGAGTGTGTGAGTGTATGTGAGTGTGTGTGTGAGAGTGAGTGTGTGTGTGTGTGTGTGTGTGTGTAGATCAGAAGACAGAAGACAACTGATATGAGTCCAGTCTCTCCTTCAGCCATGGGTCCTGGGGATTGAAGTCAGATCCTCAGGCTTGGCAGCCACCAAACCATCTCACCAGTCTCAAAAAGAAGGTTTTTCAACTTGAGTCCTCCAGGTCTCTCCCAGACTGTAAACTTTTAAAAGAGCAGGGGCTGGGAGATGGCTCAGTGATGCTTATTGTGTAAGCATGAAGACCCTCCATTCAGTTCCCAGAACCCACATATAAACCTGGCAAGTGCTTATAATCCCAGCCTTGAGGAGGCAGAGACAGCAGGATCCCTGGGGCTCACTGCTGAGCCAACTTAGCCTAATTGGCAAGTCCCAGACTGTTGAGAGACTGTGCCTCAAAATGACATGGTGGACAGCTTGTGAGGAACTGTACCTGAGGCTGACCTCTGCCAACACATGCATGTACACACACACACACTTACACACTCACGTATGCACACACACACACACACACGAATGTGCCACACCTATATGCACACACATAACAATTATTTTTAAAGTGATTTTCCAAGCTATGGTCCTCCATGGATTAGGTCACACTGCATTGACCCATTCGCCCCTCCCATGGTTGGTGCGCTCTGATCTTAGTTCTTTAGGTCATTTTTCCAGGAAATCCTGTGCACTGTTTGGGTCGAGAGGCTCTCTCTTAAGCAGCACCACCCCTAAGGGGGTGATTTGGAAACTTCTAGGGTGTTTGACACTTCTGACATTGCTCAATGGACAGAACAATCCAGCACTCTGTCGTCCAGAATCCTCCGGAGCCTTTGTATGCGCCAAAGTATCTGGCGCCCTCTTCTGGCCTCCACATACTCTGGCACTTACGTGCACACATAATAAAAATAAATCTTAAAAACTTCTAAGTTCAAGCCGGGTGTTGGTGGCGCACACCTTTGATCCCAGCACTTGGGAGGCAGAGGCAGGTGGATCTCTGTGAGTACAAGGTCAGCCTAGTCTACAGAGAGAGTTCCAGGACAGATAGGGCTGCACAGAGAAACCCTGTCTCAAAAAAAGAAAACAGAAACGAAACAAAAACTTCTAAGTTCATTCATATATTATATGTATGGATGATACATAAGCCCCTTCTTAACACACACACACATACACACACACACACATACACAAGTTACAGGGTGTGTCCTGTGGCCCAGGTTGGCTTCAAACTTGTAAACCTTCTGCCTCATCTTCCCTGGTGTTGGATTACAGGCTTGTATCATCAGGCCCATTACCTAAGTCTTTTTAACAAGTAGATGTCAGCAGGCAGTGGTGGCACTCCAGCACCTGGGAGACAGAAGCTAGTGGATCTCTGTGAATCCTGGCCAGCCTGGTCTACATAGCTATCTCCAGGACAGCCAAGGCTACCAAGTGAGACCATGTCTCAGAAAACCGCAAACTACCACCACCACCACCACCACCACCACCACCACCACCACCACCACCACCACCACCACCACCACCACCACCACAAGTCAAATGAGCCATCAAACATTGCTATCATTTTGCAGAGTGTAACTTCACATGGACTTGCCCAGGGATATGTCAGAAGTTTGTACTTTGTTACATTCAAATTTTTGTCAGCAGCCTGGGATACACGGCTCAGCCAGTAAAGGCTCCTGTTGCTAACCCTGACAACCCGAGTTCAAGTCTCTGGGGCCCACTGTGTGGATGGAGGGAACCCAGTTCCCACAGGTTGTAGCCTGACCCAGGCATGTGCACGGTGGCAACACCTCCACACACATGCACGATTAACACACATGTAATATAAAAGGCTTGGGCCAAGCATTGCTTGTTGCCGTAGGGGCCTCTCCATTGCTGGTGACAAGGCCACCGTGGGTGTCTGGGTAACCGGCACAACGTGCCTTTGCCGGGGACGTCTGTATGACTTCTGTGTCAGGCTGTCCCCTCGCACTTCCACTTTTATCTTTTTGAGGCAGGGTCTCACTGTGTCACCCAAACTGGTTTATGATCCCCCCTCCAGCCTCAGCCATTGCAGCAGGGGCCTTTCTCCCAGGGATCGCATTTATTTCTCTGCAAGGAGACTAGGGTAAGGCTTTTTCTCACGCATGTGGCCCAATGCAGGATACAGTAAAAAGGGAGATCAGAGTCAAATAGAGTTGGGAACACTGGGACTAGTTGATCCTCTTGGCACCTACAAGGATACAAAGGTCCAGCAGGGAGTCGGGAGAAACACCTGAAGGAGGCTTGAGGATAAGCAAGTGCATCTCCTGACTGGTTCTTGGTCACCCTGTGGATACAACCCAGGCCTCATTCATGATGGGTAACATTCCCTGCTCCTAGCTGCACCTCAGAAATATTATTATTGCTACAGCTTATTCTGGTTCAGGGATCGAAAAGCCAAGGAGTTAGCACAGAAAAGGGTTTCTTGGAGAAAGAAATTGCTCATGACTGGCCAAGGCATGGGAATAGTCACAGAGGCAGAACCAACTGGTGCCACCTATTCCTGGGACACTCACTGCTAGCTTTACAGTCCCAGGGCAGCCAGGAGGGCTTTGAAGGTCAGGCTTTTGTTATCTGTGGAAGGAGAGGCTGTGATTCTGATCTCTGACATCTGGGCCCTGATTCCTTTCTCACAAATACAAGAAAAACAAAACAAAAAACAAAAACCGAGAATATAGGAGAGAGACTTCGACGTTTCTTTCTTTTGATTATGTTTTCCTTTGAGGCAGGGTGTCTCTGTGTAGCCCTGGCTGTCCTGGAACTCACTCTTGTAGACCAGGCTGGCCTGGAACTCACAGAGATCCGCCTGCCTCTGCCTCCGGAGTGCTGGGACTAAAGGCGCGCACCACCACCACCCAGCCTAGTTTTCATCTTAAACATCAGAAAAGGTGGACCGGAGATTGGACTCCGGGAGCGAGAGGTCAGCAGCAGGCAGTGCTCTAGAGAGGAGGACGCTGAGCCATCTGCAAACGCCTGTTTGCACCGTAGGAGTTCGCGTTTACAAAGTGCCACAACTGAGTGAGACTTTGTGGTATAAACTTTTTGTCTTATTACGCTGGCTTAGTATCCACTCGCCGTGCTTAAACATCGAAGCCTGTTTCTGCGGGCGTTCGCAGCTTCCTGTCCCTTTAATAAACTTTGCAGCGGATCAGCTCTGGACCAGCCGGGAAGCCTGTAAACGGTGCCGCCCTGGGCCTCGGCCACCTAGCGGTGGAAATATGAATTGCAAGCATCGCGCCCGTGCTGGGATGCTTGGGCTAAAACCTCGGTTGAGGAGCTGGCCAGCAAATTCCAGACCCTGCAGCCACAGCGGCCATGTGTGGTCTGTTGTGGCTCTGTCATTCCTCTGGGGGGTTTGGGAGACCCAGAGAAGCTGGGCTACTTAGGACTGCCTTTGTGGCTGGAGTGAACGGGGCCAGTCCCTTTCAGAGCTGGTATGTGTCGGGAAAACAGAGCATAGGCTCTATGGAACTGCCTTCAGGATGTTTTCACGTTTGATTAGGATGTATATGATTTTTTGGGGGGCGGAGGCAAATTCAAGGATGTACTGTGGCTCCCGGTCTGAGGATACAGCCCGTCATGGCTGCAGGAGCGTGAGGAACTCTGTCTCTGTTTATTTAGTCCAGGACCCCACCCCGTGGGGTGGTGTCACCTGTGTTACACACAGGAAGGTGTGTATCCTCCCAGACGCATCCAGAGGTGTGTAACACTGATGCCCTAGTGGCCTTTTAATTTAATTGAGCTGACACAAATGTTAGCCGTGGTAGGAGGGAGGAAAGGAAACACCGGGAAGCCCTGTCACCACCAATAAGCTTACGCAGATGAGCAGCGACCATATAGAAATCGCGCAGAGAGGCTCAACCAAACCTTTCAAGCTCCCGTTGACAGCTTCTGCCCAAGCGGTGGTATGACAGTCTAGGGACTGCTCTGGGAACGCGCACGCTTGGCTGTGGACGTTGGCAGGCTCTCCCAGCCTCGGTTTCCCTACTCTTAAAATCCGGAGTGCATTATGAGTTGAAATAGCAACGTGGGTCAGTCAAGCCAGTCTGGTGGGGTGGGAGTGTGGCTTTGGAGCGGAGGTGGCCTTGTTTCCTTGGAGCCTCTGTTTGGAGGCACTTGATACCTCTGGAGCGCGCGTTCCCAACGCCACCTGGGCGTGTGAGCTCAGCCTTGAGTCAGAGCGCGGGACCGCTCTGTCTGACTCACCTTCCTGGGGCCTCCTTAGTCATCTACAGTGGGCCAGACAAGGCTGCCCAGCTGGGGACTGCTCACGCTTTGCTTTGAGTCAAGTTGCGCTATTTACCAATAGTCTCACTAGATCTGTGGTATTTGTGTGGGGCCCGTGGCACGGCTAAGGCAACGTGTTCTTCCGAGGTCGGGGCAGAGTTCTGAATAGCCACCGAGGCCCGGAAGTTGTCTTTCAGCTTGGAGGGCCAGAGGCTGGTAACCTTTGGGGGGCTCTGCCAAGGTGCTCCCTAACTTCTGCCCTTGCCGCTGGTGCAAGAGGGGTCGTGGTCAGAGTTTCTTACCTGCGGCCATCAAGAGCAACTTTAGTGGGTTCCCCAAACGCTTTTCCTAAACACTAGGCATGATGAAACCACAGCCATGGCCTCCAGTGCTGTGAGACTCCGCTGGTAATGAATTTCAATTACATAAATTTGATTGGTGGTTTGAACAAGGACGAACGCTCGCAGGTTAGAAGTACGCCGCATTTTCTCAAAACGAGAGGTGTTTTGAATGTAGAGTTATTACTTGTGCATATCAGCGGGCCTCACTGTGACATTTCCGTGTAATCACCTGAGCTTCGGACATGCCCACTCTCTTCCCCCTTTCTCTCCCCTCCCCCATCACTTACTCCTCTCCTGCAATCATTTTCTACTATCAAGGGTTTCATTTGCTTTTAAATTCTCTCTTGCGCATATGGAAATGATGTCTTTCCCAAGCAGGCCAGCTGACTCTGGTATCCGCCTGGGATAACGCTCAGGCTCCCAGGTGTGTGTGTGTGTGTGTGTAAAATGGCAGAGCATTTGCTTATAGCCTGTGCACATCTTTCTGAATTCTTTTTTTTTTATATATATAACTTTTTTTGTTTTTGTTTTTGTTTTTCAAGACAGGGTTTCTCTGTATTGTTTTAGAGGCTGTCCTGGAACTCGCTCTGTAGACCAGGCTGGCCTCGAACTCACAGAGATCTGCTTGCCTCTGCCTCCCAAGTGCTGGGATTAAAGGCGTGCGCCACCAACGCCCGGCTGTATATAACTTTTTTTTAATTTTGGTTTTTCGAGATAGGGGTTCTCTGTGGCTTTGGAGGCTGTCCCGGAAATAGCTCTTGTAGACCAGGCTGGTCTCAAACTCACAGAGATCCGCCTGCCTCTGCCTCCCAAGTGCTGGGATCAAAGGTGTTGCGCCACCACCACCCAACTCTCTTTCTGAATTCTTAAAACCCTCTCTGGATGCTAGTGATGCCCCAAAGAAGGATATATATATATATATATATATATATATATATATATATATATAAAACAGTCGCTAGGATATCGTTTAGGGGTGAGGCAGGATAAGGACAAGGAGGATGGGTGTTCAGTAGAGATGGGTTGTTTCCATTCAGGATCTTTTTGATCTGTAGTGATAGGTATATGTTTGCCACCAGCCTGATGAGGAATCCACACGGTGGAGAGAGAAGCAACTCCCCAAATTGTCTTCTGACCAACGTGCACACATGCCCTCTCTCTCTCTCTCTCTCCCTCTCCCCCTCCTCCCCCTCCCTTCCTCCCCCTCTCTCACACACACACACACACACACACACACACACACACACACGTAAAAAAATCATAAAAATAGAATTGCCTTTCTGCCACATCCTGTCAGATACATTAAAATAATACACGCACATGCTTAAACCCCCCTGTTGCCACCCTACACTATGCCCCCAAATGGCCACCCATAGTTAAGTTGCTTTTCATTGCTCTGTAGCCCATTTTCTCACCCAAGAAATGGGGATGACCCCCCCCACATGCCTTGAAGGGAAGGTCCTGCTGTACAGCAAATGCTAAAATGTAGTTATTATTATCATGGTTGCTGCCAGGATCTCGGAGCACACGTTGATTTTTTTTTCACTCAGCCACCATACAGGATGGTTTCCTAACCTCATTTGTAATAAACAAAAATTCCCCAGTCAATATGGAAATGTGAGTTTTCTGAGGGGCCTCTATCCCAATGTTGTTCTTAAGCAAATATGTCCGGGCTCAGTTAAGGCCAGACATGGGACCATCACCCTGGCTACAAGGGACTGGTCCTTCCAGGTGGGGCTTGGGGCAGTCTGGGTATGTGGGAGGCCATGGGCAGAACATTGACATTGCTGTTTGTGGTGTACCTGTTCAGTCATAAACAGAGGTCCTTAGTTTCCATCTGGCTCCTCTCACTGGCTCTGCGCTCAAAAGTAAGAGAGAGAAAGAGAAAAAACGAAGAGGAGAGACATCCCAACTGTTCCAGGGACAGGGTCAAAAACAAGCCTGGTCCCATGCTGCCAGGTTCTAATGTGGTCAGGAGGAGGCAGGAGACGGGGTTTTCTGAAATGAAATGAAGAAGAAGAAAAAAATCCCCTTGGAGGATGCATTTGTCTTCTCCCAGCGATGAGTGCTACCAGAGCCGTAGTCAAAACACCCGCTCAAGCCGGGGCCACTGACAGGGTCCTCCTTTCCTGTTGCTTTATTTAGTCCCAGCCGGTTCCAGTGTCTTGTCAGACAGACGTGAGGGAGATGCCTCCTCTATCCTCACTATGGAAATTGTGACTCAGAGTTTCTCTCCTTTTAGGCTCCTGCAGCAACCCCCCTCCTCTTCCCGGCTCCGCCCGACTTCCTGTCTTAGTGGGTTTGAAAACCCTGTCTCCAGTTTGGGGACCCACTGTTTCAACTACTGTGACCCAAGTGCCCAGCCTGGTTTGGTTCCTGTGTTTTCTGAGTTGATTAAAACCCAGTTCCCGCCTGACTCTGGGTCTAGGGATCGTGCTCTTTGTGGAAAAGTCTCCAGTGTGCTGACACGCTTCAGCGTTGGCCCTTAGTTGGTGTTGCTGCTCCAGGAGGTTGTGCAGGCAGGCCTCGGAGGGAGGGTTGGGGCCTGCCCATTCCCCTCTTCCTTCCTGCCTCCCCTCCTACCAAGATGTGGGGAAACAAGTTGTAACTGTCACTGCCGGAATGCCAACACCATGGTAGCTGTTACTGCCCGACTGTCTCTGCAGGAGTGCTGCTGCATGGACTTGACAGACCCCCCCCCCAGATACAAGTCCAGATAAACCCGTCCTCCCTTAAGTTGCTCTTGTTAGGTGTTCTGTCACACTGACTGGGAACGTGCCCAGCTCCCCTCCCTGCTCAGTTACAGAGCCGTTTTGGCACCAAATATTTATCAGTAAGAGTTTTCCCTTGGCGTGGTGCTCAAGTACTTCCTTGAAAACCAATGGGTGGCAAATGGCTGTCCTTTTCTGGGAATGACGGCTTGAATCTAGAAAGTGTTTTCTGGTGTTTATGTTTCTTACAAACAGAGTGGGTGGTACATGGTGACCAAGTCTTGATGATTATACTTTATTTCATCAAGTAATGTCTTAGTTAGGGTTGCTATTGATGTAGCCCACCATAGCCACGGCAACTCCTTTCTTTTTCTTTCGGATTTTCGAGACAGGGTTTCTCTGTGTAACTTTGTAGACCAGGCTGGCCTCGAACTCACAGAGATCCACCTGTCTCTGCCTCCCAAGTGCTGGGATTAAAGGCGTGCTCCACCAACGCCCGGCTCATGGCAACTCTTATGAAAAAGAAAACATTTAACTCAGGTGTGATGGGGGAAGTCCTGTGTATATGTTGTCCTATTGGTTGAAAAATAAAGCACTGTTGGCCAATAAGGAAGCAAGACAGGCGGGGCTAGGAGTCGAGGAGGATTCTGGGAAATGTAGTCAAGAGCAGAGAGTCTCCATGGGATCCCGGGAAGAGAGGACGCATGAGGCTGCATCCTCGGTAAGATAAGACCTGATAAAAATATGCATTAGTAATTATGGCTAATTAGTAATTATGGGCTAATAATTAAGTCAGAGCTAGTCAATGAAACCATAGCAAATGGCCAACAGCTTTATAATTAATATAGCGTCTTGCCTGTGTGTTCATTTGGGACTGATGCAGCTCTGGGACCAGACTGGAGGGAAGAATGCATGTTACACAGGTGGCTTATGGTTTCAGAGGCTTACTTCATTGTCATCATGGGGGGAGCATGGTGGGGAGCATGACAGACATGGTGCTGGAGCAGGAGCTGAGAGTTCTTGCATCTTTGCTCACTAGCAACAGGAAGTGGTCTGGGATACTGGGTGTGGCTGGAGCATATATGAGACCGCAGAGCCCACCTCCACCATGGTGTACTTCTTCCAACAAGGCCACACCTACTCCAGCAAAGTCACACCTCCTAATAGTGCCACTCCCTTTGGGGGCCATTTTCTTTCAAACCACCACAGAGTCCTAAGCAACACCTGATTGTATTATACCTTCCATAGCATAGCCAGCTGTTACTTTTATTACACTGTTGCAATACGTAAAGAATGGTTATGTGGCTGTGGAGATGGTCCAGCCTGCCAACTGTTTGCTGTGCAAGCATGCATGCCTGAACCTGGATTCCCTGCACCCATGTAAAAAGCTGGGTGCAGCTGCAAAATACCAGTAACCTGAGAGCTGGGGAAGCAGAGACAGGAGGATCCCAGATCTTTCTCATCAGCCGGTCTAGCTGAATCAGTGAGCTCCGGGTGCAGCAAGAGACCCTGTCTCAAAAATAAGGTGATGACGAGTGAGGGAGGGAGACATCTGACATCAACCTCCAGCCTTCACACGCACGCACGCGTGTGCATTTGCACGCATCTGACGCAAGCACATGTGCAGATGCACACACCCATGCACGCATGCACGCACAACACACACATCATTCAGGCATGAGCTGTGTGTACTGGTTATATATCTGCGTTGCTACTAACAAGTCCTATTAAGCCCCACCACCTCAGCAAACAAGTGTGTATTGCTTACACGCTCCACCAGGAGCAGGAACCCAAGAGCGACTTTGAAGGGTGTTTTTTTTTTTTTTTTGGCTCGTTGTCTCTTGGGTGGTTTCAGTGGAGATGTCTGATGGCGTTGCAGCCGTGAGAAAGCTCAGTCTGAGAAGAGGCCCCCACCTCCTGGCTCAGCGATACCACTGTTGCGGGCGGGCTCTGGTTTTTCTCCATGGGGGTCTTTTCACCACGTGGCTCTTGGTATGCTCACTGCTTCCTTCAGCATGATCACTCGGAGAGTAGGGGCAGAGAAGAGTGAGACTCTAAGAGGCCATCGTGGTTGGCCATCACAGCCCATTTTCTAGGCTTCTAATTTCTATACTCCTTCTGTATGCAAATACATGCAACTTCTGTATGCAAATACATGCAACTCTTTATGGAAGTACCATAAATCTCATCCCATATTAACTCAAAGCTTGGGAGGTTGTCATCCAAGAGTCAAGTCTGGATGTAGATGTGTTCATTTGGAAGGTATCTCTATGGCGTACCTGCAGTGGGCATATCAGGAGTGAGGGATGGTTGCATGCTTGCTTGTATTAGTCAGGGTTCTCTAGAGGAACAGAACTGATAGAATAGCACACACACACACACATATACATGCACATGCACGAATACACACATGTGTGAGATTTGTTAGGGTGGCGTACAGGCTGGTAGTTCAGCAGTGGTTGTCTCCAAATAGAAAGATGGGATCCTTGTTCAGTCCTGGAGACCAGATATCTCAGCTGTCCCAGTCCAGTGCTGACATTCCAGGGGGGTTCTAGAGAGCTGCAGTTGTCATCTGTGCTGGAACCCCAAAGGAGCAGCTTCTAACACCAGTGATGCGGATGCTTCAGCAGCAGGAGAGATGAGCTCGCTGGTGAGAGTGAGGGCAGGCAGGCCAACAGGCAAGTTTCCCTCTTCCACATTGGAAGGTGTGGGCCCAGATGCAGGGCGGGTCTTCTGACCTCGGACAATCTGGATTTAGTGAGGGTCTTCCACTGCAAATCATCTAGCCATGAAAAACTCCTCACGGGTGTGCCTAGCCACTTAGGTTTTAGTTAATTCCCGGATGTGGTCAAGCTGACACCAAGATTCGCCGTCACGAGGCCAGAGGACAACCTGCCAAGAAATGCTTTACCTGATTGGCCAGTGAGCCCAGGGATGCTGCTCTCTCCATCTCCCTGGTGCTGGGATTGCAAGTGTCTGCCACCGTATCCAGACTTAAATGCGTGTTGTGGGAGACCAAACTCAGATCTTCATGCCTTAGCAGCATAACCCTCTCCCCTACCCCATCTTCTTTTCTTTTTTCTTTCTTTCTTTTTTTTTGGTTTTTACGAGACAAGGTTTCTCTATATTGTTTTGGAGGCTGTCGGTCCAGCCCGGCCTCGAACTCACAGCCGCCTGCCTCTGCCTCCCGAGTGCTGGGATTAAAGGCGTGCGCCACCACCGCCCGGCCCCATCTTCTTTTCTAATACTTAAATTTTGTTTGGTACGCAAAGAAACAGGCCTCATGTTGACATTCTCATTTTGACTGGGCTCTTATTCACCCCACCACCAACTTTTTCCTCCTGCCACGGACCCCCCCACAGGTATATGTATCTTATAATGTGTATATGTATCTTATAATGTGTATATGTATCTTATAATGTGTATATGTGTTCTATTGTCTCCTCTATTGTCTTGTCCCCTGCTCCTAGCATTCCTCTCTGTCTGTAACCTGTTAGCCACACGAGCAGCTATTCATCAGCTTGGATAACAGCCCTGGCTGCCCCTGATTGGCATGTGGAGAGCTAGAGGCACATGGAGCCTTGGGCAGCTCTGGAGCTCAGTGGGGTGAACCTGGGCCTTCCTTGGGACTGCCACCCCCTGGCTGGGGACCCTCTGCACCCTTGGCTCTGCCTTCTGGGCACTCTGACCCCTGAGCCATTGCCCTTTCCTGATGGGAGATGCCATTCTGTAAATCTGTCTCTTATTGGTTGTTGAATAAAGCACCGTTGGCCAATAGGGAAGCAAGATAGGTGGGACTAGGAGTCGAGGAGGATCCTGGGGAGGAGAAACACAGGGAGCCACGATGTAGCCGCCATAGGGGTAAGAAGTCCGGACCTTTTCTCCAGTAAGAGAAATACTTAGATTAACAATCAGAGAGTAAATACTTAAGTCAGAGATAGCCAGTAAGAAAGAAAGCGAAGTGCAAACAGCTTTATAATTAATATAGCCTCCTGTGTGTTCATTGGGGACTGATGCGGCTCTGGAACCAGGCTGGCGGGAAGGCTTTACCCAACACTTTCCCATGTCAGTCAGTGATGGGGAATGTCTTTCTGTGTATATGCTTCTCTTATTGGCTGATGAATAAAACACTGATTGGCCAGTAGAGGCAGGAAGATGGGCGGGACTGGGGATGAGGAGAATTCTGGGAAAGGTAGGCAGAAAGAGGCACCAAAGAGATGACATGCAGCCAGCAAAGGAGTAGCAGCTTCTCCGGTGAGCCAAGACCGTGTGGATACACATATATTTATAGAAATGGGCTAATAACTAAGACAGAACTAGCTAATGAGAAGCCCTAGCCATCGTCCAACAGTTTAATAATTAATACAGCGTCTGTGTGCGTATTTGGGACTGAGAAGGGTGGCGGGACCTGGTGGGACAGAAAACAAGCAGCGAGTCAGTGTTTACAGCTGAGCGCTTTTTCTCACTGTGTCACAGAGGTCCTGAGTGTTTTCACTCCATCTTTTCTGTGCTCCCACTCAAAGCTGAGCGTCTCTCAGCTTCCATTCCTTAAACACTGTGTGGGTCTCCTGTGACTGCTTTTGGAGTTTGCTATGCTGGAAAACATGCACAGTAAACTGAAAAATGCTCCTTTAAACCGTAGACTTCCGATGAGGGGCAAAATGTCTTTAAGTTCTTGAAGGTCCTATTATTTAAGTGAATGGGCCTAGGGCTCAGATCATATCCGTGGAGTATTCCTACCGTGACGCTCACTCACTGTCTTCCTTCAGTGTCTTGTGTCTGGCTTTCACTTGATGTCCTTTTCTGAAATATATGACCTAGAAGGGCTGAAAAATTTTAAAGTCATTGTATTTAATGGTTTTCTGAGTGGTTCTGTCTAGCAGCCTGTATTAGTCAGGGTTCTCTAGAGGAACAGAACACACACACACACACACACACACACACATTCTCTCTAAATATATCATACACATACATACATACATACATACATATACATATACATGTTAAGATGATTCATTAGAGTGGCTTACAGGCTGTGGTCCAGATATGCCAATAATGTCTGTCTGCCAATGGAAGGTCCAAGAATCTGGCCGTGAGGCTGGGTATCTCAGCTGGGTATCATCTCAGCTGGGTATCATCATCTCAGCTGGTTTTCAATAGATGCTGGAATTCCAGAAGAAGTAGACTCTGATCCAGTGAAAGAGTGGACTTGCCAACAAGAGCGAGAGCAAGCAGGCAAAGAGCCCTTCATACAGGCTGCCGGCAGAAGGTGTGGCCCAGGTTAATGGTGGATCGTCCCACCTCAAAGATCCAGATTATAAGTGGGCCTTCCCACTTCAAATTACTTATTTAAGAAAACATGCATCATTTGGATTTCAGTTAATTCGAGATGTAATCAAGTTGACAACCGAGAATAACCACCACACAGTCTTTTACATACCAGTCTGGTACAGTTTGAATGTGAACCATCTCTCACCTGTTAGATACGTTGTCCTCAGCTGATGGCATAATTTTGGGAGATGTGCTCACTGGGGCCTGACTTTGAAGGTCATACCCGGTCTCTAGTCTCTGTCTTTCTCTCTGCTTCCTGTCTGCCACAATGTGACCAGCCACCTGGCCCACACGCTTCCGCCGCTGCCATGACGGCCTGCCTCACTGTGGGCTCAGGGTCAGTAGAGTCAAGGATTATGGGTGGAAACTCATGAAGCCGTAAGACACACACTCATTCTCTTTAAGTTGCATGTCAGGCAGGGGTTTGCTCATAGCCTGGAGAGAACCGCAACGCGTTGGTGTTTGTTGTCAGCACCAGGAAGAAGTTGGGTGGCAACGAAGCTCTCTTACTGCACGCCGCTCTCCCAGGTTCTTTGTAGAGGTTTGCCCGGGTTTCTTTGAGCCATCAGCCATAGCCATGAGCTGCAAGCATGTTCGCCACGCTGTCCCATTCCACTAAAGCTCTCTCAGAATCCTCTCTGCTCCTCCCGCCCTCACCTTGCTCAGGGCCAAAGCCGTTCCCACATTCCAGTGGTCGTTACGGTCTTCACTTCAGATGCCAAGCTCTTGACCATGCTCTTCCCAGATGAATCCATCTGTTCCTTGTGGATCCTCGGTTCCACTTGCTAGCGGGAAGTGTGGAGGGCTTGGCCCTGAGTTTTGCACGGTGGGAAGGATGGACGTAGCAGTCCTGAGGCTCAGATGTGCAAAGGCCTGACTTGTGAGAGCGCCTTTTCTTCCCGACTCCAGGCCATCTCTGGAGAGGAGACCATTGATTAACTGTCTGGAATTGCAGAGGTCTCCGCAGGAGCACAGTCACAGTGATGGTGGGGACTTTCAGCTTGCCTCGGTGATTTCTGGGTGCGGAGGTCCTGGGGGTTTAGAGAACCCTCATTTTCGTAGTGGAGAAATCAAGGTTTCTCAAGATCACCCAGAGCAAAGCATTGTTAGGGTCAGAGATGACGCAAGGCTGGTCTAACACCACATTCTGCACTGCCCTGGTTTGCCTCTGAGTTGTCCCACACAGACACCTGTTCAGAACCCTTGGCCCCGGCTGGCGGTACTATTTTAGGAGGCATTGGGACCACTAGGAAGTGGGTTCAACTGTTTCAAGATAGGCAGGACTTGGGGATCTGCAGCCCGCCTCGGGCCGGCCCACTTTCTGCACTCTGGTATCCTGTGCTGTGATCAGCTCCTCTTCGTGCTCCTGTGGCCATGGATGGAGTTGCCCACCATGTCTTCCCTTTTTTAACGGGCTGAGACTGAGATTGTGAGCCTTCCTTCAGGCTTTGGTACAGGGATGTACCTTACTTACTGGCGTGTGTGCTGATGCGCTCAGGGTGTTCCGCTCCCCAAGGAAGGGCAGAGTGGATTCAACGTCTCTGTTTAGGGTGTCTTGGGTGAGAAGTGCCGTGGGGAGCTTCTCTTGGGCAAATTTTGTATTGACTGGATGAGGCAGTGTGGGGAAAACAAGAGTTGTTCTCCCACACACTCAGGAGGCTCCTGCTCCCATCTGAGCTATGCTAGGTCCGGCTACACAGCAAACACGGGAAGGACCTGATGTAGATGTCACTGAGACGCCGAGGAAAACCAGAGGAGTTCCATGTTGAGTTCCCCAGCAGAAAGCCATGGCAGAAGTCTGGCCTCTGGCACCGCCATCTCTTAGGGTATGAAAGAGCCTCATTCTGAGCCCCTAATGCCCCTTTGGCTCCAGCCAGGGCCCACGCTTCATTAAACCCTGAGAACTGTGCCAATGTGTCTGAGGCTTTATGAGGGACATGAAAGGGGTCCCGGAAGCGACTGTTGGGTCTGCCCTGGCTCAGGTAGGTGTTTGCCCCCAGACCCGTGTGGTGAGACCACAGCTCTGGTCCCCCCCCTCCCCGCCTTGCCGCAGGCCTGGCTTCTGTCAAGGGCCAGGGCATTGATCTTGCCCCCAGGGTTTGGAACGAGGCTCAGCCTTATCCTCAGGCCTCTTGAGGCTCCACAGCCAGCCCTCCTACTTTCACAGGGTTATTCCTGGTGGTAACCGGCCTCACCAAGTAGGAAAGTATGAACCTGGGGCTTCGTGGTCAGTTTTATGTAACAGTGTTTCAATACATAAGATGTCAGCATTGAGCTCTCTACGCTTTCCAAATGGTGTCTGTAGTTTGATTTTTTTTAAATGTGCTCCCGAAGAAGGCCGTCTGCCTGCCAGCTCTGGCCAAATCTGGTTACGAGGCGCTTCTGTACCTGGAAAGGGTCCCCTTGAGAAAGCACTTCAAGTCGTTTATCCAGCGCTGGGCTGTGTTGGCTCCTGGCTTGGGTAGTCCGTTTTCCACCAGCCCCGCCACACCATAGAGCACATCCTCCCGGAGAGGGTGCGGCGAGGGAGCTGGGGCAAGCAGGTTGCAGGAGCCCCGGCTGGAAAGTCCGTGTTATTAGTGGGTCCTGGGTGAGGCTGGGATGGTAGCACAGTAGCTTCATTTCAGCCTCCATGGTGGGCCGCGAGTCTGTGGTCTAGAAGGCAAGCGGCTCCCGTTTGGCTGAGCCTGTATCCTGAGCATCTCCCGGTGGAGAACCACTTCATCTGGCCTGTGCATTTAGAGCTCGGGTCTGGAGGGGCCGTATTTGATGGGATGCAGCATTTGGGGCTCGGCTTGAAAGCTGTCGGAGAGACGCCGGCGAGGAGCTCTGAGCCAGGAATCGCAGTATGCCGCCACCACCCACTTCCCACTCTGCTTTACCTGTTATTTAGGTCACCGGTCTGATTAATTAAATAAAAAAATGAAGCCAGGGAAAGTCGGAATCACTGCAGCGGGGAGAATGGTACACCGCCATCAAGGGGGGGGGCACGGACATGTTGCTAAGTCAGTCAGCGTCGAGGAACACCTATGGAATCTAGGTTAGAGGCCACACCTCAGTTTCCATTCTGTACCTTAGCCCTGGCGTATTCACTCTGAGAGAACAGCTTGGTCAGCTCAATGCTCTTCCCTTAGGAACCCTTCTGGGCTCTGTAGTGACTTCCGGTAGACGGTAAACGAACCAGACTATTAATTACACAGTGGACATTGCTTAGTAGTTAGATTTCTTTTTTCTCTTTTTTCCCCCTCCCAGAGAATTCACACATGGTTCGTGAGATGTGTTTCTTACTGAAATGACCAAATACCTGGCAAGAAGCAACTTAAGGGGGAATGGTTTGTTATGGCTCATGGTTTGAAGGGATACACACTATACAAAGACAGGAGCATGATGGCAGGAACGGCCTACAGTTACAGCAGTGGGACTGTGGGGTTGCCTAATTCATCTTGGTAGACCAGAAAGCTGAGAGCAAACAGGAAGTAGGGCAGACGAAAACCCTCCAGGGCCTTCTCTGGGCGGCGACTGACATCCTCCAGTGAGGCCCCACCTCCTAACGATTCTACCACCTCCCCGAACAGCGCCACCAGCTGGCAAACGAATCACCCGTACTTGCAGATGTTTCACACTCAACAGCATAAGGAAGATCCTGCAACTCTGACTTTGATCACATGTTGGATAAAGGTCACTGCACACCATCTGGGGCTCTATAAGACTCTGAGCACTTTGATGATCTCCCTGCCTCTGTGACTTTACTTCCCTGACACTCGGACCACGCTATAGACTCCCACCCATACCTCTATTCATACCGTATATTCCCTTAGGACAACATAATCAAGTGCTAGATAATTATTTTTAAAGACTCATACAACAAACTGTGGTGAGGCCAAATCCATCTCACTGAGCTGTGCTCGAACACCCAAAGCTGAAATAAGATAGACATCCATAGATACGGTAATGGTTCCTGGAGGGTAAAGCCTAATGCTTGTTGTGTTTTGAACGCAAAATGTCTTTGAATATGAATCGTCTCCACAGGTCCGTATGCTTGAACACTTGGTCCCTAGCAGCGACACTACGTTTGGAGTTGCAGAACCTTTGGGAGCTGGGGCCTCACTGGAGGAAATGGGTCTCTGGGGTGGACATTAAGGTTTTGTAGCTCGGTTCTCTCCCTATCTGCTCTTTGCTTCCTGATTTCAGTTGCAACAATAGATTCTGCATGCGCTTAAGACAGATCGCATCCGCTGGGACCTTGGGGCCAAAATAAGCTCTTCCCCCTGCACGTTTCTTCTTTTCAGGCATTGGTCACAGCAAGTTACTAAGATGGTGCTCAGAGGATAGATGCACTGTAGAGATGTGTGCTCGGTAACACATTGTAGATGGAGATGGAGGCCCAGAGATACATTGTAGATGGAGATGGGGGCCCAGAGATACATTGTAGATGGAGATGGGTGCCCATAAGAAAGATATACAGGGCCGGGGGTTGGTGGCGCACGCCTTTAATCCCAGCACTCGGGAGACAGAGGCAGGCAGATCTCTGTGAGTTCGAGGCCAGGCTGGACCCACAGTCTCCAAAACAGAGAAACCCTGTCTCGTGAAACAAAAAAAAAAAAAAAAAAGAAAGATACACTGCAGATGGAGATGGGGGCCCAGAGATACACTATACAGGGAGATACTGTTGCTTGTGGGTTTTCCTGCTTATCCTCTCTAAATTACTTCTCTAAGCATTATATTTATATTGGGCATGATGGCCTTTAACCCCAGCACTCAGGAGGCAGAAGCAGGTGGATCTCTGACTTTGAGGCCAGCCTGGGCTACAGCGCAAGTTCCAGGACAGCCAGGGCTACATAGAGAGAGGCTATTTCAAAAATGGTATACTTACCACTTTTTGCCATTTTTTTTTTTGGCCTTAAGATAATGAGGACCAGCTCTGAGGCTGCTAAGGATTTCTTTGCTTGGTTTGCTGCTTTTCAGTCCATGGTCTCACGTAGCTTAGCCTGGCTTTTGACTTACGTAGCTGAGGATGACCTAAGACTGGATATTCCTGCCTCCACCTCCAAAGTGCTGGGATTGGAGGCATGTGATCACTGTACCAGGCATCTAATTTTAATTCTATTTATTTTTGGTTGCCGGGATCGAACCCAGGGTGTGCTGAGCATGTACTCTACCACCCTCTGTGTCCCCAAGTGTCATTTATCCTCAAGGCAGTGCTCAGATGTGTTCTTTGGTCTTCTAGGCCTCCCACTTTCCTCTTCAAGGGTTTGTCAGCTGCTGTTGTGCGTGTGCATCCGATGACACCGAGTCGGGCTGGAAGCTTGCGCACACCTACATGAAGCATTCTTAGCTTCCTAAACTTCAAGCACGCAGCGCCAAGCTGGGGCGCACTGCTGTGTGCTCATTTATTCGGCAGCGCTTTCCTCTCCTCGGCAGGGCCAGCCTCACGTCCTAAGGAAGCATCTGTCTTGGCTGCATTGTGAAATGACCTCAATAACTTCAGAGGTGTGTTGGTTCCAAGTTAGGTCTGTGCAGCCGTCCTTTCCAAATATAAATGAATGGAAGCTGGAGGGAACCGCAGTCATCCAGGCGCTTGGCAGGAAAGTTGCCAAGATTGCAAGGCTAGCCTGAACTAGGTAGTGAGCTTTAGGCCAGCATGGGCTACAGCGTGAGACTGTCTCAAAACAAAATCAAAGGCAGTGGATGAACCCAACAAAAATAGCATCCCGGTGTGGTAGAGAGGAAGAAAGAGGTACCAAGTCCGAGGCTGACCCTAACTCCAAACGCAACTGCCCAGCAATGGACTTGCATTGCGGAGACATTTGGCTGGCATGGGTAGTTTGAAAAGGTAGACTTTGACAGTGACCCTCAGAGGCTGCAGGGTAAATGCCACTCCCCTACATTATTGCTTGTACCCTAACTTTCTCAGAGGCCTCTTATATTCTATGGTTCTGTGTGACATTAGGATGGCAAGCATCTAGCACAAGAAAGTGAGGGACAAAGGCTCTGGAGAGGTAGAGGGGACATGAGGGACTGTCACGGGCTGTCACAGCTCAACTCCTTCTATTCTGTTTCCGGGAAGCAGGTCTCAGCCCCTCTAGGAAGACGGCTTTTAGCAACGTGCTGGGCAAGAATATCCAATGGTCATGGCAAGACAGAAATGTCCCCTTCTGCAAGCCCCCTGGTGACGGGCTTTGAATGACCTTCTCTCCAAGCGATAGCTACCGGACAACAGCCACACATTTATTTCTTTTTGAGTCTGCGTTTTCTGACAATTTCTGGTTATAGCACCTGATACAAATGATACCCCAGCTGCTTTTATGTCTACTTGACACATACTAGAGTCATTGGAGAGGAGGGAGTCTTAACTGAAATAATGCCTCCATGTGATCTGGCTGTAGGCAAGCCTGTAGGGCGTGTGTTTAATTAGTGATGATGTGGGGAACGGCCCCGCCCATGGTGGGTGGTGCCATCCCTGGGCTGGTGGTCCTGTTTCTATAAGAAAGCAGGCTGAGTAAGCATGGGGAACAAGCCAGTAAGCAGCTCCCTCCATGGCCTCTGCATCTGCTCCTGCCTCTAGGCTCCTTCCCTGCATGAGTCCCTGCTCCGACTTCCTTTAGTGATGGGTTGTGATATGGAAGCGAAAGCTGAATAAGCCCTTTCCTCCCTAAGCTGCTTTGGTCACAGTGCTCCATCACAGCAATGGAAAACCCTAACTAAGACAGATGATGTCTATAGACGAACATTTGATAATTTATTATTTTATGGATAAAGGTGAATTTTCAACTACAAGTACAGAAAAACTGAAAGCCGGGCCACGGAGCTCACTGCTCTTCCCTCCTCTCCGTCCCTCTGTCCCTCCCTCCCTGCCTCTCCCTTCCTGCCTTCCTCCCTCCCTCCCTCCCTTCCCTCTTAGTATTTTACTTTTTCTCTTTTTGAGGGTCTTTTAATATAGCCCAGGCTGTCCTTGAGCTCACTGTGTAATCCAGGCTAGTCCTATCTCAGCTTTCTAAGTGCTGGGATTACACACTGGCTGAGTTGTATTAAGTGTTCTCGGTACTCTAGGGTTCTGCTACACAATACTCCTCTGAAGTATCAGACAACCCCTCTTAATACAGCGCTGTCTTATAATTAGAAAACTGACATCTAAATCAATTAGGTCTCAAGATTGAAGACAACGGCTCATTCTTTCAATCAAAATGAAAAGACGCTCCTGTGCGTAGCTCACTAGAAAGAGCAGACCCACTGTGTGTGCAGTGCAGTGGAGATTGGACTCCTGTGCATAGCTCACTAGAAAGAGCAGACCCACTGTGTGCGAAGTGCAGTGGGGACTGGGCTGTGCTACTGAAGCCCTGATGGGACGCACCTCACAGTCTGTGAAGCCCTCTTTAGCCTAGTGGAGTGAGGGTGTTGTGGGATTGTACCCTGAATGCAATAAAGAAGAGGTGAGTGTGCCCTTTGAAGAGAGACTGCATGATGCACAATAAAAAGATGCAGATTTTGTTTTGAAAAACACATAAAAGTATTTTCAAAATTAATTGCTAAGAGCCCAAGAGTGGTACCTGTAATCTTAGTACAAGGGGGCGGGGGGGGGGGAGGCAGAGGGAGGAGAATTGCGGTATTTTATTGTTTGCAATAAAAAAGGCTTGCTTTTTTGTTTGTTTCTTTGTTTTACTAGACAGGGTTTCTCTGTATTGTTTTAGGAGGCTGTTGGACCAGCCCGGCCTCAAACTCACAGAGATCCGCCAGCCTCTGCCTCCTGAGTGCTGGGATTAAAGGTGTGTGCCACCACCACCTTGCTTTACTTTTATTTTACGTGTTTGAGAGTTTTGCTCCAAGGATTGTGAATCTGGGCTCACCTGGGTCATAGACTCAGGCACCTGCCAGGTTACTAACTCGGTGTGGTGTTTTTGCAGATGTAGGGACCCCAGGATGATATGTACTGTTGTTTTATAACCATCTCCCCATGAGTCCCCCAAACTCTTTACGATTTTAAGATACCTCTACTGGCAGTCGAAGAACTGTGTAAAATTTACGTATGGTTTTAAACTGAGGGGCTGCAGACACTGCTCAGTGAGTAAGAGCACTTTCTGTGCAACCCTGAGTACTGGAGTTTGATCCCAACACCCACGTGACAAGCCCGATCCTGTGTGTGCATGTAACCCCAGTGCTGTGAGGGGTGGAGACAGAAGGTTTGACAGGGCTTGGTGTCTCCCATCCTAGTCAAGAAGAGTGAGGTTCAGGTTTAGGGAAAGATCTTGCCTCAAAGTAATAAGGTGGAGAGTAGTGGGGGAAGAGGAGGGTACCCCAATGCCCTCCTGTGGCCTCCACATGTACATGCACACATGCATGGGTGTACCTCCCCCATGCCCATATGTCACACATACACAGACAGTAAATAAAAATAAAATGATACACCTCGCCTTTAAAAACTAAATAGCATTTTAAAACTAAATATTAATTCCTTCTTAAAATTTGAGAATGGGCCCTATGAAACCCTGGATGGCCTTGAACTTACTATGTAGCTCTATGAAATACTATGTAACTTGCTATGTAACTATGTAACTGCTGACTTTAAACTCCTGATCTCAGTGCCCCTGACTCTCAGAGATGGGATTATAGGCATGTGTTGCCATGACTGGGTTATATGTGCTGTGGCTCAAACCCAGGGCTTCATGTGTGCTAGGCAAAGGAACAGGGTGTGCTTGTTAGGCAAGCATTTCTCCATCTGAGCAAACCCCTCGGCCCACATACCACTTCCTGCTTAACTTTTCAAGACCGTATGAGAAGACCTCATCATGTGATCTTAGGAAATGAGGCAGATGAAGGGATGAAATCTCTGGAGTGATATCGCTTCCAGGAGAAGGAAACGCACAACAGGAAAAGCCACCACAGCCTACCCACGTGGGTCGTTCTCCTCACTGCTGAGAGAAAATGCCTGGCAAATGCAACTTAAGAGGAAGGATTGTTTTGACTCATGATTTAGGCGTGGATCCAGTCCATCATGGTGGCAAAGGCAGGAAGCAGGTGGTCACATTGTGCGGACTGGCAGACAGAACTGGAGCCAGGCTATGAGACTGAAAGCCCCACCTCAGAGACCCACTCCTCCAAAGCTCTGCCTCCTAAAGGTTCCCCAACCTTCCGACACAGCTCCACCAGCTGGGGACCAAGTGGTCACACCCCCAAGCATACACGCACAAACATACACATCACACACACACCATACATATCACACACACATCACACACACGTACCATACATATAACACACACACACGCGCACATATACATCACATACACATCACACACACATCTCAGACACACATGCATGCACACACATGCATGCACACATACCACACAATACCACGCACATCACACACAAATCATACACATCACACACATGCACGCACGTGTGCATGCCCGCACAAACAGATACATCATACACACACACCACACATATCACATACACACTCACGCATGCACGCATGTACGCATGCACAAACACACACATCTCACATAGACACACATGCATGCACACACCACACACACACACACATACACACACACACAAGCCTGTGAGCATATTTCACATTCAAACAACAAATTATCTTGGTGGGAAATCAAAACCAGTGGAAAGACTGAGTATTTGAAAACGGAGAAGTAGATAGAAGTCAATAAATTATGGATGAAACCATCAGTTAAAAGGTTGACATACAAGATCAGTCCTGAAAGATAGACATCTGAGAGTTCAGAATTGCTGTTCTGGGAGAAAGATGAGAACAGGCAATTGCAGACAAGTTTTTAGCTACTTACAGAAAATACTCTGACTAAAATCTAAATTAACTTTCCAATCCATCAGAATCGGATCAAAGGTTAATGAAATCATAAGATGCTAATGATTTTCCTGAAGCAGCAATTGCAGCCATAAGGCCCAAAGCTGTGCCCCAGGGCCCTGGCCTTCTGTCTCTGACATCAGGATCACCAGACTCTGGTCCTATTGCACTGGCAGATACCTTTTTGTGCTTTGACTTTGGAGTACTTGGATAACGAGATCCAGGAAATGGTTTTGGAGTTCAAAGCCATTTTAAAAATTAAGGTCAGCATCTTTAGAAGTGGAAAGCTGCATTTATCATATTATAGGGACATAATGAAAATATCCAACCTGCACTTAATTCAGTCAACACTGGGGTCTTCTGTTACATTGTTTCATAAAGCATCAAGCGAGAGATGGCTCAGCTCTGAAGAGGGCCAGTCACTTCCCAGCACCCACACCACAGGGCTTGTAACAGTCTGTCTATAACTCCAGCTCCAG
This sequence comes from Mesocricetus auratus, assembly GCF_017639785.1. Classification (NCBI taxonomy): domain Eukaryota; kingdom Metazoa; phylum Chordata; class Mammalia; order Rodentia; family Cricetidae; genus Mesocricetus; species Mesocricetus auratus. Next base: position 15,346,743 of record NW_024429187.1, read on the forward strand.
GGGGGTCCCACACCCCTAGCTTCCTTAGACACTTGCTTCACATGCAGGTCCATACGTGCAGACATATCACATACACACACACCACCTCATATACATACACACATCACACACACATACCATATACCACATCACATACATACACACATCACACACATATACACACATACACACCACATAACATAACACATCACATACATACACACTTCACACATACACACACGCCACATAACACATCACATACATACACACATCACACACACATCCCTACACATAATTAAAAATCATAAAAATAAATCTTTAAAAGAATTGTCAAAGAAGGTGGGGTCACCACTCGGGGCAAAGCAAACGCTTAGTACAGAGCCTGGGGTCCGACCCTCAGCTGCAGAAAAGGACTTAGTGAACTAAACGCAGCACGGTAAGAGGACATTTCCGAGTTAAAATCACCTCCAGAAAATTACATTTCCATAAGCATGCATATTAAATATGCCTTGGTATTCTGGAGAGGTACTAAGTAAACAGAAACCCTAAAAATAGATCCATGTTCAAAAGCAGCCTCTACATGAGAAGGAAAACACGTGATGAATGGCAGCAACACGTGGTGAATGTGGACATTTTCCTGCACCAGGGCTCCTGCTCTCACCGCCACCTCAGCGAGGGGAAGATGGGAAGGAAGCATCACCCGTCCTCCGCGGAGAAGGCACGCCCTTCTCCTTGCACCCTGGGAGCCTGGGCTCAGTTTCCCTAGGAGAGCCTGTGGTGGGGACAGGGCTGGCGTCTCAGAGAGATGCTCAGGAAGGCTTTCCGCGCCACAGGTGCCTTGGAGTCTGGGATTTCAGGGGTTTGCAGCTCAAAGTCCTCTTTGCTTCCCACCTCCTGAAGCTGTCCTTCCGCCTCCGAGATAAATTGCTTACAGAGGTGACCAGGAGATTCAAGGCTATGGAGGTTACGTTAATCTCAGAAAATATGTATTGTTTTCTACTCCCCATTTTATGAAACATTTGTTTAAAAGTTATTTATGTGTATGTCTGCATGTATGTACATGTGCCCATGGAAGCCAGAAGAGGGCATCAGATTCCCTGGAGCTAGAGTTAGAGGCAGCTGTGAGTTACCTGATGTGGGTTCTGGGAAATGAACTCGGGTCCTTTGCAAGAGCAGAAAGTGTTCTTAACCATTGAGCCACCTCTCCAGCCCTTCTATTTTTTGTTGTTCTTATTTTAAGAAGGGATTGGAAATACTTTTGTAGTTAATACTTGGGACTGGATCTCTTCTCTGTCTCTGTCTCTCTCTCGTGAATGGTGTACATGTGTGTGTGTGTGTTATGTAAACACACATGTGAGTACAGGTGTATGTACCTATGCGTGCCTGCAGAGGCCAGGGTACATGCCCGTGGACACCAGAGGACATCTGGTATCTTGTCCTATCAGATTCTGCCTTTCTCTGTTGAGGTGGGGGGGAGCTCTCAGTGAAACCTGAGCTGAGCTGGTGGCCAGCAAGTCCTAATGATCCTCCTGTCTCTGTCGCTCTCAGTGCTGGGGTTACAGGCCTGTGTGCAACCACGCTCATCTTTTTATGTGGGTGCTGGGGGTTTGAACTCAGGTCCTCAAGCTTGCGCAGTGAGGATTCTTACTCTTCTTTGCGTCACCACATTTTGTGTGAGCGTTGGGGTGTTCACCCCGGAGAGTTGTCATAATTTTTCTCCCCTTCAATCAGGGGTCTCTGTAGAACAGAACAGAGACCAGCTCTGGTTCAGTGAAGGCCACACCACCCATGGACAGGTTCAGCTCCAGAGTGGAGAAAGTCGGATTGTCCAAACTGGAATTGTGTGTCCTTTCCCTGAGCAGTTCTGGGCCAAAAGAACGGGGAAAGAGTGTCTGCAGAGAAAAAGCTAACAAACAAACAAACAAACAAAGAAAAAATAACTGATGGTTCAGGCGATAATTTTATAGCATTGGAGAAGTGAATGGATACCTTGGCTTCGCCTTTCTTTTTAGAGAATGATTTTAAGCAGGCTGTGCCAGGGCCTCTGGCAGGCTGCTTTTTATGACAACGTGCCTGCCTGGTGGGTACAGGCTGTCCACATGGGGAGAAAACACTTGCCACCAAACACTTGCCTGAATCCTCTTCAGGAGAACATCCCTAAAATGCTTCTCATGGGATGTTTGGGGCCAGAATTAAGAAATCTCTCTAGGAAGAAAGTACTCTCCCAGTCTGTCGCCCATGGCTGGTCTTTTTCTGCTCAAGTTTGAATAATTTCTTTCTAAGAAAAATACCTGGAGTAATTATTCATTTTTTCCCCCAGTGGGGAAATGTTTAGTTTTGTAGCGTAGGTTCCTGTGAGGACACAGGGTTGGTCCCACATCTCGAATTTGCCGGGCGGGTCAGAGTGATTTACAGCCTGTAGCTTTAGGTCTGCCCTAGTGAGAGAACAGTCAAAGCATGTTTGCCTAAGTCCTCCTCTTAGCAGATCGAGTTGTAATCTTCCCAGCCAAGCTCCTATCTAGATCAACATCCATATTTCAGTCTCAGGGGCAAGCCAGCCTCAAAAGTTTGCGTATTGTTAGGGTAATTAAATCAAGGCTTTGGCACCGCACAAAGAGATTTCCCAGAAATCTTGGGCCCCAAAGAGGACTCATGTCAAACAGAATCAGTTCAGCTTGCTCAAGAAAAGGAAAATTACAGTAACACTTACAAGCGGGATCAGCACAAATCTAATGTTTTCCCAGAGTGATCCGGTCTCTGGCTTTGCCAGCAGAGTGCTTTGTATAAATAACACGGAGTTAGCGTGAGGTTGTGATGGTTGGGCAAAATGACCCCCCAGGAACATTGCTCCCTCATGTAAGTTCTTTCAGGGGCCACTTCTGCAGATAGGTCCACCGCGCGATGTGAATTTAAAAGGGAACAGGTGTGTGCACCAGGTGTATATCTGAATCTCACCAACCAAGTGTATGCATGCACTTCCTGTTCTCCTGGAACGTGAGTGAAAGCCTCATATTTGAAGGGCTGCTGTGGTCAAGGCCTGGGGGATTGCACCCTGTGCCGACAATAATGGTTTGCAAGTCTCGGTGTTTGGCAGGTTACCATGAGACGTCCTGAGCTCAGGTGGCTTTGGTACCAGTCATTTGCCCACGGCTCGGCATGGAAAGGAAGATGAGGAAGGGGAGGGGGATTCACAGAGGGGCTCTAAAGGGACTTCTGTTTGTAGTTCTCCCCCCCTCGTCTGAAAGTGGAACCCCCGGGACCCCACTTATGAGAAGACCATGCTGCTGGAGACACCACGGCTGAGAGTGGCGGACTGAAGTCAGCAAGTCACCGGAGTGCACTGTTTGGCTGGGAAAGACGGTCCAGCCAGCAAAGTGGAAGTCTTCATTACAACCAAGGCAGGAGGCGATTTTGTTTTTCTTGCTGGTTTTAAAATCTAGTGGCCCCGCAGGGTGGAGGCCATTGTTGGTCCATCTGCAAAGCCGAGTGCCCCCAAAGTGGGGATAATTAGCTAGGGTTGCGGCCGGCTGTTGGCGGAGTATCTAGCCCTGCTGAGGCACGAGAAGCCTAAGTGAAAAACTGTCCCGTTTCAACAGTACTCTGACATTGGTCCAGTGAGATGATGGCTCAGGGGCTAATTGCCACCAAGTCCGATGACCCGGGTTCAATCCCCGGGTTCTACAGAACGTGCGCCCCAGCACCGTCATGCTCCAACACGCCACGCTTTGCAGTTCGCTGCTGAGGACACTTCTTGAGCGCCTCCAATTTCTTAATGAACCCCGCTGTTTATATTCGTGTTTCTAGACTGTATAATAATGGATTCCCTGTGAAGCATCCCAGGCAGGCCGTTAATTGCTCCAAAGTACGGTTTAATCCTATGCTCCATGGCAGGAAGTGAGTAAGATCATAAAGGCCTTTACTGCTGAAAACCACACTTAATATTTTTACGGCCCAGTTGGCCTGACAAAATAGTCTCTGTGAGTCATCACTTCAAAGCAAGGCCCTGGGATTTATGGAAGACTGTAACAGCCGCCCATGCCCATTGTAGGAAGGCCCATGAACTTGAACTGCTCTGCCAAGGCCTCTCTAGTACAAAGAAATGCATAAGAGAGAGGCTGCAAAATGGCCTTGGGAGACACGTGACCAGGTGTAGTTGCTGCAAATCTTTCAGCCACACACAGGCACACTGTCCATGCATACACGTGTTCATGCGGGTGCATACATGTGTGCTTACGCGAGTAGGAGGCAGGAGGTCAATCTTGAATGCTGTTCCTCAGGAACAATGCCACTTGTCTTTTTGAGGCAAGAGTCTCTTCCAGGGGCCTGGGGTTCACTTCCTGTCTCTGCCTCCCCAGCACTGGAATTACAAGCATTAGTTACATGCCTGGCTTTATATGTGGGTGCTGGAGACTGAATACAAGTTTTCATGTTTTTTGTGGCAAGTACTTTACTGGCAGAAATTTCAGCTCGTTGATTATATTTCCGATGGCTTAGCTTTTGTGAATTTTATTAGTTCAGTGAATGATCTAGATGGTCGTGTTCCTTATAAGCTCCCAGGGTGCAGAAACCTCATGGCTTGCACGGACACCATCGTTTGATATCTCAACTTTGGCACAGGCAGTGAGGTTCACCTACATCTTATCAGCTGTCACTTGAAAGCCATTTCCTCTTTTCTTTAGATCTCAAAGACCTTTTTGCATCATCTAAGTTATTCACTGAGAGGGGCTGGAGGTTGGCCAGCGGTGTAGAGCATCTGATCTTCCAGAAGACCTGAGTCCAGTTCCCAGCACCTATATAGAAAGGGGGCTTCCAACCGCCTACAATTACAGCACCGGGGGACCGGTTACCCTCCTCTGGTGTCTGTAGGTATCGGCATGCAGCTGGGCATACCAACACACGCAGACGCATAGATAAAAGTAAAATGAATCTTAGAATAGCTGTTTACTGAGTATGCCCCCTGTGTCTCAGACGCTGCTTAGACGTGGGTGACTAGGTTGGGCCAGGCAGAGGCCTGACCCACAGAGCAGACATGATGCTGTCTTTCTGTTTCACGTTCTTACTGGTGAACAGGACCTGCCAACCCCTTCAGCTGCTCATCTAGAACCTTCCAAGCTTCCTAGCGCCAGCCAGTTATTAAAGCTTAAGTGGATGCCATCTGGCTTTCATCTTTCCCTCTTTTCTGCCCCATGCTTGCTATTTTAAAAGCATACGCAGTTGCTTGTTTTCTCTTCTTCTTCTTCATGTTTCCTAAGACAGAAAGAGTGGAAGGTCTCCAGCCATCACAAACCCACACTCTCACAGACGCCTGGAATTGTCTGTCTTCTCTCTCTCTCTCTCTCTCTCTCTCTCTCTCTCTCTCTCTCTCTCTCTCTCTCTCTCTCACACACACGGTAAGAGTATTTTTGAGACACGAGGCGTGTCTTTGACGGGAGGTGTCATTCTGTAATGGGCGGGGACGCTGTAACATGTCCTAGTATCTCAGGTCGCCTTACAGTTTGTGAGCCGCCTGCCCCAGTCCTGAGTGCTGGGATTACAGGTGTGCACCACCGTGCCTGGTGGGATAAAACCGTCTGACAACAAATGCTCCATCTGTTTTGAACTGGGTTTGTGCAGCACGCAAACAACAAACATTTAAGGGCGTACATTCGTTTGTAGACATGTTAGCTCTATACCAAAGTCCGAGAGAGTGAGGGGAGGGACTCAGCCGCATTCCTGACAGCTGGTGTTAACTGCGTTGCATCTTGGCATGGATGCCCTGGTGTGACTAAATGGGGACTTTGCAGGAACAACCCTATCAGTTACTCTTCTTGTTGCTAGGACCAAACCCTGACAAGAAAGAGGAAGAGCTTCTTTTGGCTCGTAGTTTAAGACACCATCATGATAAGTGTCTTAGTTTTCTTCTGTTGCTGGGATAAACACCAAGATCCAAAGCAACTTGGGGAGGGAAGGGCTTACTTGGCTTACACATCCCACTCACAGTTCACCACTGAGGAAGCCGGGACAGGGACTCAAGCAAGGCAGGGACCTGGATCTAGGAACTGACGCAGTGACCAAGGCCAACAGACACTGCAATTGCTGGCCTGCTCCCCACCGTTAGCTCACCTGCTTTTCTTACACACCCCAGGACCACGAAGTGGGCTGGGCCCTCCCACATCAACTGTTAAACAAGAAGCTTCCTTGCCAAGTTGCCTACAGAGCAATCTGAGGGAGGCATTTTTCTCAGTTGACATCTCCTCTTCCCAGATGGCTGGCGGGCACGGCAGGTAAGACACGGCACCAGGATGAAGCAGCTGATCACGGCCGGGAAACAAGAGAGCAGACAGGAAGTGGGGGCCAAGCCATAAAACGTCAAGGCTCACCCCCACCCCAGTGACCCACTTATCAGAAGGTTTCCTAGAGGTTTCCGAGGCCTTCTCAAACAGCACTATAGGCCGGGGACCAAGTGCTCTCAAACACATCTCACGTTCAAACTGCCACAAGCTCTAGGCTTAGTGACTCCCGCCGACAGAGCTCAACAAACGCTGCACAACGCACCTACTGCGTGCTTCCCTGTATTCATGGGCTCAGGAGAGGGAGGCTGCTTGGTGTGGAATTTTCTCCACAGGGCACAGATGAAGGACTCGCTGTGGTTTCTCTTGCAGGCTCCTCTCTCTGGGTACCCACTTGAGGGTCCTTACTATCCAGCCACAGAAGCTCGTCTGTGTACCCTTGAGCACAGCCCAGCAATGGCGCTTCTGTTATCTACAAAATATTTGGGTGTGGGTTTGGCGGTGAGACTTCCCTGAACTCAAAGGCTCTTGTGAACTGGTACTTGACCACACAGATTATTAAAAACACACACATGCCACACACACCCACCGTAACACACACACACACACACACACACACACACACACTCCATTGGCTAAAATAATTAAAAGATATTGCAAATAAGTCAACATTGACAGTGATTGCCCCTAGGGGTGGGCTGGGGGAGGGGGGACACCAAGTCTTACACCTGGGCACTGCCCCAATTTCTCCCCAAGTCATGTATCCCAGGAATTTCCCCAGAAACCCGTCCAACTCATCTGGACCTCTGGCCACCTCTCTCAGAGATATTGTGTATCTAACCAGCTCTGGTAAGTGACACCCCCTCAGCAGCGTCCTAGGAGAGACTTTCTCCTGCCTGGACTGGGGCTGTCGGGAAGGGTGGCTCACTGTCACTACAGCCTCTCAGCTTCGAGCTCAGTCTAGGACCAGACATGTTTCTGTCTGCTTCTCTGTGTCAGCTGCTCACAGAGCTGGTGGGCTGGTCACAGCAAGAGTCCTGATCGCCCCTGGTTACAGGCCAAGTGTTCCAAACAGCAGGCCTTTCACAGCTGGGGAAAGAAACCCCAGCCTGACCCGCTGGGCATGCCCCACAGCCACATGCGGCTCCCCTCGTGTCAACAGAACTGATAACCAAATCGGGCTGCTTGGCTCTCTGTCCCCGGTGGCCTTGCCAGCCTGCTACCCTCCAAGTCCCAGTTAATAGGCAATGGCGCTCCAACCAGAAGGCAGGAGTTGAGGGCTTGTTTACCGCACAGTTAAGGGGCAAATACAACTTAATCACAAGGAAAACAGCTTTTATGAGATCCATGGTGAGCCGGCAGCCTTATTAAAGCATCCAGAAAGTTGAAACATAGACTTCCCTTCGATCTTGACTCTGCCATGGGACCATGGGAGGGGAGGGCAGGGACAGGTGGAGTGGCCTGCGGGTTTGCTGTTTTTTTTTTTTTTGTCTGTATCTGCCAGGGTTAAGTGGCCCGGCTGTGCGCACGTGGCCCTGCCGGCTTGGGCTGCGGATGAGCGTGCAGAGAAACACAAGGTGAGGAACGGCTTGCCTGACTCTCCAGGAGCGTGGGCTGTGTGCCAGGAAGTTCACGCCTGCCCGTGGAAGACCCCTGTGTCCACCTTCTAAAAGAAGAAAAGCTAAGGGCACGCACGGACTTTGGCAACTTCGGAAGGCCGCACCGGTTACGTGTGAAGTAGCTCTCGAGTCCAGGTCGGGCTGTGTCTGAAAGGAGATCGGATGGGAACGTCCAGATTCGTAAAGGATGACATGAAACCCGGGATGGCTCATACATCAAAGATGCGGTGGAGACCGGCGGTGGTGGTGCCCGCCTTTAATCCCAGCACTGGGGGGGGGGGTGCGGAGACAGGGAGGATCTTTGTGAGTTCGAGGCCAGCCTGGTCTACAGAACGAGTTCCAGGACAGCCTCCAAAACAATACAGAGAAACCCTGTCTCGAAAAACCAAAAAAAAAAAAAAAAAAAAAAAAAAAAAGAAGAAGAAGAAAAAACACAAGCCAGGGATGAGGGTGGGGTGAGGGTGGGGTTGGTGGCAGTGGTGGTGGCGCACAACCTTAATCCCAGCGCTCGGGAGGCAGAGGCAGAGACAGGCGGATCTCTGTGAGTTTGAGGCCAGCTTGGTCTAAAGTTCCAGGACAGCCAGAGCTACACAGAGAAACCCTGTCTCAAAAAAACAAAACAAAACAAAACATTGCAGAGAAATGACACAGACATTTTGAGAGGAGACTGTCCTCATGGAAAATCTCCTGTAGGCCTCGAATATTGCCATAACAAACATTCTTATTCTTTGATACTGGGGACCCCTTGAAAGATTTGGGGTGGCAAGTGTGTAACGCAAAATATAAAAACCCATAGATAGACATTGGGCTTCAAGCTGTTGGTCAGATAAGCAAAGCAGCCGGGTCACTGGGTCTCATCTCTACCCAGGCGGAAGCCACCCTGCCTTCAGTGTGACTGGAGACCAATTGCCCATACATTGCTGGAGACCAAAATGCCCTGGACTGAATATCTGCTCCCATCTTATATGCCTCAAGTGCTGGGAGTAGAGGTGTGGGATCCCAAGTGCTGAGCTCACCTTTGTGTGAGCTGTTTCTTTTGTAGACTGGGTCAGTTTCACGTTAGCTCAGTGTGGCCGTGAGCTCACAGAGATCCAGCTGCCTGTCTCTTGAGCCCTGGGATTAAGGGTGTGTATTGCCACTGCCTGGCTCTATGGCTTGCGGCTAGCTTTGCTTTCTGTACTTTCAGGCAAACTTTAGTAAATCATAAGTGATGTATCACCACAGGCAGCTATCAGGTGAAATCCTTGTTTTAGGAAACATAATCTGAGGCATTGGACAAAAACAGGGATGGTTGTTATTAACTACTTACATGTAACATATTTTATGCTTTTTAAAGATTTGTTTTTATTTGTGTGTATAGGTTTGTGCTCTGATGGTGCAAGTGCCTGGGGTGTGCAAGTGCCCTGGGTGTGCAAATGCCCTGGGTGTGCAGGTGCCCTGGGTGTGCAAATTCTCCCAGAGACCAGCTAGAGTTACAGACAGTTATGAACTTCCTGATATGGGCACTGGGGACCAAACTCCTTTAGAAGAGCTGCAATTTTTTTTGCACAGTATATCCTTATTTTCATTCATACTTATTATTTATTTACTTTACATACCAACCACAGTTTCTCCTCCTTCCTCTCCTCCCATTCCCTCCCCCACCTTCCTTCTACCCCTCTCCCCCAATCCACTCCTTGTGTGAGTTTCCATGCTCCATGGCTACAGGTGTACCAGAGGGCATCAGATCCCAAGGAATTGGAGTTACAGGAGGTTAAGAGCTACCATGTGGGGGCTGGGAACTGAATCCAAGTCCTGGGCTCAAGAGCAGCAACCCTTGAGCCACCTCTGCAGATCTAATTAATGCATTTATTTTGTGCTGAAGCCAAAGTTACTTTTGACTTCTTCTACCTAAGTACCCTGGATTATTTCCTTTGGATTCAATAGCTTCCTCCTGGAGGGATCAGGGAGGCTCGCAAAACAGGGCAGAGGTGAAAGACCCAGGAAGCTCCTCCGACAGAAGCAATAACCAGTTGCTAGGAGAGGGGGAATTCTTGGGCGGAGCTACATGCAAGTTGAGCAAGGATAAACTGAGAACTCAGGGATTAGCTTTCACGAGCCCCCTCGTGCTGTGGTGGTGTGTTAGTTAATGTTTACTGTTGCTGTGAAGGGACTCCATGGCCACGGCAGCTCTTATAAAGGAAACATTTAATTGGGGAGCGTGGTGGCATGCAGGCAGATATGGTGCTGGAGCTGAGAGGCAACAGGAAGTCAACTGACTGCCGCACTGAGTGAAGCTTGAGAAAAGAGACCCAAAGTCCGTTCACACAGTGACACACTTCCTCCAACAGGGCCACACCTCCCAACAGTGCCACTCACTTTGGGGCCATCTTCTTTCAAACCACCACAGGTGGGATTTTGCTAGTGTAGCCGTCCAAGACTCCCCTATGCCTATAAGTAACCACCCATCTACGATCCCCTGAGTATCTCAGTAAAGTCACTGGTTCGCCATGGTAGACTTAGTTGGTCTACGGTTGGTTCCCCATTTATGGTAAAAAGACATCTGTCCATTTCTTCTGGGGAAAATAGTCACAGGACACTGGCTGTTAGAACAAGCGGTCACCATACAGACCCAGGGAAACCAGCATAGAGGATTTCAGGCTTCAACTAAAAGCAGCGAGAAAACACAGCTAGTGTATAAGGAGGTTGTTCTGGTTTTATGTCTGTTGCTCTGACAAAAAGCTATTAGGGGAGTTTGGGGAGGGGATTTATTTGGCTTATACTTCCATAGTCATAGCCCATCATTGAGGGAAGTCAGGCAAGGAACTCAAGAAAGAGCTTCAAAGAAGGAACCATGGAACAACGCTGCTTGTTGGCTTTTCTTCTTCTTCTTCTTCTTCTTCTTCTTCTTCTTCTTCTTCTTCTTCTTCTTCTGCTTCTTCTTCTTCTTCTGCTTCTTCTTCTGCTTCTTCTTCTGCTTCTTCTTCTGCTTCTGCTTCTTCTTCTGCTTCTGCTTCTTCTGCTTCTTCTTCTTCTTCTGCTTCTTCTGCTTCTTCTTCTTCTTCTGCTTCTTCTGCTTCTTCTTCTTCTTCTGCTTCTTCTGCTTCTTCTGCTTCTTCTTCTTCTTCTGCTTCTTCTGCTTCTTCTGCTTCTTCTGCTTCTTCTGCTTCTTCTGCTTCTTCTGCTTCTTCTTCTTCTTCTTCTTCTTCTTCTTCTTCTTCTTCTTCTTCTTCTTCTACTTCTTCTTCTTCTTCTTCTACTTCTTCTTCGTCTTCTTCGTCTTCTTCGTCTTCTTTGTCTTCTTCGTCTCCTCCTCCTCCTCCTCCTCCTTCTATTTTTCCAGACAGGGTTTCTCTGTGTAGCATTGTAGACCAGGCTGGCCTCGAACTCAGGGAGATTGCCTGCCTCTGCTCCTGAATGCTGGGATTAAAGGTGTGTGCCATCACTGCCCAGTGGTCTTGGCCTCCTTACATCACTTAACAATCAAGACAATTCCCCACAGATGTGCCCACAGGCCAACATGATTTGGACAATCCTTTAACTGAGTCTTTCTTCTCAAATGAGTCTAAGTTGTGCCCAGTTGCCAGTTGAAACTAACTAGGATAGCTCACACAATAAATAGAGAATTGGCTGATTATATTAATATTATGATTTATAATAATCGGAGACCAAGGATGCATGGAATGCTGCCATTGTAGAACAAGACAAAGAACCAGAGAACCTCAATAGCCATGGGTTTGTGATAGAAGCTCTGATTGGCTTGAAGGAAAATGTGAATATTAGGTTCTTGAATTACTGGCCTAGAACCCACAGCCTGAAGTCCAGGGAATTTTTGTGTGTGTGTTCTGAATCTGCTTATCTCTTAAACCACAGAGTGGCTGCAAGTCAAACAGTTCTATAAGGTAGATTGATTGCCAAATTACATCACCAGTTGAATTTGAAACTTTAGGAGGCTTATTATTTGATAAATAGGTGTTTCTAATGAATGAGAATAGTAGGTAGGATCCAAGAACTGAAGGGGAAATCGGAAGAGATTAAATGTCTAACCTCAACCAAATTCCATTTGTTGGTAAATAATACTCCGAATTTGCCTGTGTCCTAATTCCTTGAACCTGAAGGGACTTTGCTAATGTGTCTAAGGACCTTGAGGTGGGGAGAGAAAACTCCCAACCACATAGGAAGTCCAGTTTGATCCTGCGAGTTCTTAAAGGTAAAGAGGAATATGACTTTAGAGGAAAGTTAGAGATGAAGTACTGTTGGCCCTGAAGATGAAGGATGGAGCTGCAGCCGGGGAGTGGACCTGGCCCTCTAGAAGCTGGAAAAGACCAGGAAGCACCCTTTCCCCAACAGTTCCTGACAAGGGCCCAAGAGATCGGGCATAAATTGTGCCTGCTTGTTTTCTTTCTTTGTTTCTTCGTATTTCCCTCCCTCCCTCCCTTCCTTTTGACATGGTTTTTCTATTTAACAGCTTTTGCTGTTCAGAACTTGCTTTGTAAACCAGGCAGGCCTGAAACTCACAGAGATCTGGTTACCTCTGCCTCCCAAGTGCTGGGATTAAAGCTGTCTACCACCACTGTCCAGCTATAAATGGTGCTTTCCTGACTGGGTAAATTCTCCTTTGTGGACCAGACTTAGAGAAGCTACAGTGCTCTCCTAGGGACTGATGCTCGGATTGGGGGCAATCTGTTGCTTGTGGACTGAGCTGCCTGTTATGAAGTGATATTACTAGCAGAGAGAAGCATCTAGAAGCCTTCAGCCATCAAATGGAATCTTTAAAGGCAGGAATGAGTTTGGGTAGGCCCCCAAAGACACGAGGAATAGCATTCAGTGGGGCTTAACTTTTATTATGGTCTGTTGGGGAAGTCCTGTGTATATGTCAATAAAGCACTGTTGGCCAATAGGGAAGCAAGATAGGTGGGAATAGGAGTCCAGGAGGACTCTGGGTAGGAGAAACACAGGAAGTCAAGATGTAACCGCCATAGAGATAAGAAGCCTGGAAACATCTCCGGTAAGAGAAAATACTTAGATTAGCAATTATGGGATAAATACTTAAGTCAGATCTAGACAGTAAGAAACAAGCAAGGCCAACAGCTTCATAATTAATACAGCGCCTTGTGTGTTATTTGGGGACTACGACATGGCAGAGCCCAGGCGACTGGCAGGGAAAAACCAAGCAGCAGAAAAGAAAAAGGCTTATCTTTACAATGGTCTGCTCTTGTCCTGTGACAACCCCTCCCTCAGTCTGCATCTGTGACACCCTGTGGAGTCTCAGGTATCAGACGACTCAGGTGGAAATATTTTACATCTGGTAGAAGCAGGGTGTCATGGCGTAGCAGCTCCCTAAGACTTTGAATGAGAGTGAATAAGAGAAATGCCAATACCTTCCCTGGGGGTAGAGTTTTGAACAATGTGCTTCACCCAATTTGTTTGGAAAGACAGATGGCTTAAAGGGAATATTTACACAAATCTATGACGGGAATAAGGAAGGCCCCAGGGTTCAGCAGGTGATCAAGACCATATGGGATGAGATAAACAGCTTTACCTGGACCAAGGTATAGTGGGGGAATCTAGAAATATAGACTAATCACCAGAGCACACAGTAGATTCAGTTCTCCTGCAGGACATTCCAGAAGTCAACTAGACACCTCTGGAGTACTACAGTCCTAGGGAAACTAAGTGGTCACAGGAGGTTTCCCCGCCAAGGAATCAGCCCCTACCAGAGTGTCCCTTCCTGAGACTTGGCTCTATCTAGGAATGCTCATAGGATAGCAAGAGAAAACCTGGTGAGCTTGCTGGAGAGCCTACAGTCTGGTAAGGGACAGAATAAAGTGGTGTTATGGGGTCTCAGGGATGGGAGACTAGGTCACAGCGAGCTGTGACTCAGGGTGGCTGCTGTTCTCAAGCCAGGATGGAAATATTTCTTTATCCAGGCCCACTGGTTTGCAATGGTTGAGAAGCAGCTCGGAGGCGAGGGGGCAATTGTGACTAGAAGCCTTAGAACAGAACCAGAGAGTCTGCTCTGGTGACAGACATCTCTTAGCAAACCGAGGAACCCAATGACTAGAGCTGAGACCACGCCAACTCCTTTCCCATCTCCCCTGACGCTAGCCTGGTGGTCTCAGGGACTAAACAACCAGGGAGGCAGTGACGGAGGCTGTGGGTTAACCATGGGGTCAACCAAATGGTCTTTCCTTCCCGGGCAGACCTGGCTGGGCCACCTATGGCCACCGAGGTTGCCAGTGGTAGAAACCAGTAGCCTTGAGCTGAGGTAAGGGCGGCTAATTGAGAATTACATTTGATCCCGAAGTAGCTCAAGGCCTCACTTGTTGTGGGGATTACTTCAACAATGTTGTGTTACATTTGTTTCTGCTGCTTTTGTTAACTATGTGAAGATGTGTTACACTTGTTTGCCCTGCATTTGTTTAATTATGAAAGAATGTGCTGTTTCACCTTGCCTGCCTGAGGCACCTGATTGGTCTAATAAAAAAGCTGAGCAGGCAATATCTATGCAGGAGAAGGCTAGGCAGGGCTGGAGGGCAGAGACAATATGTAGGAGGAGGAATCTAGGCTGGAGAGAAGAGAGAAGGAGGAGAGGATGGGAGAGAAAGATAGGGACACATCCAGGGCCAGTCAGGCAGCCAGCAGACATGGAGAAGCAGGGGGAAAGTAAGACGTACGGAAAGAAAGAAAGGTAAAAAACCCTGGGGTGCTGGGTGGTGGTTGTGCACACCTTTAATTCCAGCACTCAGGAGGCAGAGGCAGGCGGATCTCTGTGAGTCTGAATCCAGCCTGGTCTAAAGAGCAAGTTCTAGGACAGGTTCCGAAGCTACAGAGAGAAACCCTGTCTCAAAAACCCCCAAACAAACAAACAAACAAACCCAGAGGCAAAAACATACTTAAAGAGAAACAGGTTCATTGAAGTTAAAAGAGTGAGCCAGAAATGAGCTTAAGCTAGGCTGAGCTTGCATAACTAATAAGAAGGCTCTGTGTCATGATCTGGGAGCTGATTGATTGCTGGCTCAAAAGAAAAAGCCTAGTCCACTCGCTTGTACTAAGATTTCAGCGGGCCCAGCTACACACATCTGCTACTGTGATGTGAGGAGACTCTGTCCTGGATGGAGGAGTGATAGGTCTGACTGGGAACTTCCCACACTGTGCGTTAGGTTCCGGGAGTGAACCTAGTGCCTTGCTTGGGCCTTTTGCCCAGGGTCTGATAGTTCTGTGGAAAAGCAAAGTGAAGGTAGCATCGACTGAGAGCCACTTGCATGCTGGAGTCAGACCGGAGCCTTCATATACGGCTCAGCTCAAATAGAATCCAAAATAGAAGGGATCATGTCTATAGTCCCAGGGCTTGGGAGGCTGGGGTAGGAGGCTTGTCACGAGCTCAAGGCCAGGCTGGGCCACACAGACAAGGTCTCAATAACACAAAACGACAAAGAAAAGAATCTTGACTCAAAGCAGGCATAGAACAGATGGCGGCGCTCGACAGGTTGACCTGAGTGAGGTTGTCAGGGGTTCTGTTCAGCTGTTAAGAACCGAGGCTGTTAGAGATGGGCTCAGTGGTTAGAGCACTGGTTGCTCTTGCAGAGGGCCTAAGTTCAGTTCCCTGCATGGTGGCTCATAACCATCTGTAACTCCGGCCTCGGGGGACCTAACTCTTCAGGTAGTTGCTTTTACGTCACGCATAGGCACACAATCGAAACACTGGTGCATGAACTAGACCGAGAAACACGCGTGAACTCCACTTGGAAGGCAAAGAAAACTCATGGAGAGAGTAAGCCTAAGCCTTCAAAATTATCTTCTTGGTGTCTGTAGAGAAAAAGGGGCTAGGAAACCAGTGGGGAGGATGCCGCAATGGTCATGTGACAGACAAGGACAGATGGTTGGAGTGGCAGAGAATCTGGGGAAGGCGGGACAGACTCTAACATGCGTGTGCAGGGGTGGCTGGATTCATTGGGAGCAAGGTTCCTCGGGCGTTTCTAACTCGAGTGTGTAGATGAACGTGTCTGTCACTGACGGAGTTGTGGAGACAAGAGGAAGCCAGGGGTTTGGGAGGAAGAGTGTTTAAGGCGTGTACAGCACGAGGTGCTCTCAGCTGCGTGGAAACGGTGTCCACCTGGAAACCTGAATCATTGTGAGTCAAGGATTCAACTCGGTGGTGTAGGCTGAAAAGAGGTGGTTTGGGAGTTGTCGGGAAGCTAAGCAGAAGCACAAGCTGAGTGTGGTGGCTCACACCTGTGACCCGGGCACTTCAGAGACTGAGGCAGGAGGATGACTGCCAGTTTGAAGTTAGCCTGGACTATATAGTGAGCGTCAGCTCAGCCTGGTCTGTGGAATGAGAGCCTGTCCCAAAACAACAGTGACCGGAACAACAGTGGCAGAATAAACAAACCAACCAAAACCCCCGAGCAAGTAGAAATCATTGTCAAGAAGAATGCAAAAACAAAACAAAACAAAACAAAACTAGAAACTTCCTCTAGGTTACTTCTGGTAGTCTTTCCCATTTGATATAAGCAGGAGTCGTCTGGGAAGGGTACCATCAATTGAGGAATGACCTCCATTAGATTAGCCCATAGGCAAGTCAGTGGGGGGCATTTTTCTTGGTTCATGATTGATGTGGGAGAGCCTAGTCCGTTGCGGTGGTGCCACTCCTGGGCCCGTGGTGTTGGGAGGTGTCAGAAGGTAGCTGAAGTTGAGCCTGGCGAGCCGGCCAGTAAGCAGGGTTTCTACAGGGTGTCTGCTTCAGTCCCTGCCTTGACCCCTTCCTAATAGACAGCTGTTGTGCCCAAATTCTGAAGCCCAAAATCACCAAGAGGCCCATTTCCATGCAAAATCAGAGAGTCTTTTATTGTAGTTGTTTAACAAGCTAAACCATTAGCTCGGGCCCTTCATCTATCCACCACGGCAGATGGCTGGAGAAAGACTCCGAGAATCTGTGATGTGGGGATCTTAAAGGGCAGTGTAAACCAGCCAGTGGTGGCGCACGCCTTTAATCCCAGCACTCGGGAGGCAGAGGCAGGTGGATCTCTGTAAGTTCGAGGCCAGCCTGGTCTACCAAGCGAGTTCCAGGACAGCCTCCAAAACAATACAGAGAAACCCGTCTCGAAAAAACAAACAAAACAAAACAAAAAAGTAGTGTAAGGGGAGTTGTCTAGGGGTATGAAACAGTTTCAGGATTGGTGCACTTCCAGGTTTGGCCAACCTGCCCTGTGTTGATTGGTCAACTGGTTGTTATGGCCCATAGGCCCACCCAGGGCGGTTGCTATGCTCTGCAGGTCATTGTTGTGCACTATCCATAAATCATACCCAGAGCCGTAAAGCACAGCCACGCCAACTGACTTCTGATTGACCTCCTAGTGACCAGGACAGGCGTGGCAAGGTCATGCAAGCACATGTTAGCCTGCCATGGCTGCTAAAAAGGGGGGGGGGTACTGGTCACTGCATACTACACAGCAAGCTGCAAGATTAAATGCATCCTTTACTCCCTAAGTTGCCTTTGGCTACGGTATTTATCATAGCACTGAAGGCGCACTAGGACGAGTTCAGAGACCCTCAGTTGACAGAAGTCACTTACTGGTTAGGACTTACTGTGGGCTTCTCCGCACTGTGTGGGCTTTCCATACAGCCTTGCCTCTCACTGCATCTCCTCAACAGTCTCTGGTACAGGACATGGCGTCCATAGAGGCCAATGACTATGCACCCTTCCTGTGCACAGAAGGATAGGCCCAGAGTACCCAGAGCTAGTGTCTCCTGAGCACCCTTGGGCTCCACGGATGAATTCTCTTTCTCTGAGGAATGACGTGTGATCCTAAGTTCCAGAACCGCCTAGCAGGACCTCCTCACTCAGGGAGAAGGCCCTCTGGCTGTGTACATACTTCCTGGTTCACCGCCCATCCCCCAGCTCTTCCTATCCCCTCCCAAATGAACTACTTCAACCCAAGTTGGTGCCTCTGGGCGTGCTTCAGGGTGAATCTGCACTAAGCCAGCTTTCTAGTTCACCCATTTGAAATGTACAAACTGCTTCTGTCTTTTCTCTGCTGCAGAAGACACCAGGGGCTAGAGACACCTGTGGAAAAAGCCCCTCATCTGTGCCTGGAAACAGGTGTAACAGTAAGTGTGTTTTGTTTTTAACTAATCTTCCCTTCTCAGGACTTCAAAGTGTGTTCCCTGTGGGCGAGCGCAGGGCGGGCACCTAGCAGAGGAGTCAATCATGTGAACTGTGAAAAAGGCTTTCAAGGCCTGGTCTACATAGAGAATTCTAGAGCAGCCAGGGCTACACAAAGAAACCCTGTCTCACAAACAAACAAACAAACAAACAAACAGCAAAAGGAAAAGTGGAAGAAAAGATTGGTATTGGTTGAAGTCCAACAGGATCGACTGTTTCCTCGAGCCTCTGCAAATGTGAAATATCGAGAGTGCAGACATAAACCAGGGTGCCTGCAGCTCGGTTACACAAACAGCTCACTTCAAACCCAGGTGGGAATTCCCCTGCCTACGAAGCAGGCTCCTGCCTAACGCAGGGCTCGGGGAACCGTGGTGTTCAAGACAGACACAAACACTGCTCAGAGCTGGAACAAATGCCTGGTCTGTCTTGTCCAGTACCCCTCAAATATTCCCAGCCGAAGACTCATTAGCCAAGTGTCAAGGCCAGCAGAGCAGTCACCCTGTGCCAGGGCTTTCTGTACCCTCAGACCTTCGCTGACCAAACTGAATCAAATCCAGAGGTTAAAAAAAATGTATCCTCCCTCAACCCTAGTGACCACAATGACTCTTTCCATAAAGGCATCCAGATGTTTAATTTTTTTTCCAAAAGAAAAATTCTTAACAAAACCAAAACAAAAGTAACTGAGGAAGGATCACTTTTCCGTTGACTTTTTAACCCAAGTACAGCTGGTCGGGCCTTCGGAAACCGCAGATACAGTTCCCTGACCACTTCTCCTCTGCCTCTGCCCCTTCCCTGACACAGGTGCCTTCTGCCTCACAGCGCTGCTGGCTGGGCACTCATGACCAGGAGGAAGCTTCAATGGCTGCGAGTCCCCTGGTCATGTGTACAAGCAGGCCTTGCCGTCAGCGAGGAAATCCCCTCAACTGCTGGCCTGCAGACGGGGAAAGCAGCGTCAGGGGGAGCTGGTGTCACAGGGGCTTTGGGGCCGTTCCTTCTGTGAGAGTCAAGGTCATTTTGGGCAGATGAGAACTGGATAGTTTCACTGACCAGAGTAGGAAGCAGTCATTTAAAAGCAGGTCATACAAGCCCCATTCTCAGGAGCTGTTCATCCTCCCTCTGAAATCCCCAAAGCCCAAGCTTAGGAGGGGTGCCTCCTCTACGAGTTTTTAAACGTCTCCTGATTTTTTTGGTACTAAGATAAAGTTCCATGGGGACAGTGGAGGCGACAGCCCCTCTGTGGGCAGTGGGATGCTTGAATGCCTAACCTGGGCCTTCCCGCCTTGGTCAAGCACGGCTGAAGTGAGATCCCTGTGTGTGTCCATCCCATAGTTTGTTTGTTTGGCTAATGCACTGGCTCGTACCTAAAATGCCAGTTCAACCACCGGTTTGTTTTGCTGGTGTTTGGTTTATACATAAACATGAGTGTGAAACTTTTTTTTTAAGTACAAATTTTATTTTTATTATGGCTGCTTTGCTTTTTGTTTCAAAGGGATGGCAGGGTTACCCGCAGCAGCTGTACTCAGCCCAGCTGGAAGGCCCCCGGGATTTTGAGCTTCAGTTTCTTAAAAAGGGGCTGTGTGTTGAACATTCAAGTGTTGTTAACCATCTCTATTTTATTTTCCCTGAAGCTCCCTGTGGAGAAGAATCCAAGACCACCTCCGGCTCAGACAGTTGGGGAAGGCGGGGGCTGAAGAATTGGCTGGAGTGGTTTTTAGACTAGGGTGCTGCAGGGGGAGTCTTAGTCTGTTGTGTACTGACTGTGACAGAATGCCCCAGGGCTGAGTAACGTGTAAATAGTAGAGATGGATTCAGCTCAGGGCGACAGCTTTCAGGAGTCAGCTCTCTCCAGCTTTACCTGCTGAAATGTTATTTTATTTTTGCTTTGTTTGGTTCTTTTTTTGGTATCCATTTTTTTTTTTTTTTGGTGAGTTTTCGTGATGTCATGTCTTGGAGGAAGACAGCACACATAGACAGCTGAATTGCTGCTGGCTCAGGTCTCTTTTCTTACAAAAGCCACTAATCTCATCGTGGGGGTCTTGCCTCTAAAAATACTGTTACACTATTAAATGAGGATTTCGGGATTAAGTGCCCGTGGACTTTTGTGGGGCACGGGCAAATCCTGCCAGAACGCTACCCACCAGAGCCTTCCATGTTCTCATTATCCAGGGCTCGGTGGAATTTTGTGTGTGTCCCTTTGGGCTTCACCACACCTCACGTGCTCAGACCAACGGCTTTGGCCAGGCTGGACTAGCTTCCTGTGTCATGTCTCACAGCAGAGTGGGATGTCCTGGAATTCTTGTGTGTATAAAGCAAGCGCAAGATAATGTCAATGATTTTTACTTCTTCCTTGGGGTGGGGGGAAGGGAGTCTAAAAACATATCCCTTCCTGAGGACATTGTTATCTTTTTACAAAGCTCAGATAGGAAAGCCTAACTCAGGTAAAAATCCCCAATGTGGACCTGAAACAAAGTTTCACAGTGCCATTCTATCTTCTAAGGGAGGGAACGGAAATAATGACCATCGTGGGGTTCTATTCCTAAGGGTACAACAATGGCGTGTGTGCCTTGTGGTAGCCAGCAGCTTTCTAACTGGACTAAAGGTCCATACACTAAGAGGGAAATCAAGTCCTGAACTGGAAACCTAGCCATCCGTCAGAGTGACCGTGTGCCGCCAAGACCCACCTGAGACATCTAAAACTCGACTCCCATACGTAAGGCTCAGTGATCGCAGAAGGAGGAGGCGTGGGAAGGAAGCACAAGGAACAGGAAGTTTGTCGTCGGATTTTTGTCTCCTAGAAATGCCAGAAAATCTTTACCCATGCTGTCTCATCGATATGGCTACCTAAACAAGACCTGAACAGTGATGGCACCAAAGGGCATGCTAACACCTCATGGAGCCTCAACTAAGGAACGCTGGAAACAGGAAAAATAGTCTTCCCCAGGGGAGACTCTCCAGATTGGTTTTTCAGTACCAAGTGGTCAGCCATGAAGTCATATACATAAAAATAAGATTATACAGACTGGAGAGGTTGTTTTTCTGTATTTACAAATACACACACACACATATATATATACATATATAAAACTAGTAAAGAAATTAAAGGAATATATATATATATAAATTAAAGGGTATATAAATACATATTAAATTTTAGTATGTATGTGTATATATATATATAGTTCATGAATTTAAGAAAGAACAAGGGGAAGGGATGCATGGGAAGGGTTGGAAGGTAGAAAGGGAATGTGGAAATAATGTAATTATATTTTAATTGCAAAAACACTTTTTTAGAAATGTGAGATGTGTTGAGTTCTCTTCCTCAGTTTGTGTTCAATTAATGATATGTAATACATTTAAATTACTTACATTATATATAATTTATATATAATATATTACATACAGTATAATTATATATTATACAATAGCATATATAATACATAATATATGATAATATATAATAACATATAATTTAAATATATAACTAATTTAATATATAAGTAATATGCATATTACATATATATATGTAGTAAATCTAACATATATGAGATAGGATTTCCCTATGAAGCCCTGGCTGTTTAGAAACTCTCTATGCTGACCAGCCTGGGCTCAGATGTACAGAGATTTGGCTATGTTTGTCTCTTGAGTGCTGGGATTGAAGAAGTGCCCCACCATGCTGGCTTGTTTAAAATGCTGACATCCTTAATGTTTTGGGTCTGGGACTGAACCCAGAGCCACGTACCTTGCACTCAACAGACAAGTGCAGTATCCTGGATGCATCTCCATCCCTTACACCAGCTTTCATCAAATTAAAATCCAGTGTGCTCTTGAGTGAAGGTGGTCACTCAATAGCAGAACCCAGTCTATGGAGGTTTATTTGATTCAATTGAAATGATTGGACGCCTTTTGGAAGATTAGTTTTCCAAAAATGATTTTTATTGCTTCTTCTAAGAGAACATGAACTCTAGTTCCCTCTGCTCCAAGGGCAGCCACTTCTTATTCTTACCCCTCCTCTCCCCTTCTCCTCCCCTCTCCCCTTCCCCCTCCCCCTTCATGATTTCCCCTTGTTTTGCTAGAACTATTGGGTTTAAATCTACTATTTTAGGTTTGATACTTAAAAGCATAAACTCACATATTTATGGGGCAATGGGTGATGTTTCAACTCGAGTCTAGGATGTTTATTCTTTTTAAGTTTCTTTAAACTTTATTATTGTGTGTGCGCGTGTGATATGTGTGTGAGTGTGCTGTCCCACGTGGAACTGAGGAGAAAGACAACTTTGTGGAGTTGGTTCTGTCTTTCTACCTTGATGTGGGTTCCAGGACGGAGCTCAGGTCAGGCTTGCTTGGCAAGTACCCTGCCCACTGAGGAGCTACCTCGCTGGCTCCAAGTCTAGGCTACTTCTTGGTTTATAGGTTCTCTACGTGAGTTAAGGAAGGGTTTTCAAACCTGGGTGTGACATTTTCTGAAGAACGCAAGTCTGAGAAAGGCTTTCCTAGTTCGTCTTCCATCTGAAGGGAGGAACCTATGTGCCCATGAATAATTTGGAAAACCACGGAGTTTTGACTAGAACAGTCCTAAAATAGGATACGCAACGGATTTAGGAAACGTCCTGAGATGGTGGTGGCGATGAGGCATTCGTGGAGTGGCAGTGGCTTTGGGTGTGGTCCTATGGGTTGTCGATCAGTGCCTCAGCTTGATGTGAGGAGTTTAAGGGTTATTTCCAGGAGAGCAGATTGGATAGTTGATTAAGCAAGAGTAAGAGAAGATGGGGGGGGATCAGTGTCAAAAGGATGGGGGGAAGGGAGAGATGTTCCCTTGGGAGAAAAAAAAACGGGTCACAGGAAGTCAGTTGTAACTCGAATAATAAAAACTCAGAGACAGATATTGGGGTTCAAGATGATGGCCAGATGAGCAAAGCAGCCAAGCCAGCAGATCTTACCACTGCCAAGCTGGAATGGCAAATAATACATTATGACAGTTGGTCTTCTGGTGGGAGTCCAGCCAGGCTTCCAGAATAGCTAACTTCCATTCTCTCAGCTCTGTGGATTTCTAGATGGTGTAGACATTCTGGAGACAGTGCTAGGAGCCTGAAAGTGAAATATATGTATATGTACATATACATATATATATATGTGTGTGTATATACACACATATATTCATACACATATATATCTATATCTACCTGTATATACATACATACATACGAGAGAGAGAGAGAGAGAGAGAGAGAGAGAGAGAGAGAGAGAGAGAGAGAGAGAGAGAGACTTGGTCTTGTGGCCCAGTCTGACTTCAAACTCACTGAACAGCTGAGGAAGACTTGAACCTCTAATCCACTGTCTCCACCTCTCGATGGGGTTACCACAAGCTCCACCATGACAGGGTTTGCTCAGTGCCAGGGTTGCAGCCCAGGACTCTGTGCATGCTCCATAAACACCTCCTCAACTGAGCTACATCTTCAGCCTGACCGCCACGCTGGGGGACAGTACTATGCGACTGGGATCGTGTCTAGGTACATCTAGATGTGTGTGACGTATCCATCTTTTTAAAAAAAAATGTTATTTTATGTGTATGGGTGTTTGGCCCACATGCCTGTGTGTGACCCATGGGGGCCAGAAGAGCACGTCAGATCCCATGGGACTTGAGTTTTAGATGGTTATGAGTCACAGTTTGGGGACTGAGAATCGAACCTAGGTTCTCTGGTAGAGCAGCGAGCCCTCTTAACTGCTGAGCTATCTCTCCAGCTCTGGGTAGTTTATCTTTTAAGAGGAAGTTTAGAATTTTCAGTGATTTCTTATTTAAAAAATGACCCGGAGGGTCGTGGCATGCAGCTGTGGTTAAGTGTACAGACACTTGGGCAGCGTTTTCAGGAGTCTCCAGAAAGTCACCAAGTTAGAGGTTGCATTTGTTTTCCGAGTTTACTAGAGGTTTTTTGTTTTTTTCTCCAGTCTGCTCAGTCCAAGCATCTGAGCCGTCTACCATACTTCCTATAGAATCCCAGAGGACTCATTAGAGCTAAACTTTGAAGAGAATTGGAAACCTTGTCTCCCCATCTCCTCTGGAGGAGGCTGGGGGGGGGGGGGTCATGGCTTCTTGACTGGGAGGGGATGCCCTTTCTGGCTCGGTGGCTTGAGATTCTATTGTTGCATCCATTTGTTTTACTTTTACAGCCAATTCCTGTTGGCTAAAGAAACCCAAGCACAGCGTGAGAGGGGGCACCGCAAAGATGGAGGAAGGAGGCTTTGGGATGCCGCCGTCATGGAGACGACGACTTAGGGAAACAGAAGTTCATGCGCACCTCAAAACAAGCTCAAAGTGCAGAGGCAGGAGGGTGGAGATGGAAGGGGGCATCCTGAACAGGTCGCAGCCCAGTTTAAACGGACCCCTGCTGTCATCCAAGAGCCTTCCTGCTCCTTCAAACTGTCAGATGTGATGGGACCGCAGACCAGAGTGGTGTGGCCTGATGCCACCAGTCTCAAGGAAGCTTCTTGCCAGTGGGTGGGGGTGGGGTGGGCTGATGGGGAGCCAAACCCACCAGATGCTGGTCTCCGGTGTATGATCGAAGGCTGAGTTACAGAGGGATTTTGCTTAGCTGAGCCTGTGAATGTCTCTCCATCGCATTGTCATCTTTTGGCCGTTTTGTACAGGGCAGATTTTTTTTTGTCAGAAAATATGTTTTACATTACTTGATTTATTGATTTCTTTTGGGTTCCTCAGTCATTAAATGACTTCCTCTTCCTCTTTGGTCTGTGTCAAGGTAAATTCGTGTGCTGGACTCCATCTGCTATTCCCTAGAGAGTCCAGATGACATTTGGTGGTGGGGAGGGGTCCGGGGCAATGTGCTGACTGAAGACAAGGAAGCTATTTCCCAAAGGGGAGTGCTTTGGAGAGAGGATGGGGACAAAGAGACAGAGACAAACAGACAGACAGACAGACACAGGTGGGGGAGGGGGCAACTGCAGAGGGACTCAACCCAAGCGGCCTATCTGTGCAATCACTTGTTTTTACTTGTGAGCAAGCTTGGATTTCACTTGTTCAAATCAATCTGGCTTCTGTAGTTTTGATGGGGACCAAGAGCCAACGATAATAGTTTGTATTGTATTGGGCACCTCTGAGGCCTCTCGGGTAATGGACTCACAGAGAGGAACCTTGGTTCACAGCTTCAGGTTTGATCTCAGTCTCTCCCCAGCCCCCAGCATAGCTTATTTACTTATGTATTTATGTATTTATTTATTTATTTTTAGCAGAAAGTGCATTCTGAGGCATAAAGCTGTTCACATCGGAACACACAACCATAATGGCAAGCAGTTATTCTGAGAAGGAATGAAAAAGTGAATCTTGGGGCTGGAGAGACGGCTCAACGGGTAAGGACACTGAGTGCTCTTGCAGAGGACCCTGGTTTGGTACCCAGCATCCATCTGGCTTCTGACAACTGCTCTGTAACTCCAGTTCCGGGGGATCTGCCACTTCCTTCCAGCCTCCATGGGTACCAAGAACACATGTAGGCATGGTCACCCCCAGAGAACAAGAATAAATGAAATCCAGGAGGGCTTTCCTGAGACTTGTAAGGCCCAGGAGCCAGAACACGGGAAAAGGCAGACTGAAGTTGGAGACAGGAGGGTATCCATCCCCACGGTCAGACAGTCAGCAAAGGAGATGCGGTTAGAGGCTCTTCCCCATCACGTGGCTATGCCCATTCCTTTATGAGCAAGTGTCTTCTCCCAGAGAGAACGAGAAACCCTGCTTTTCATGATTTGTTCTTTATTTTTGACCCCGCAAACATTAAAATCCTGATTTAAACTACATAAACACATTTGGGACACAGTGAGCAAAGAAGGCTGAAGATTCAGTGCTGGGAAGAAAAGAGTACAGGGTGGGGTACTCTGTGAGGATGGGTGCCTGGCTGGGCGGTGTGCTCTCCTGAGAGAGGCCAGCTGGGCCATGGGCCCTCCTGAGACACTGCGGCTTTATTTGACAGCTCACAGAGAAGAGGAACCAGTCTCATTTTCATGAGAAAAGTACAGGGCTTTCTAGTGAAGGTTGGTGACTTTTTTTTTATTTTCAAAATGTTATTCTGGCTGGGCGTGGGTGGCACATGCCTTTAATCCCAGCACTTGGGAGGCAGAGGCAGGCGGATCTCTGTGAGTTCGAGGCCAGCCTGATCTACAGAGCGAGTTCCGGAACAGCCTCCAAAACAATACAGAGAAACCCTGTCTCGAAAAACCAAAAAAAATTTTTTTATTCTGAGTTTCTCAGACAGGCTCTCTCTATGAAGCCCAGGCTGGCATGGACATTGTAAACCTCCGGCCTTAGCATCTGGCATGCTTGGGTGACAGGTAGGGGTCACAGTGGTCAGCCACGACTTCGAATTAATGACACCCTGGGCCCTAAGTTGAGGCCACTGCATTTGCCCCCAGGGAAAGCCCATCCACCTGAAATCCTTATTTTTTTTCCTGTGTTCTCCTCTCTGCCTTACTCTCTATGCCCCAAATATTATTTAGGTATCTACTACTGTTACAACCGTGTATGTGCAGGGGACACAGTTACGAGTCAGTAGAAACTTAAGGAACTTAATGTCCACCGTCTTGGATTTTTTTTTTTTTAATCTGTCAGTCCTTACAGATGTCACACATGCCTGCCACTTAGAATCCTAATTCTTTGACGACTAATACTGTCTTACATTGGTGGATTTTTCTGTCCCACCAGCCAGCTCCTAAATAACCACACAGAGTCTTCTTATTAATAGGAAAGTGTGGTTGTTCAAATTAACATACACGGGACTAGGATGATATAGGTTAATTTTATTCGGGGAGAAATCACTTGCATGAGAAACCGGTAGCCCAGGACAAAGCTCTGCCGCCCTTCGTGACCCAACCAGAACCTCGAAAGAGAGCAAGCCTGTCCCTGACCCCAGACCAAATCCCACAGGCTCACATAAGCGCACCTGTGACCATGCCCATCTCGGGCGTGGTCAGAGTCACAGGTGCGTCTGGTAGATCTCTCACTACAGTAAGTATTCTCCAGAAGTTTGTTTTGAAAGATGCAAATTGTAATGATAAAACAACAAACAGCCACAAAAAAACCAACAACCAACAACAGCAGCAACCAACCAACCACACTACAAACAACTCTGGTGTGTTGTGCCCAGGTAACGGTTTCCCTCAACACAGAGTTGCTTTGCTATGCCTTCTTTGATAGCAACTCCCGGAATCACAGCCAGTTTTGCCGCTTTCTGCTCTGAGGTAGGAGCATTAGCAGAGAAAGCACAGCAGTCCTAGAAGCTGGCTGTGGTGGTGCACACTTGTAACCCCAACGCCCGGGAGGCGGAAGGCAGGAGGGTCAGGAGGTCTAGGTCCTCCACATAGTGAGCTTGAGGCCAGCCCGGGACACCCGAGACCCTGTGGCACCGAAACAGCAGCAGCAGTGACAAACCAAGGTTGTTTATTGCCTAAATATACATATATATATGACATTTCCTGAACGTCTCTCCCATCTCTTAGAGCTGAATTATCCGACTCCAATGACGGAAAAACACAGGCGCGAAGCCTCTTCACTCACGTCAGCCACGTGCCTTTTGGTCACGTCTTCTTCAAGTTCAACACCTCCCCTTCACCCCCTTTCTGATTCTCCTTCCTTTTCCTTTCTCCCTTGCAATTCAACAGCAGAGACCTAGGGAGGGCGTCCACCTTCACTTTCCCACAGGCTGCTGATGGTTGAGAAGATGACCAGCCTGGCCCCAAGGACAGGGTGTGGAGAGGCGTCATGGTTTCTCCGGCAGTTACTGGGAGCAGTGTTGACAGGCTTGGGAGAAAGCCGAGGGGGTGCCCCAGAGCCAGCAGGAGGGCCTCGATGACAGGGAGCCTACGCAGTCGAGAAGAGCAGCCTCCCAGGCTCTGGGTTGAATGCTGGCATCGACTCTTAGGAAAACAGCTTTGGAAAGCAAAAACCCACTCTCTGCACTAGAGAGGCAGGCCTCGCTCCAAGATGATGCCTTGCAAAGGAGAGAACTCTGTGGTCTTCACTTCATCCCAGGCTAGCCTGTTGCTACATAGCCGAGGATAACCCCCCCCCTCCTTTTTTTTTTAATCTCAGACACTGAACAGAAATTCCTTGGTAACCGGGGACTTCCTTAGACTGATGGAAGGGTGATGCCCGGTTAGCGTCTTGGTCATCGCGCGAGGACGCCTGTGCTTTTCACAGACATTGAAAAACGTTTCTGGAACTATCTATAGATTGACAGAAGTTGCTACCCGAAGAGGTGGAGACATCACAAAGTGGGACAACCAGAGTGGGGGGTTTCACATCAGAGAGCCTGCCGGGTGGTGCGGGCCTGTATTCCAGCATCTGGGAGGATGGAGGAGGCAAGAGGGTTGTTCAAGTTCCAGGCCAGTCTGGGCTATGCAGTCACAAGACTTGGTCCCTGGCTCCAACCCCATAGGAAAAAAAAAAAAAAAGAACCATCAAGTCAGACAAACAACTGATGAGGGTAACACAAAGCAATGACAAAAACAAAAACAAAACAAAACTAAAGCAAACAAGGAAAGCAGCAGTTGTCTCTGAGACCTGACCGGCTACTGCATTGGTAAGAAGGCCCCACCCTCCAGGCTCTTGAGTAGACGCAGGCTCGCCACAGTAACGAAAGCGCTTGTTGGCATCTTCGTGTTTCTACAAGAGAGAAGGCATCTCCCTAAGACGGCCCCCAGCAGAAACAAGCTGGAAGACTGCCCTGTCCTGGTGCCATGGCCTGGAACCAGCACCTGAGTCATCAGGGAAGATGAGAGGCCAGAGGGGGCATTTGATGGAAAGACTTTGTTCCTCTGGGCGCCTCTCGGGGGTCACACACTGTTTGTAGTTTGTCTGATCTGTAGGCCCCAAGATAATCTGCTTCGTTCCAACTGGAAGATCAGCCATCAGCACGTTAAGCTGTCACTAGAAGACTCTGGATGCTGCATGCATTCCCTCATATGCAGAACACACACACACACACACACACACACACACACACACTCTCTCTCTCTCTCTCTCTCTGTCTCTCTCTCTCGTGTGTGTGTGTGTGTGTGTGTGTATGTGTGTGTGTGTGAAAAGAGCTCAAGAAAGGGAAGGGGGAGGGGAGGGGGAAGATAAGGTGAGGGTGTTGGGTAGATACCCATGACATGAAGGGAATGGGGACTATTTGGGGGAGGGGGCCCTCCGAGAGTTGGGCAGGGGTGATGGAGTGCCGAGAGGGGGAGGTGGGTGACTGAGGACAAAACAGAACGTAAGACAACCCACTCCTTTGCACGCCAGCGTCAGTGGTTACTGATAAAACGCCCACAGAAGCACTTGCTTGGTCCTGTCTTCTCCTTTGTGCCTTATTTGCCCTCTCTGCACCTCCTTCCGGGCCACGCACCTGGAAACAGATGCTCACAGAAACCAGACAAGAGAAGGGAGGAGGCAGCAGGTCCTGCTTGTGAGATCCGGGTCAGATCGCTCCAGGCTTCCTTTCCTTCTGGGGAGGCCTGCTTTCTTTACTATCCGGACGGTGTGATTACGTACGGCTGGCCAGGGAGGAGTGACAGACTTCGACGAAGATGTCATTCAGCGAGGGACACAAGGAGAACAAAGGAGCAAATGAACAAAACAGAGAGACCGGACGCCGAAAGCCTCTTGTTCCGCAGTGGGGCAGGTACCTGGCCACTCAGCCTTCGAGGACTAACAAGGACAGTTCATGCGAAGACCTGCGGTCACAAAGGAGTTTGCTACCTATCTTGTGGGCTTTTCTGGAAATAGATCTGTTTTAGGGGAGAGTGTGAGCTTGGATTAATGCCACGCAGGTCTTGATTCCCTGATTTCAAGCTCTGTCTACAGGCCCAACCTTAAACCGGTTGCTGGGTTGGACAGAGTTCCTGGTGACAGTTTGGCCAAGACGTTATGAAATAATGGAAGAAAAAAAACACTACTTAACGACAGGGAGTTGGCACATGAATTTCTGGCTCACCCTCACAAAATGGGAAAAAGTTGTGTATAATAGGTAACCGTCTTTTGAAAGTGTGTGAGGATGCCGCTGTGAGCACATTTCTACTTCTTGTAATTTCCCCAACGTGATGCGGAGATTCAAAAGTCATAATGATGAAAGTTTTATGCATCAAAGACAGACTTTGGTTCCTAGAAGTGTTGATGTGGCCTTAGGGTATAGGATATTTTCTTGAAATTACCGAATCACCTTCTGGGAAAGAGTCCTCTCTTCCTAGGGGGCTTTATAATGTACCTTGTGTGTTTTGATGAGGCTAGACCAAGTTAATCATTTTAGTTCATTTACTGAGTCAGGGCGACAAAAGAGAATTGAAACTATTCGTGTTTTCTCAGTGATAAATGAGATGAAAGCCTTCGTCCTGTGCATCTAGAAACTATTTTTCTTGTCAGGGGGCTCTGTTTATTACAAAACAATTTGATTAGTTTCATTAGCTAAACCTAAAGCCCCAATATTAAAAACTTCAGCATCCCTGTAGAACTGCTCTAATCTGAATTAGTAAGGATTTAATTATAGTGGACTATGGGGCTGAGAAACTGAACTCTCTTTTTCTGGCTTTTGTACAGTTAAGTGCCTGTCAAACTCAGGGAACCCCTAATTCTCTTTAAGTGAAAGCAGTTGATGAATTTAAAACCAATTCTACCCTTAGGGCTCTTTAAAAAAAATGAAAGCCTTATAATTAGAAATAAAAGTTCATACAAACTTAAAAGACTTCCACCCCCTCCTCCCCCCACCCCGGGATCTATTTCACTTGGACAAAAGCTGGGAAATTTTGTCATTGCTGATGTGGGGCGTGGCAGCTTCATGCCCATCACCGAGGAGCGGTCTGCGTGGAGCCGGCATGAGCAGAGTTGGGGACCACAGGAGTGTCTGTCCGTGACCCCGACGGGTGCTCAAAGCGTCGATCTGGGAAACAGCAAATCAGAGCCACTTGGGGTCTCTCGAGAAACGCGAAGCTTCAGGTCTGTCCAGATCTACGGACAGCCGGGGGTTGTGGTGAGTTCGAGGGGCTGAGAGAACATTAGAGCCGGAGAGACACCCGCACATAAGACTGACTGTTCGTTGGGGGAAATGCAAAGTTTAAAAGCAATAATAAATCGAGCCTGTCTCCAGCTTGTAAACTAAAGAGCAGTCGGCTTTGTTTATCCGCATCATAAAATCTAGGCAATTAGTGCAGCCGGAACAGTAGCTTGAAGCTCGCTCCTCCCCGCGGGAGATCAGCAGAGGGCAGCTGTGCCTGGGGTCCTGCCCTTCTGATGTGCTCGGAACCCAGCTTTTAGCTTGTCTCCCTCAAATGTGCGCGCCGTGCAGGAGTGTCTTCCTAAGTAGTGCTCACCAAGTATCTTTTGAAGAATAGGCGGGTACTTTAAGGTGGGCTTGCAGCGTTGTCACCAAAGGTCACACTGATGCCTAGGACCTGGGCCTCCACCGATGGCCTTCTTGGTGACCCAGGGCTCTGCTGCTGTCGAGCCTCCGTAACAAGCTCTGCTGCCTGGGATCAGGGCATTGTGCGGGCCTGAATTGCCGGCCAGGCCCATGTCTGGGTCTGTGGCCCTGCTGTAAACAGGACCTTGTGCTGAGGTCTAAGGCTCCTGTTGCCATCCAAGGCTGTGTGGATGCCCGGGATCTGGTCCTGCACCTGGGGCGGGGCCGTGTGGGGGTTTGAGGATCTTGCTGTCTTTGGGTCCACGATGACCTAAACGACCTGAATTGGAAATTGGAGGGAAAAGCTGGTCCCAGGGTCACGAGAATAGGAGCGCTGATCCCGCCCCTCACGGGGGGCTTGCACCTAGCCGGGGTAGCCTAGTAGACCCCACCCTGTCGAAGACTGAGCAGTTCGAATATAAGTAGGAGAGCCGTCTCCACGCTTCATTTGCCATACGGTGGAGTGGACAAGGGAGAGATGTGACACGTACCTGTGACACGTACCCTGAGGCCACGAGAATAGGGAACTGGCACTGTCCCTCACCGGCAGCAGCAGTCAGGAGAGCAGGCCCAGCACCACCTTGCCCCAGCAATACAATAGAGCTGACTCTGTTGTTGGGGTCCCAGGTAAGCAGGCAGTGGCAGAGGGGCATGAGAGAGAGCAAGAGGACTGACCATGCACCCCCCCTATCGGCCACATGGTAGCATGGATGAGGAAAAAATACCCTCTCTCTCCTCGCCCCTCATCCCTTGCTGCCTTCGGCAGGTAAGAGAGCTAGTCCTGGTTTCGGGAGAGCTGGCTCTTCCTCCTCACCAAGTGCAGCTATCTGGAGAGCGGGCCCTCACCCTGTATCCTGCACCTTGCCTGGGCAAATGGTAGAGCTGGCCCTGGTGGTGAGCTGGACCCGAGGATGTGAGGGCAGGAGAACTGATCCCACTCCTTACTGTCTGCTACACTGGGTGAGCAGTGCTGGAAAGCTGGAAAAAACCCGGCAGGCTGACCAACCCAGCTACCACCCAGGCCCAGAACCAGGACTGTAAGGTAGCCCACGCCAACACCCACCTTATCTATAAACTGCTGGAGCATATGAAGGGGCTAGACCTGCGGGTCCAAAGCTACATGATCTCCATGACACAAGACAACAGTAAGATACCCAAGAGGAGTCCAGTGACGGCCCAGTACCCACAGTGTAGCAGAAGCCAGAGGCCTCAAAGCAGACCAACGATCCATTGTGATGGACACTTACAAGTAAACGTGTATGGACCAAGGGGTATACTGTGTGTGTGACTCACTGGACCACACTACTCATTGTGCCCACCCTGACCTTGAACCCATGTCCTTCTTCCTAGGCCTCCCAAGCGTAGGCAGAGCACCACGCCTCACTTGGGTGGATTTCTCATTGAGCTACCTAATGGCAAAATGTGTTTAATGTTTTTTTTTTCATGGAAAATGTATTTCTTCATTTGAAAACTGTCCATCTGTTGACTGGGTTTTTGTTTAATGTTTTGAGCTTTTTATATATTTATGGACATTAGTCCCCACTCTGGTTTTTGATAACTTGGCACAACCCACACATACCTGGAGGAGAGGGAAATCACCTTTGAGGGATTGCCTAGATCTGACGGCTTGTAGGCACATGTGTGGGGCATTTTCTTGATTGTCAATTGATGTAGGAGGGGCCAGCCCACTGCAGGTGGGGACATTGCTGGGCAGGTGGACCTGGGTTGTATGAGCCAGGGAAAGCAGGGCAGTAAGCAATGTTCCTCCACGGCGTTTGCTTGAAGCTGCAGCTTGAGTTCCTCAGCTTCCCTGGGATAGACAGCAGCCTGTAAGTGGAAATTAGCCCTTCCTCCCTCATGGGTGATTTGGGTCAGGGTTTATGTCACAGCCACAGAGAAGCAACCTGGGACAGTCCCCTGACAGATCAGTTGCAGGAGAATGGTTTCTTCTGTTCGGCAGGCCACTGCTTCTCTCCGGGACGTGTCCCAAATGCCGTGCAGGAGCATTTATTTTCATAGCTTGGTGTTATCCCCGAGCTAGAGCCATATTCTCAGAAAGGCCCCTCCTCTCTGGTGTCATCTACGCTTTCCTCCGGCTATTGCAAGCCTTACGTTAACTCTCTGGTCCATTTGGTACGGAGTGAGAGCTGTGGATCTAGTATCATGCTTGCACGTGTGGATAAATGGATTCACCAGAAACATTCATTCCACAGCTTTTGTTTTTTTTTTTTAATACTTTTTCAGGGCCTGTGTGGGAAATCATGGCTATCACTGTATGTATTCATTGCTGGTGTTAAAAAAAATGGCAGCTTTTTGTACGTTGATTTTGTGTCCTTTTGCTGAAAGTGTTTCCCAGACCTCAGAGTTTCGTGTGTGTGTGTGTGTGTGTGTGTGTGTGTGTGTGTGTGTGTGGTGTGTGTGTGTGTGTGTTTGCAGGAATTGGGGGAGGGAGGGACAGGAGGTCTTTAGAGTATTTCCAGCGTAGGATGACATCTACAAACAGGTATAATTTGACTTCTTCATTTTCTATTCATCTCCTTTTTATTTCAGTTTCTTGTTGGTCTGGTTCATAATTCAGCCATGTGTTGAACAGGTATAAAGACAGTGGACACTTGCTACTGATTTTAGATGAGTTGTATCTCAGATCCATTTGTCTTCCTAGTTTCTTCAGACCCTCTACCATGAGGGGATGTTAGGTGTTGTGAAGGCCCTCTCTGTTCTTATTGAGACGATCGTTGATTCTCTTGGTATGTGGTATTATGTTTGTTGATGTGCATTTGTTGAACCAACCTGTGATATTTTGTTTTAATTAAAATGTCCCCCCCCTCCATTTTATTTAATGTGTTTGAGTGTTTTGCTCGAGTGTAAGTACAGTGCCCACAAGGGCCAGGAGGGAGTCAGAAACCCTGGGACTACAGTTAGACAAATGTGAGTCACCATGTAGGCGCTGAGAATCACACCTCTGGAAGAACAGACAGTGCTTTAACCACTGAGTCACCTCTCCGGCCCACCGCCCCGAGAGTCAGTGGTATTTTTTTTGAAATGTGGAATCCTATTTGATTCAAAAGTGGTTTACTCAGAGTTTTTTTTTTTTGTGTCTATGTTAATTAAGTAAACTGGTGTCTAGTTCTCTGTTATACACTTGGTTTTGGTGTTAAAAGGCAATACTGAGTTCACAGAATGAGTGTGGACACATTCCACCCCCTTTTTACGTCACGGGATGGTGGGAGGAGTGTGGATGTTGGCTCCACTTTAAAGGTGTGGTAGAATTCAGCAGTGAATCTGTCCCGTCATTAGCTTTTCTTCTTTTGGAAATTTTTAAATTACTCCATCAATCTTATTGCTTGATACCAATTTGGTTTGTTTTAAAAATACCCTCTTGATTCACATTTAGTGGATTGTATGTGCCTAGAAATTTATCCATTTCTTCTCGTTTTTTATAATTTTTTTTGTCAGCTAAGGTTTCAAAGGAGTCCCTTTTTTAAATCTTAGTAATGTCTGTTTTAACCTTGCCTAGTCTGTCTCTATTTTTAGTAATTAATTTTTTCTCTGTTTGGTTTTTCAGGTTGACCATGGGTTTGTCAATCTTGTTCATCTTTTCAAAGGACCAATTTCTGGTTTGGCTGAACCTTTTTGTGTTGTTCCTTTCATTTCATTGGTTACTGTCCTGAAGTTTACTGTTTCTTTTTTTAGCCAGTTTTGGGATTGGTTTATTCTTCCCCCCCCCCTAAGTCGATGCATCATTAAGTTATTTGTGATTTCTCTGGTTTATTCATGTGGGTGCTCATAACAATGCATTATTTCTTAGAGCTGCCTTTGCAGACTCTCAAAGGTCCAGTAAGTTTTATCTTTATTTTTTTGATTCTCTGATTTTTGTAATTTATTCTCCGATTTCTTCAATGACTCATTAAAAATCTGTCATTTCTGTATTTTCTCTTGCTGACGATCTCTAGTTTTCTTTCACTAAGGTGTGACAGGTGCAAGAAATTATTCCTTTTCTTTTGGCATCTTAAAAGACCTTTATGGTCTCAAGTATGATCTGTTTTGGAGACAGTTCCGTGGGCTGATGGTGATTCCCAAAGCCATTAGGTGAAAAAAAAAAAGAGTATATTCCTTTTAAATCAGTTTGATGCACATTGCCATGTAACTCTGAAGTCCCTTTGCTGATATTTTGTCTTGGCGATCGCCTGGTGATGCAAACTGGGGTTTGTGTATGCACCCACCAACTATTATTAGTGCTAGGTCTTTAAGTTTTTTACACCCAGTAGTGCTTTTATTAATTGGCTACCTCAATGTTTTATGCATATATCTTCATGCCCATCATGTAGTCTTGACAGATTCTTTAATTTATTATGTGTAACTATCTTCTTAGTCTTTTCTGATGGATTTGGGTTTTGAAATTTGCTTTGTCTGATAGAAATATTGATCCCCTGCTTCCTTCCAGATTCTGTTCAGTTGAGATATCATGTCAGTTCCTTTCACTTTGAATCTATGATCATTGCCAATGATGTAAATTCCTTGCAGGTAGTAAGCGGTTGGGTGTTGCCTCAGAACCCAGCCTCCCCATCATGGCGGACTAAAGCCTCAAACTGAAAAACAGAATAGACCCTTCTTCCTTAAGTCCTACTCCCCCCCCAATTAAACTGGAAACATCTTTACTAATAGTTTAGGACAGTTACACACACACAAAGACAGATGCAAGGCAGTGGCGTGTGGAGTTGTAGCACATGGCCTAATACTCTTCACCCCCATCGTCATCATCTTCAGCACTATCTGCCCTAGCCTCCTCCATAATCCTTCTCTCGGGCAGCCATGTCCTCAGGGGCCTCAGAGAACTCCCCCTTCTCCATGCCCTCACCCACACACCAATGCACAAAGGCACGCTTGTCTCACACCAGATCAAACATGCGATCTAGGCGAGCGCAGGCCTCAGCCATGGCTGTGGTGTTGCTCAGCAGTCACACAGCTCCCTGGACCTCGGCTGGATCTCTCTGCCAGGTACCACAGCGGGAGGCTGGTAACTAATGGCAACCTTGAAGCCGGTGTGGTGCGCTTGGTCTTGACGGTGGCAATGGCTGCATTGACGTCTTTGGGAACCACAGCAGGCTGCAAGCCATTGTATTTACCATGGCGAGGGTCACATTTCACCATCTGGTTTTCTGGCTCAAAGCAGGCACTGGTGGTCTCTGCTACTGTAAGCTGCTCATGGTAGACTTTCTTGGCAGAGATGACAGGGGCATACGTGGCCAGAGGGAAGAGGATGTGAGGGTAGGGTACCAAGTTGGTCTGGAATTCTGTCAGGTCGACATTCAGGGCTCTGTCAAATCTGAGGGAAGCAGCGACTGAGGACCCAATCTGGCTAATAAGGTGGCTAAGGTTAGTGTAGGCTTGGAGGCTCAATGTTTCTATGACAGATGTCATAGGCGGCCTCACTGTCTACCATGAAGACATAATCGGGGTGCTCCAGGGTGGTATGGGTGGTGAAGATGGAGTTGTAGGGCTTAACCGCAGCGGTGGAAACCTGGGGGGTGGGTAGATGGAGAACATCGTCAGCTTGGACTTCTTTCCATAATCACAGAGAGCCACTCCATCAGCAGGGAGGTGAGCCCAGAGCCAGTTCCCCCTGAGAAAGCTGTGGAAAGCCAAGAAGCCCTCAAGACCTGTGCACTGGTCAGCCAGCTTGTGAATTCTGTCCACGACAAGATCGATGATCTCCTTGCCAATGGTGTAGTGACCACGGGCATAGTTATTGCCAGCATCTTCCTTGCCTTTGATGAGCTGCTCAGGGTGGAAGAGCTGGCGGTGGGTACCAGTGCAAACTTCATCAATTACAGAGGGTCCCAGGGCTACAAACACTGCCCAGGGCACATGCTTGCCAGAGCCTGTCTCACTGAAGAAGGTTGAAGGAGTCATCTCCTCCCTCAATGATCTTGTCACTTGGCATCTGGCCATCAGGCTGGTTGCCATGTTCCAGGCAGTAGAGTTCCCAGCAGGCATTGCCAATCTGGACATCAGCCTGGCCAACGTGGATGGAGATGCACTCATGCACACTGTCTCTGAAGTAGCCCTCAAAATCTGAGCGGGGGGGGAGGGGCAAGGACCTCCCACTAAGACTACCAAAGAGTCCCGGGGAGAAGCAGAAGCAGTGTTCTTACGTCCCTTCTATCAGGGATTCTGTCACAGAGACATGTATTCAGATAATATATTACCTGACAGTAATAGTTCATTAACATCATACTCATCCCCTTACATTAATTTTTAGGATCATCTGCTTTTTGAGATCATTGTCTTTGTTGAATTTCTCATCCACGTTTCCAGGTTTTGCACGCATGCTTTGAATTGACTTCTTTATTTCATCTGTTTGTTTGTATCCACTTTGATCCCATCGATCACTGAAAAAACTAAACCTTTGGATTCTTTCGTTGCATCTGGATCACTTTAGTGTCTTTGGATTGTGTTGCCAACAAGTTCTGACCCGCCCCCCCCGCCTCCCGCCGGGGTGGGGAGTCCACCCTGTTCTATGTTCTCATTCCTTGTGACTTGTGTGACATGGTCCTCTCTTCCAGTTTCACCAGGGGTCTTGGTGATCAGCCTTCCCTTGAGGACTAACCTTCAATGCCACCGTAACAGTGGCACCACCAAGTAATACCACTGTGACAATTAGCTTTGTCCATTTTCTTTAGTGACTCTGTATTCAGGGGTTACACAAAAGAAGGCTTCAGGGCAAACACCCTCTACCCCCCAGCTCTGGAAACCAACCCAAGTACTTGCACAAATCCGAATGTGACACCAAGCCCATTCTTGCTTGTGCCGTCAGCCTGAAGGACCCTGTGAGCTGCCTCGCCGTGTCCACTGCGTGTCGTCGCCACGGTGGCATTTTTGCTCAACAGCGTATTCTCTTTCTCTGCCATCCTCAGAAATTGGAACAAGGGCATTATTCTAGGTAAGTACCCTAGTTCCAAGTTACGTCTCCAGCCACTTGTTTTTATTGAGATATATTTTAGTCCATGTGACTGAGTGTTTTGGTAGCATGCATGTCTACATACCACATGCATGTCTTGTGCCTACAGAGGTCGGAAGTGTCATATCCTCTGGGACTGGAGCCACAGATGGTTGCTACATCAGCTGTTTCTGACTGCTGAGCCGTCTCTCTAAACCCTCAACGCTCTATTTGTATTCATATTGTTGGCTTAATTGCCCAGGTTGATCTTGATTTGTTATGAAAGCCCAGAAGGTCATAGGCTCACTGTCCTCCTGCCTCAGCTTCTAAACACCTAGGATTAGATGTCTGTACCACTACACTTGGTTTCAAAATTTGTCTTTCCTCTTGACCACCCCGACTTACCGCCTGAACTGTGATGTGTGCCCTCAGATTCTGGCTTGGGTGCCTGCCTTGACCGTTTCTTTCAGGCAGTCATAAGAAATCTGCCACAGTTCCTTAAGGAGTTGCAGAAGTGGACAGAAGCATTTTTGATAGTCTCTTATAATAGACATTTTTGGAAACCAAAGAGGTAATAAATTGACTACTGAAGACACAATTTGGATTCTCTAGGAAGCAGACTTGGAGACTGTATAGTGCTGAGAGTATTTATTGACTGTGCCCTTGGGATCTGTCTTGGTAATGGAAGCAGAATTGGACAGAGGGAGTAGTTGATTGTAGCCCAGAGCCAGCAGCCCCAGCCAACCACCTTGGGAAGCTCTAGCTTAAAATGGCTTAGAAAGAATGATCAGAATTGTATCCTCCTGCCTCAGTTGCTGGCTGTGGGCTGTTCCCAAAGTATTAGGCTAGACTATGATTTGGATCTGAGGCACTTCCTTAGGGAAGCCTTCCTTGAAGAAGGCCCTCCATGGTGAACCTATGTTTGTTGTGTTCTTGAATAACCTAGTACCACATTGTCTAGGTCGTGTAGTTTATAGAGAATAGAGTTGACACAGGCTGTGGCAATTTAGAAAAACCATCCAGAGAAATGTCCTTTAGGATCCAGACAAATTTAGACTTAACTGAGAGGCTTATATTTTTGTTTAATTGGCCAAGTCTGAGAATTCAACTTTTGCAAGGATTTGAGGGCAGCAATTTTGTTTTAAAATTTTGTTTTAAAAAATACCTCTGTAGTAACATTTGGGCAAGTACTTTAGTAGGCCCCGGAGTGCTAAACCATTAAGCACCAAAAACTGGATGTTGGTCAGAAACATGGTGAGTCTGGGAGTTATTTATCATCTGTCCCTCTCAGAAATTACCTTGAAATGGCTCATGTGGAAATTTTGCATCTAAATGGATCTGCCAAGATGATTTAGTAGCAAAATGTACCCTTAAATAAGTTAATCTGAAAGTGGAATTTCTAGAAGTATTTATCTTAGGGCTTAGACATGTCTGAGTACAAAGAAAAATCATTCTTTTGTTGCAAGGCTGAAAAACAGCTTAAGATCTCCTTTTGTTCCTCATGGATTTCATATTTGAGGGGCAAAAGATAAATGGACAAACACATAATGTTCAAAGGACACATGGTAGAAACATCATATG
This sequence comes from Mesocricetus auratus, assembly GCF_017639785.1. Taxonomy (NCBI): domain Eukaryota; kingdom Metazoa; phylum Chordata; class Mammalia; order Rodentia; family Cricetidae; genus Mesocricetus; species Mesocricetus auratus. Next base: position 15,386,705 of record NW_024429187.1, read on the forward strand.
TGCAAGATCTATAGTCTAAAGCAGTCTTTATTAATGTTTTGGCATATAATTCTGGAAGGATTTTCTTTTGAATATAAATTGTATATGCACATGCTTGTGTCCTGATGAGCCCATGGTAAGCTAAAAGCATCTAAGATGGTTCACACCATACATTATTAGTTATTTCTCTTTTCTGAATCAAATGGCTGTACAGGAATGGTGTCTTGTTGCCATGACCCAAGAAGAATCATACCAGCTATCAAGTCCAATCAGACATAATTTTTAAAAATGAAGAATGGTTTCTACTAAACACATACTTCTTTCTTATCATTTCAAGTTAAAAAAAAAACAAGTGCAAATATCATTGTAAGTCCCAGACCATCTGCACAGATGTGTGTATATTTGTACTCATTGGAGCAACAATACACATGTTTCTTTTATTCCGTAAATATATAACTTGGGTATCTTTGCACAGCTGTATATACACTTATGAAGTTTAGAGGATGCAAAAATGTTTTGTGTATGGATGCTGTGCAGTGAATGACTTATTGTTAATGGAAATTTATGCTTTCCAAGCTTTTGCTCCTGTGTTTTTCCCCGTGAGTATCCCTGCACATAGATTTTCAGTCTCGATGTATAAATATCCTCATGTGATTGTTGCCTCAGTAAGTATCTTCCAGGTTGAGCCTTAGTTGATTGGTTTTTGATCATTTTCCTGAATGCCACATGAGCTATCCCCAAGTAGCAGTGTTCGAGTGTGTCAGTCTCCAAACTTGCCAACCCAATGCTTAATCCTCTTTGCCAGTCTGCTTAGTGAGAGCCAGTGCTCAATTGGTCCGATTCGTGTTGCACAATTGTGTTTTGGGTGGGCGTTTTCTGGGCTTCGTTTCCCGAGACCGTGTTTGCCATACAATAATCGGAACACACTCACGGGCGGAGTGTGACAGTGGACACAAAGTACAATGATCAAATCAGGGTAGCTAGCGTTGGCAGCTTCTTTGCGTTGGCAGCTTCTTTGCGTTGGATGTTTGCTGGCTCTTTTCACTGTCTGAAGTGCTACATCCCAACCCCTTGTTGATGCTTTCGTGTCCTGGGATGGCTGCTGGGCTGTGAGTGGACCCCTGTGCCCTCAGTTCCATTACATTGGTCTGTGCGTTGCCACAGGGATTGTGATGCCTTCGATGCTGCAGCTGGTCAGAACTGTGTGCGCGGGGAGCCTTTCCTTCTGGTAGTGTGTTTATTCTTTGAACCACCCATCTTTCGGTTAACAGCCGAATGTGCTAACCGATTGTGGCACCCAGTCAGGTGTGTTTGCTCTTCAATGTATGGTGTTCATCCCGGATATCTCCCCTTCTGACTTTGGCTTATTCCCAGGCGATTCTTTGAGGTTGGGAGCGGGATTGTTTCTCTTATTTCTCCCCTTAGCACATTCATTATAACCAGGCAAGAAAGCTACTGATTTATTTCTTGATTTCTGTCCCTGACATTTTGCTGAGAGTGTTTATCAGACCTAAGAGTTTTCTGGTAGAGTCTACAGGGTCTTCAAATCTAGTATCATGCCATTAACAATAAGGAAAATTTGGTCTTTTCCTTTCTTATTTGTATCCATTTATTTCTTTCTCTTGCTGTATCTATTTGGTTATGAATGCAAGCTTTAGCTGAAAGTGAGGATCCTTCTTGTCCCAGATTTTGAGAAAATGCTCTTAGTTCTACATTCAGGATATTTTTGGCTCTAAGACGGTCATTCATGTAGAACCTGTGTCAAGTTGAGGGGGTGATGGCTCTACCTCTTGTTTCCTTGGGGGTTTTTGTCTTGAAGGAACATTGAGTGCCCCCCCCCAGAGGTCTTTTCTGCATCTCTTGAGAATGTGTGATTCTTGTACACAATTTTATTTTGGGGCTTTATTACATTCATTGACTTGCATATGCTAAACTCTATTTTCATCCCTACAGGGAAACCAAATTGATCATGGTGTCTGATCTTTTAATGTATTGATGAATAATTTGATTTACAAGCATTTGAGAAATTGTATGTATATATGCATGCATGCATGCATGTGTGTATATATGCGTAGGTATGCCAGCTGCATGCTGATGCCCATAGAGGCTAAAAGAGGGTGTCAGATCCCAGAGAGCAGCAGTGACAGGTGGTTGAGCCACCTGAGGTGGTAGTGGAAGTTAAGCAGCACGTGCTCTTGAAGGCTGGGCCGCACAAGCACTTTATAAGCTTTCGTGTTTGCTCCCCTAGCAAATTCCCCTGTAATTTTAATTTTGAGTTCCTATCAAGTGTCTTGGTCTAGGGATAGTGCTGGATTTGTAAATGATTTGTGTGGAATAATATGAGTCATAGATGATAGCTTCTCCTTATTGACTGGAAAAATTCATCAGTGAACTTATCAGTCCCTGGGCTCTCTGATCCCATGGGAAACTTGTAACTGCCACTTTCATCTGAGTGCTCATTGTTGGTCTGCTCAGGCTTAATTTTTGTTTGTTTGTTTGTTCGGTGAGCTTGTCACAGTCTACTTGTGAAGGCCAAAGGACTGAGTGGGTCCTTGGTTCTCTTCCCTTGCTTACTGGGCCAGATGGTGTGCTGTGCAGGGTGGATACCTCAGGTCAGAGGGCCCCTGAGTCTGGCAGGGTTTCTGTGTCCCTGTCTCCCATCTTGGGGTAGGAATGCTTTGCAGGGTTCAGCTGATAGTAGGAGATACTCTTTCTGCAAATGATTGAGATGCTCTGCCTTCTGGTGCCCTGCTTAGAGCCATCTGACCCTGGGGACTGCACACTATGGATCCCATCCTGGTGGTCAAGCCCATCCAGAGTCTGCCAGCATCCTAGTCCCTTTCTCTGCCCATTGGACGAGGTAAGCATGGGCCTGTTTCCGGCCTGCCTTCTGGTGCCCTGCTCTGAGTCACCTGAGGCCTGGGGACTGTGTACTGGGGAACCCATCCTGGAGGTCAAGCCCACTCAGAGACTGCCAAGGCTCCAGTACTAGTCTGGCCTCCATCCACAGGAAGAGGAGAGTTGTCAGAGTATTGGACCTGCTTGTACCCACCAGAAGGAAACCTTGTTTCCATACCCACCAGGAGAAGAAGAGACTCTACCTGCATCCACTGGAAGAAGGAATGGGAAGAAGACAATATAAAAACACATTCAACAATAGAAAAAACAATATGACACCACCAGAGTCTAGGGACTCTACACCAGCAAGACATGAACATCTCAACAGAGATAATGCAGAAGAGAATGACCTTAAAAAAAAAACAACTTCATGAAAATGATAGAGGCCCTCAAAGAGGATATGAGAAAATCCCTTAAAGAAATGGGAGAAAAAAACAAACCAAAAATACAAAAAATCAACAAATTTCTTAAAGAAAGCCAATAAAAAACAGACAAAAGAAACAGTTTAAGACCTGAGAACTGAAATAGAGACAATAAAAAAAAACACAATCTGAAGGAAGGCTGGAAATAGAAAAGTTGGGTAAATGATCAGGTACTACAGATGCAAACATAATCAACAGAATACAAGAGATGGAAGAGAGAATCTCAGGCGTTGAAGATTCACTAGGAGAAATAGATCCATCTACCAAAGAAAATATTAAGTCCAACAAATCCCTAACACAAAATATCCAGGAAATATGGGACACTGTGAAAAGACCAAACCTAAGAATAATAGGTATAGAAGAAGGTTAAGAAACCCACCTCAAAGGTGCAGAAAACATATTCAACAAAATCATAGAAGAAAACTTTCCCGACCTAAAGACATGCCAATGAAAGTACAAGAAGATCACAGAATAGAGTGGACCACAAAGAAGTTCCCTCATCACATAATAGTAAAAGCCCAAAACATACAAAATAAAGAAAGAATATTAAGAGCAGCTAAGGAAAAAGATCAAGTCATATATAAAGGCAAACATATCAGAATTACACCTGACTTTTCTATGGAAACTCTGAAAGTCAGAAGGTCCTGGATAGATATTCTACCAACACTAAGAGACTATGGATGCCAGCCTAGACTGTTATACCCAGCAAAGCTTTCAATCACTATAGATGGAGAAAACAAGATATTTCATGACAAAACGTGATTCAAGCAATACATATCTACTAACCCAGCCCTACAGAAACTTCTGGAAGGAAAACTCCAATGCAAGGAAGTTAACTACAACCCAGAAAAACATAGACAATAGACAATTCCACTTTACCAATATTCAAAAGAAAAAAAAAAGGGGTGGAAATCCACACACACATCCACCACCACCATCAAATCCAAAACAAACAAGAATGAACAATCAATGGTCATTAAAATCCCTATAAAAAAGACACAGGCTAACAGAATGGATATGAAGACAGAATCCATCCTGCTGCTGCATACTAGAAACACACCTCAACTTCAAAGACAGATGGTACCTCAGAGTTAAGGTTTGGGGAAAAAATTCCAATCAAATGGACCACGAAACAAGTGTGCATGCATGTGTATATGTTATGTATGTGTATCTCTTCTGTGCATGTGTATCTTTTTTTTTTTTGGTTTTACGAGACAGGGTTTCTCTGTATTGTTTTGGAGGCTGTCGGCCCAGCCTGGCCTCGAACGCACAGAGATCTGCCTGCCTCTGCCTCCCGAGTGCTGGGATTAAAGGCGTGTGCCACCACCGCCCGGCTCTGTGCATGTGTATCTTTTCTATGTTGTGTATGTGTGTATGTATGTATGTGTGTGTGTATATATCTCTTCTGTCTGTGTGTATATGTATGTATGTGTATGTATCTTTTCTATGTCTGTGTGTGTATGTATGTGTGTGTGTGTGTATATGTATGTATATGTGTGTATGTATCTCTTCTATGTCTGTTTGTATATGTATATATGTGTGTGCTTGTGTGTGCATCTCTTCTATGTGTGTGCATGTGTGTATGTATGTATGTGTGTGTATGTGTATATGCATGTATATGTGTGTGTATCTCTTCTATGTCTATGTGTATATGTGTGTATGAGTGTGTGCATGTGTGTGTGTCTTCTATGTGTGTATGTGTGTATCTCTTCTGTGCTTGTGTATCTTTTCTATGTGTGTATGTGTGTGTGTATCATCTCTTCTCTGTGTGTGCATGCATGTGTATGTGTGTATCTCTTCTATGTATATGTATATGTATGTATGAGTGTGTGCATGTATGTGTATCATCTCTGTGTGTGCATGCATGTGTATGTGTGTATCTCTATGTTACTGAGACCTGAATCTAGCAACACTACCACTGAGCTATACTCCAGCCTGATGCTGAATCATTTAAACTTATGTGTTTACTGGAACTTGCAATCCATTTTTATAAAGAAAGAGAAAAGAAATTTCACCAATATTAGATGTCTTACTGGACCAGTTTTGAAAAGAAAGAAACAGGGAAAAAACCCTAAGATAACAGGAAAACATGCAAGGCCATGTTCAAGGAGAGTCTCCGGTATTCTGTGTTATTGATAATACAAATTTTATGAAGTTTGGCCCTGTTCTTTAAGCCGAGGC